>NC_071515.1:20638636-20952954 GCF_027887155.1 Malaclemys terrapin pileata | reverse complement strand
TCTTGTAAACCACTTCAGGGTCAGGGAACACTCATGTTGTGGAGGAGTAACCAAGAATACAAATTCAATGCATAGGACAGGAGATAGAGGGATAGTAGGAAAAGAAATTACTCAAATGAAACATTTTTTAAAAGATTATTTTGTTTCTTTTAACATTATAAACCATGTGCAGTCTTTTTACAGCCTTTTCTCCCCAGGAAGGATAATGCTAAATTTTTTCAATAGGCTCTCTTTTTTCAGCAATATTTTTCTTCTGGGTATTATATGTTGCTATAAAGTAACACTCCTGACTCACCTAGGATGGCTATCCATTCTGCTGTGGCTCTTGTTACACCTATGGAAATAGACCAAAAAATTGTTTTTTCTCTTCTTTCCACTTCCACCACGTCATTCGAGAAAAGCACATTTAGTACAGAGAAGGAACAGCAACTGAAAGCTGAATCATAAAAGAGCAATAAAAAGAAATTTCTTATATGTTGGGCAGGATACCATGGTCAGGGGCAAGGTTACAGGAGGGAGAAGGGGACTTGACCTAAAACAATATTTCAAAAGAGAGAGACGAAAAAATCTCACACTTATCTAAAGTTGCTGAGAACTTACAGAAATCAAGTTTCAGGGCTGTGGGAGTAAGAAATTAAAACTAGAGTTGGTTGGGAATTTTTCTATTAATTGTTTTTCGTTGGAAAATGACAATTCATCAAAACCAAAACTGTTCACAGGAAAAGGTCAGTTTCAGTGAATTTCCCAGGTCGAAATAAATTTCAAATTGTTGAAATGGGATGTTTCAACATTTTCTAAACCAAAAAGTTCTTTTTTTAAACTACTTTGTTTCAAAATGTAAGTTAATTTATAGGGGGGAAAAGGTGGAATAAAAGGTCAGAATGAAACATTTCAATTGATCCAATCTGGATTATTGGTTCACAACTATTTGAGATTTTGACTTTGTCCCAATTTGGGATGGGAAAATTTCTGAAATCTCATATTCTTCTGGGTTGGGAAACTAGTTTCCTACCTAGTTGTGATGAAAATAAAACCTACTTTTTCAATCCCCAGAATAGCACTGGGCATTAATAGGGTGACCAGGTATCCGGTTTTTGACCGGAACACCTGGTCAAAAAGGGATCCTGGCGGCTCCAGTCACCACCGCTGACCAGGCCATTGACTGTCCCGTTGGCGGCGCTGTGCAGCGGGGCTGGCAGGCTCCCTGCTAGCCTCCGCGCCACGTGGCTCCCAGGAAGCAGCTGGCATGTCCCCCTCTGGCTTCTAGGTGTAGGGGCAGCCAGGGGGTGCTGCACGCATATGTGGAAATAGCCCTCTTATTTCCTACTAAGATGTTATTCTGACCAAACATCATCTGCTCCTGTTTTTTCATTTGTTGTCTCCTGTACTCAGCTGATGCTTAGGTCAAGTTGTTCCTCCTTCTCAATTGAGGAGGAGGGTCTTTAGTTTTGGGTGGGTATAGGCTTCTAATAGCACAAATCAGTCTGGGTCCTAGGACATGAGGGGTGTGGGTTAGAGCCCAAGTCCCATTGTGACTCGGGTCCAAGCCCTGCCATTTTGCAGGGTGAATGCAGGTCAAGCCGCAGACCTGAGCCAGAAGGTCTGAGTAGTGCAGTATGGACATGTTAACATGGCTGTGAGACCTGGGTCCAACAATTGTAAACCTAGGTTTACAATGCAGTGTGGTGCTCAATGCTCAAGCTGGCTAGGAAACATCAAGTCCACAAGCCTGTATCTTGCAGACCTGGGCTTAGCCTTAGAAATCCAAATCTGAGACCAGTCTAAAAGCCTATTTGGGCACCTATTAGCTCTGAGCTGAGCTAATTAGGTTGTAAAGTCTGGAGGAGAGGGACAGGGTATGTCTATGCTGAATGTAAGCCTAGGGTTAGTAGAACTTGAGTTAGCAGTCCTGGGTTTGTTAACCTAGGGCTTGAGCATTGACACTCATTTGTAGCCACCACCCCCCCTTAGGAAATGTTGAATCCTGTGTCCCAACGTGGGGTTCCAGTGTCTACACTGTATTATGCGAGCCTGAGTCCAGCCACCCATACCCCAGACTTTTTAATATACTCCCAAAATGTGGCTGCTTAGCCTCGGATTAGCGTGATTTGTGTGTAGACGCGTGGGGGGGAGGCTAGGCTTGTGTCTGAGTTCAAACCTTGGGTTTATACTGCAGTGTAGACATACCCACAGTGTCTTCATACCTGTTAGTACAGACCCCAGCACACTGGGTCTCCAGTTTGATTGGGATCTGTAGATGCTGTAGATAGTTGATATCTGATCAGTAGTTTGAAGACATATGTTAAATGTTATTCAAATGAGAGGGATGCCAAGTAGCATCCCCATGAGCCAATGGAAATTAAATCCCATTTTAAGCCCTGCACTAAGAGCCCCCATGGAAATTTGGGGTGGAAGGGCCCTGGTAGCCAGGAGAAGAAGAAAAGGGGTGCTGAGAACAGTGAGAGGCATGCGTGGCAGTGATGAGGTGCTATGTGTTGGGGGAGCAGTAACTGGTAGTGATGAGGTGCCAGAATGCAGGGGGCATGAACTGGCATTGAGGGGGAATGCTGTGGGGGCACTAAGATTTTGGGGGGTGCAGTAACTGGCATTCATGGGGCAGGCTGTGGGTGAGGGAGGCGGTAACGGGCAGTGGGTGGGCGCGTGCTCTGAGTGTGTGGTGGGTAACGGGCAGCGAGAGGGGAGCGTGCTGGGTGTATGGGGGGCCGGTAACGGGCGGGGGGGGGCGCGTGTTCTGAGTGTGTGGTGGGTAACGGCAGCGAGGGGCGCGTGCTGGGTGTATGGGCGGCCGGTAACGGGCAGTGGGGGGGGGGGGGGGGCGTGCTCTGAGTGTGTGGGGGATAACGGGCAGCGAGAGGGGAGCGTGCTGGGTGTATGGGCGGCCGGTAACGGGCAGTGGGGGGGGCGCGTGTTCTGAGTGTGTGGGGGATAACGGGCAGCGAGAGGGGAGCGTGCTGGGTGTATGGGGGGCCGGTAACGGGCGGGGGGGGGCGCGCTAGGGGGCGGGGCCAGGGAGCCCTGCGGAGGGGCAGTAGGTTTACGGTCGGGTGCCGTGAGGGGCTGAGAGCCCCCCCCCGCCCGGTGTACGGCCACGGACAGTCACTCACCGCCATTCAGCCTGCGGGGGCCGGTGACGGTTCCGGCCCGTTGGCCCCCACCCAGCGTTGCAGCAGGTGCCGGCTGTGGAGCTTCCCTGGGACCAGGCGAGCCGCCCCGCCTCCCAGCACTCGAGACCGGCACGGGCTGTCTGTCACGGCGGAGCGGGTCAGGTGGCGGCTGGGGGGTTGTACTCCCGCCCCGCCCTGCCCCGCCGGACTGACACGGGCTAGTAGGGACGGGGGGCATCCGTGACCCCAACCTGCAGAGCACCTGGCTCTGCCCGGGGCCAGCAGGCCCCACGCCCCATTCCTCGGGCACCCCCTCTACACCCCATTTTGTGTTGTCTGGTTGCTGCCCTGACACCCAGAGGTGGCTGCATTTCAGTGGTACCTTTATAAATAACGCGTGTGTGACCTACTGTGGGGTGAAAGGGTCCCTGTGCCCTCAAATATTTAATCCAGCCTTAGTTGATGGTGTCATGTTGTCTTCTGGTGGTGGTGGTTTGCCCAAGGGTACGGGGGCTTTACAGGCAAGTAAGAAGACATGGGCTCTGTCCTTTTAAACTTCCACTCTAAACTAGACATGGCATTGCCTAATAGTGTCAACCAGCCAAGGATGGGGATGGGTACAATACAAGTTTTCTCCTTGTCTCCTATATCGGCATAAAAGTGAGAGCTAATAGCACAGGCCAGAGCAGCGATGGCTGATGGAAAGCTAACCTGGAGTTAATTTTGTTTTGAGAAAATCATCTCCACTGTCATTCCAAATCCTATGGACTATTATGGCCCCGTTTAATTTTGAAGATGGTGACCAGCTCCAAAGGTAATAGGGGTATGCAGATTTTGCTGTGTATTCCAGTGACATTTAAAATGTCACATTTTCCCCCCAAATATTTAATTGTGTTCCAGTTGAGGGAGCTCTGAAAACAAGACGTTTCAAATGGGGCAGGGGGAGGGAGGAAATCCTGCTGAGACTGTTCTTCTCCTTGCATTCAACAAAAATAATCCAGAGTGAAAGATGTACCTCTGAGGTAAAAAGAGAAATGAGGAAAATCAAGTGGGGGGGGGGGGGAAATGAACACAAAACTTAAGTATTGCTCTGTGTCAAAAACTAAGTAGGCAGCCTCTTGTCTTAAATAACTGCTTTAAAATATTTCTCTATACTGTCCAGTACAGTATTATTTGATGTATACTAAGAGACAGCTTCTGCTAGCAAACCTTTGATAATTGCTTAAAGTTTTCAATGTAAGTAAAATGTATAAGAAAAATGAAAAACAGTTGTAAAGACTTTTCAGTTAATTAAGAGATTGACCAAAATTGTGATTCTTAGAGCAAGACTGGTGAAAGAATAATTAGCTATATAATTCAGTCCTCACAGCAGTGAAACATAGTTGAGTATCTTTGTGGAATTGTCATAAATCCCATCCAGTATTCTCAAACTATTGATTTATTCCACTCTACAGCCCCAATCCTGCAAGTTTCCATGGCCAGACCCTGTGCTTATGTACAATAACTTGCAGGATCAGGACTTAAAAGGAAATCAGCACCAGAATTCTCCTTTTTTTTTAATGCCAACTTCAAAAAAGAAACTCACAAGCAGGCTATTGATTAGACAAGGTATAGAAGAAAGGAAATTATTTTTAACTTAAACAGGAACAAAGTAAAAATCTGACATGGCACTTCTTTCCTATCCAAAAGTTAAAAGGCACTTTTAATTGCAAATCCTACAGTCCTCACTCAGACAAAAATGAGTAAATGCTGCACTTGTCATTCACCTTATTGTTAAAGAAACAAACTATTTCCCAGTTTATTTATACAGTTCCTTGCTCTGCGTGTATAGTTAGGACACACAAAATTGTACAAGAAAAATATACAAAAATATATTGGTCAGAAGTAGAATCATCTTCAGATGGGATACTCAAGCATCCTTGGTTCTAGAGAATTTTCATTGTGTTCCAAGAATTCATTCACTATTTGGCCCCTATTTTAAAATCAGCTCATATTGACCATTCAAATTGGTATGATGAAAGAGGTAAACACACATACTCCTGGAAAAACTGCTTCATTAAGACCTTTGTAAATTAGAGCATAGGACCTGAACAGAATCTATAAAACATTTTCAAGGCCAGCTAAACAATTTTCCTTAATCTCTAGATAGACTCTGAATGTAAACTGAGTAGAGAGCAGGGGAGATACTGATGTAATCTTGTATTGTGTAACATCTGGTATCATTTTATAACGTTGGGCAAGTTATAGTGCTTTTCTAAATTAAAAAACAACCGTGAACCTTTTGAACTACAACCCGTGTGTAATCTGAAGGTGACCACAAACACAATGGATCATAATACTGTAATTTCAAGTGGGCCTTTTTTGATCGTTACAATATTTGATAATTACTTAAAACTTCAGCTGGTCACTCCAGTGATGCAACTGTAGCAGACACAAGATTTTGACTCATTGCCTGAAACATGTCACAATTCTCTTATGCTGGAAGAATGCAGATCTTGCAATTATGGATATGGTTTTACCAGTACTGGCTGTTGGATTTCTTTTGGTTTGTTTCTTTAAACATCAGCCTTGATATCTGCTCCCAGGGAAAATTAGTAGGCAGAGCAGAATTCTGAAGATGTATTTACAGTAGCCTCATACTGTTCTGAACAGAGGACAGGTTTGGCAACAGGGATAACTAGAAAGAAATATGAAAGTGGTGTATCAGCAGCTCACACTGAGTTCTGGTATTAAAGGGGAAGTCCAACAGCAGAAACAATTAGAAAGGTGCCCAGGCCTATGAGACTGAGTGTTAAAACATGCAGCCGAAGAAGTGGGCAGTAGCCCACGAAAGCTTATGCTCTAATAAATTTGTTAGTCTCTAAGGTGCCACAAGTACTCCGTTCTTTTTTTGTTAAAACATGAGTTCTCTTGGGGGTTGGGGAGAGAGGAAGGCAAGATTATATATTTATTTATGTGCATCTATTAATCTTAAAAGAACAACCTATGTGTATAACCTGTACTACTTATTTTGTCTGTCAAAGCTACAAAAATAAGTGGAAACTAGAACTATAGGTCATTTACACACTGGTAATCCAGAGAAATAATACTCACTGACTGATGTATCCATTTTTTAAATCAGCTGCTGGTGGAGAACACAGCTAAGCAGCAGTATCTTTGATTAAAACACAGTAACAGCTCAAATGGTTGTGTGCATGAGATTTTTTTTCCTTTACAATTAAAATGTATATTTTAACCTTTGGAACATTATTTACTTCTAATCATTCATATCAGAATGCAAGTTTAGATGTCCTTGTCACTATACATTCAAACCACGGACCTTTTTTTTCTTCCAAGTTAAAAATAAATAAATCAGAAAATAGAATTTTTCCCTCAGGTACTTTTATAAAGACTAGGCAAGAATGTAAATTACAAACCTAGAAATGGCCTTTGGAATACTCTAAAAGGATAAGGAAAGCAAACTGATCCCTCCATCAACTAAAAGGCCACTCCATCAGTCTTTCTTCAGTCAAGACCCTCTCTACAAGTCAGTTTTGCCTAAGGATTACATGTCTAGGCACAAAAATACCTCATTTTTACATTCTAAATAAATAAATTAATTAATTAAACCAACAAAGCTAAATTCTATCCCTTTCAGACCCTTTTAATAATTCATAAATGGTTTTTGCTTCATTACTTTAATGTCTTTTATTGCTGTCAGAGAATCTTGGAACACATCTAAAGTCTTTCTTTACATGGGTACCACTTGAAGCACACAGTCAGATTTTTGTAGTCCTCAATGAAGAATAATATGGGGACCTCTATTCTTAGCCTGTGACTTAACTATGTTGTAAAAATATTAATCTTATTGAAAACCAAGACCTATCTAATTTTTAAAAAATGCAAAAACTCTCAGGCTTTAAATGTTTGGGGTTGGTTTATAACAAGAATGTGTAGTTTAGGAATGATTAGTTTCTTTGATACCCTGAACTATTTGTATACTATTTAATGGAGCAGAGCTCTTCCACTAGAGCTTGTAATGAAAACAGTATCCCCAGGGGAGGAAGTGAGCCCCCATGGATGTCTAACTAGTTTGTTACAAGATTGAAGCCTTGTGAAATTTGTGTTTTCCTCCCCCTCTCCCCCCCAGAAAACAGGTGAATTGTTGATCTATATCCTCTAAAATAAAGCTGATTGTGCATTAAATGCCACATCCTCAACCCAGCTAAATACACAGATTGCTTCTACTAAATTGTAAAGAAAATTCTCTGATGCAAGTTATTTGCTGATGTGAAAATATACCGCGAGATCTGAGCACTTAACTTGCTCTTTGTTACAGAAGAATGTGTTCTAGTACTGAGATTCTCAGGCAACTCCCACACATGTTGAACCCTTATATTTTATACAAAATATTACTCAGAGGACACCAGATTAAGATGATTTACTAATTTCATGTGGGGGAGGGTAAGAGAAAAAAATCATATACACAACTCCTGGGGGTATCCAGCTGAGAATAGACAGTTACAATAAATGGATCTGATAAAACATTGCTTTGTCTGCAGTCTTTTTGCCAACTGGTACTTAGAGCTTCAGTTTGGACCAGGCACCCTATTCTGCACAATAAGGGTTTCCTTAGCAGTTGGATATTCCATTAATATATTACTGTATAGGATGTTAATCTGGCTAATGAGTTGAGCATTTTTTTTCAATATCAGCCAGTAAATTTTTTTAAAGTGTACATTTACACCACCTTAACTTATGAATGACAGGAACCAAAATATTCCATTTGCCAATAAAATCAATAGAGAACACCTTGAAACTATAATGGTGACATAATTTGCATCACAACTCTATTAAGGACCTTATCCTAATTCCATTTCTTTCAGTGGAAGCAGGATCAGATGTTGTTCAGGGGTGAGGGGTGAATCTTGAGCTAATAAGCACCTCCAGCCTGCACTGAAGCATCTGGAACTTGTGTAACTCAAGTACCTACTTGAGCTCAGACCATAATATACTGAACTTTATAGATAAAAGCTTTATAAAAAAGAGAATGTGAATACAAAATAATTTAGTTTAGTGAGTAATTTGTCTAGCAATCTCAGTAACACTTTACTTTTAATAAACTCCAATGTTCTTTATATAGTCCTTATGAGAGAAAAGGGGACAAACGTTTGATTTCAATATCAGACCAGATAAGTGTGAGGTTGCTTGGTGGTTCTGTCTTTCTGTTATAAATACATATACATGTTGCTATAATACAAAAACCAGAAAGGGCTGCTCTCTGGTACAAAGTAGAAGCAGACAGTTTTTCTAGGAGGCTGTTTTCTTCAGATGCTGAACTGTACGTTATCTAAAAACTTCCAACAGGTTAGGGCTACTGGAAAGTAACCTCTAAAATCTTCTTGCCTTTTATTTTCATGCTCCAACATCAGAGGTTGTTGCTGAATATCTATAGGAATATAGCTTGTTGTCTGCCCCTCCACTCAACAGCAACTGTAATGGGGAAAAACAAGTTGTGCCCACTGTCAAACCAAGTAAATATCCACACAATTTTTGTCCCTGGGCAACACACATGAGCTGAATAAATATTTAAAATTATTCCTCAGCAGTCTGATTCTGTTCTTCCTCTGAAGGGCTAAATGTCAGGAGTAACAAACAATGGTGATGTGAACCCCATAGTCCGTTTTAATTGGTTCAAATTCAGAAATAATACAGGCCTATATCTTACCCTCCTACAAAAACCAATTAGGGGAAGGTAAAGCTTACATGAAAATGTCTAAGGCTTTCCCTGGTCTGCCACATCTTAGTCTAAGAGGTAGGGCCCCTGGGACTGTGGAGTTGGGGTCTCCAAAACCTGTGTTGTGCTTAGATACATGCAGCTGGGCCCCAAGGTAAACATCATGCTCCTGCCCATGCCACAAAAGTGGCAGCACACCTTTGCCAGGTCCAGCTGCCTGTGCATGCTACCTCCATAGTCTAATGCCACAGAGGAGAAAATGCCGCTTAGAGAAGCACGGGAGTAATTTTCATCATAAGTTCCCATGTCCAGAGAAAGAAACATGCCACCTTGAATGGCTGTTCTGACTTCCACCCTTCCTTGTCCCCCTAATGCTATGTGCAGAGCTTTCATATAATCCCCATGGACGGGGAGAGGGATGGCCATCTGGTAATGATGCCGAATAACCACTTTTCCCCTACAGAGAGTCCACCCTAACCCATCCCGCTACAATTAAGGCCTTCTGGTCTCCTCCATGCCATATAAACAAAAGGGAGAATATGATCCATGAACACCAACAGGAGATATCCAATAGTAAAAAGTTCATTGTTGTTCTCTAGTTTAGAATTAAACATCAATCATACCATCATCAGCCCCTTTCCCATCCAAAACACACATTTAAGGAATAAAATCCTGTTCCTCGAATTCTTACCCCTGCTTCTGTCCATTCCACACACAAAACCTTGTCTTCATGAGCAGCCAAATCATAGAGAGGAGCCTTGCAACTGATAAGATAGACATTTAGAGTCATGAATTAAGTAAAATTATATACAAAGTTTTAACTCCTAGAAAATTCTGGGTTTGATCACACTATAATCTTGTAACATTTAAAAACCATACTTCTACCACTATACTTCTTGGGGGAGAACAGAATTAAGCCATACACTGGTCTTCCCACCACTGAATTCAGACAACAGCTGTTCCTGATTCTAGCATGTATTTCTGTACGATTGTGTCTATACTAGGTAAGTGGATCATTGGTAACTAGACCAGTCAGATAGCATCAGTGGTGCAGGATGTCTACACAAGACATGCTCTTTTGGCCCACATGCACACTTGTACTATATTACACCATTAGAACGTTGCACTGCCTTTTGGGTACGCTCTGGAGCAGTGCCTTGTTGGAAATTTTGAAGGGCCTTCTGGGAGCCCAGAGGAATTGTGGAATAAGCTCCCATAAGGCTTTGGGTAGCGGTGCCATTTCCTACTCCTTTTCGCAAAATGGAAACCAGGGGTGAACACTTAGCTCTTGTTTCTTACTCAATAAAAAGGGATTCTGATGAGGCTAATGAAGAGCAGTTGTAAAGCATCTGAGGCAAGGCCATGGAGAATGTTCTGAGAGCACCTCCAGAGCAACAGAATCAGAGCAGTAGCTACTGACAAAATCTTTGGTGCCCCCACCCTGGAGTAGCTAGCTTTTATGCAGGATCTGAGGATTATATTCACTCAGGAAATGCAATTTTTGGATCCTGACTAGGGCCATGGACTGATGAGAGAAAGTTGTTAAAGGTGGGGCACCAGGAACAGTAGGTGCATAACTCAGAATAGAGGAAACAATCACTGTACTTCTGTGGTGAGCTAGCCTTAACACTGCAGCACCAAACCAACAGGATGAAAGCTCTGTTCAGTGTCGGAAAAAAGAGTGGTGACTCCTCTGTGGCAGCTGACTACCCCAGATGGCTACTGGTGAGTAGGGCACCATTTTTGTGTTTGGGAAGTCTTGTGGGACCTATTGTTGTGAAGTGTGCATGGTAACACAAACATCAGATATCCACAAGTCTATGAAGTCCAAGACACCTCCCCAAGAAGCTCACATGAGTTTTTAGCTCTACTCCTGCCATGTTCAGCATAGGAAAAAATCAAAAATAGTAATCTCATTAAACAAATTGCAGGCAGGTGAAAAACTAGGTACATAGTTTATTATTAAAGCCTTGATTATGCAATCAAACCCTAGACCAATTCATCTTCTCTACCACTACCCCTTTCAAGTCAGATGTTGTTTGACTTTAGACTAGTGGTTCTCAACCTTTCCAAACTAATGTAACCCTTTCAGGAGTCTGATTTGTCTTGAGTATGCCCAAGTTTCACCTGACTTAAACTACTTGGTTACAAAATCCGACATAAAAATACAAGTGTCACAGCACACTATTACTGAAAAACTTCTTACTTTCTCATTTTTATCATATAAACTAAATTGATTGGAATATAAATATTATACTTACATTTCAGTGTATAGTATATAGAGCAGTATAAACAAGTCATAGTCTGTATGAAATTTTAGTTTGTTCTGACTTTGCTAGTGCTTTTTACGTAGCCTGTTGTAAAACTAGGCAAATATCTAGATGAGTTGATGTACCCCCGGAAGACCTCGCATATCCCCAGGGGTAGGACCCCTGGTTGAGAAACACTGACCTAGACCTCTCGCTTTTGCAAGTATCTGTTTCAGACACAAAACTACTCCTTTCCTTGCAGCTACGTGTTATGAAATGTCCACAATGGGGAGCAAATCAAACTACACACATTAGGCTCCTTCCGGAAGACAGATACTCCTAAAAATCTTGCTAGCGTAACTAAGATTTAAAAAAAAAAAAAAAAAAAAAAAAAAAAAAAAAAAAAATTAAACCCACTAGCAAAATTATTAAGGAAACCTCTTTCTACGTCATCTCACCCAGTGCAGTATTGCCACAGAAATCCTGGGTGGGAAGGTCAATGCAGTTGATTTCAACGTCCAGCCACAGAGCTGCTGGCAGAAGGCAAGTGCTTTTTTCGCTCTTCTATTAGGTGTTTCTAATCTCCATATGGATTCCAGAAATTTAGTTGGAGTCTTCATTTAGCTTCCCCATATACTTTTGTTGTGTCACTAGGCTACATGAAACTCTACGTGCTACCTGTGAATATTAAAGAATGGCATTTACCTCCTTGTGTCCCAAATCTTGACAACGTTGTCTAGAGAACCTGAGATTAGCTGTTGCTCATGTGTGGGGGACCACTTCACAGACGTCACCCAGCCAGTGTGAGAGGTCAAAGAGAGGAGTACCAAGGAACCATCTGGGACAGAGAAAATGAAAACCCACCACCCCAATTTACAGAAATGTATACAGGTCAGTTTAAGATATTTATAAAATCCACCAGTATACGAGAAGCAGTCAAGATTAACACATGTGGGGGCCGGGTAGTTCTTCCTGCTCATCATGTCATAAGATTGTTCCAGACAGCATGAGAGGTTAAAACGCACGCATGCACACGAGCTCCTGTAGAAAGGACAAAAATCTAACCACCTTATTGTTACCAAAGAGGCACGTTTTCCACTGTTGAAAGAGTTTCTTTGATGAAGATTACTGAATGGCTCTAGGGATCAGTAATGGGATATGAAGCCTTTTATCCAGGGGCAGCTCTATGTATTTTGCTGCCCCAAGCACGGCAGTCAGGCGGCTTTCAGCAGCGTGCCTGTGGGAGGTCCGCTGGGAACGTGGATTCGGCGGCATGCCTGCGGGAGGTCCACCGGTCTCATGGCTTCGGCGTGCCCACCGCCGAAGCCACGGGACCGGCGGACCTCCCGCAGGCATGCCGCCGAAGGCTCGCTGACTGCCGCCCCTACAGCGACCGGCAGGCCGCCCCCCCGCGGCTTGCTGCCCCAGGCACGCGCTTGGTGCGCTGGTGCCTGGAGCCGCCCCTGCTTTTATCTCTAGATTATTGGTTCAAATCTGGCCTGGTTTGTAGTGGCTAAAAAGACATTCCTGTCTGGCTTATGATGTGTGGCAGTCTCTCTATATCATGAACTGCAATGATTGGCAGTCATTTCAGACTTGTAAGGAGTACAAAGTTTGATCAGACATGTAACCAGCTACTTTTTCACTTCTACAGATGGTCTCCCCTATTCAGGGTTTAGGCACCCTGACAAACAGTGGCATTTAACCCACTGATAAAAGTGACCTTAGATTTCAAGGCTGTTAGCAGGGCAGCTTTCAAAATTCACTAAAAAAGAAATGTCTTTAAAAGAGAAGAATTGGATTTGTTTTCCAAGTTACCGTCTAAGGAATGAAAGTTATTAAGAATGAAAAAGTCATGCCTCAAAAGGCAAAAAGCAATAGTACTTAAAATAGCCAATTAAATAAGCTACTGCTGTGGTCAGCTGAAACAAGGCTCACTAAGAGCAGGGAGGGAATGAGGATAGTTTCTCATCACTTTACACAGTCATGGGAGCATTTTTGCAATGGAATGTGGAAAGGATCCGGGTTCATACAGCTTTCCCTGTCCCCACTGCTCCTGTTAATTTTTGGTTAAAATCGTCTAGCTCCCCAGTTAGGAAACAGTTACAGACAAATACCAAAGTTTGTGTGTGTATAACTTATGAAATGTGTTAAGATGTACCCCCTTCTCTCAACACACATGAATTTGAAAAGTCATTTGTGTTACCCACACATTCACTTTTGCTCACCTTTAGTGCGGGGATCCCATAATCTAATGTGTCTGTCAGTACTCCCAGATGCTAGACGCCGACACAGAGGTGAGTAGGAGATAGAATTAAATACTTTGTTTCCAGTCTGCATAAGAAAAGAATTCATAAGTTAGGAGCTACTCTTGTACAAATTCTAAATTCAAACTGAACTGGAGTTACACCAGTGAGAATTTGGTGAAAAGTTTTAATGTACAACATGTAAACAAATCTCACCAAAGTTGATTTGAGACCTCCTGTCTCCACATCCCATATTTTAATTGTATGATCCCATGATGCACTACAAATTTCTTCAGCATCTGACCACAGCACAGAGGAGATGGCTTCAGTATGGCCAGAAAGAGTTGTAATGGGAGTCTAGAAATTAAATAAAGTATTAAGATCAGAAAAATAGTGGCTTAGTTATTGTAGAAAAAAAAACATTATTTCACCAAATAAATGTATGTAGATTAATTTTCAGATATTTCATTAGAAATTTCCCCCTACACGTATTTATCAAAAAGGGAAAATATTTTTCATTTCCATGCTTTTCAGCTGAGGTTCTACATAAATCCTGACCACTTCTTACCCTGGTTAGTCCAAGCTGTTCAATTTTCTGCTTCTTCCTTGGTCTGTTTGCTGCTTCCTCTATTTCATCCTCTTCATCTGTAGGCACTATGATGGAAAGAAAGTCAAGCTTGATTTAGAAGGGTTTGGGATGCATTCCCAGCTAAGTACTTCTTACATGCCCCCCCCCCCCCCCCCATCACCACAGTATCCAACTGCCTGCCAAACATAAATTTAATCCTCAACACTCCTGTCAATTAGATCAGTATTATTATTCCCATTTTACAGCTGAGGAATTTACGCACAAATAAATTTACTCAGATCTTCCACATCCTAGATGAATTCCTCTACAAGACCATCCTTCTTTCATGGAAAAAACTATCTAAATCCATCCTATATTCTGTACACAGTCACTCTATATTTTAATTTACACATTTATATATAAATGTAAATGAGCATTTTGAAAGGAGGCATCCAACTAGCTAGCGAAGGACTGTATGTTATTTTATGTCACCAGATCAGGATCAGTTTAGTCAATTTATTGTCCCTCAAGTCATGATGCCTATAAAAGAAGATTAGGAAAAGAGTCCACAACTTCTTAAAGTGTCCATATTAAAAACTACAAACTGTACAAGCCTATTGAATGCTAAAATCTGTAGATAGTATTTGGAAAAAAGACACCCAGTTGGCAGTTATACGTGAAATCTAAGTGTTTAAATTAAGTTTACGCCATGACCCTGTAATTAAATCTGTGCAGAGGTCTGCCACATTATGTCAGTGCAGACTGGGGTCTTTAATCTGTTTTAAGTAACAGTGTCCATTATCGCAGAAAAACCAGAAGTTAAATTTTTAAAACTGAACTCTTGGCACAGTTACTGTTGCACCATAATAAATGACTATAGTGAGGAGGCGTGGCCTCCCTCTGAGACTGATCCGTTCCCCATCCCCTGGTAGGTGGATCCAGGCAAGCCACGACCTCCCTCCCCCTCCCCAGAACCAGAAGGGCGGGACAGGAAGTTTAAATGGCAGGCCCTGCAGTTCAGTTGGGTGAGAGCCGGAGAAGGGAGCAGATGTCTCTTGCCTGCTGCTGAGCCCTGTGCCCGAGACGGAGCTCTACAGTGCCGAGGACCCTGAAGGGGTGCCGCTGGCCACATACCCAGAGGAGAAGGAGGAACCCCAGGAGATGGAGGTACAGTAGGAAGTAGCCCTGGGGCACTACCAGAGTAGTTTGCCAAAGTAGGTCAGTGTGTTTCAGTGGGATCCCTGCTGACCCAGTGCTGGAGGGTTCTGCCATAGTCAGGGCCCATGGTTAGGATCCGGTGGAGTAGGGTGGGTCTGGACCTCCCCACCCCCTGCTACCAGCCCCACCCTTGGAGTTGGCAGCCTCCCAACCTTAAGCTGGATGGCCTGAGACAGCTTGTTGCTCTGCCCCACTATAGGCAACTATATTTAAGTGGGGGGGGGGGGGGACCCACAAGAATATGCATTTTATTCTCAGAAATGGAAAATGTATAAAAGCAGTAACACGTCAAAATAAGAGTTTCTGGTATAACTGAATAATGTATTTTATATATATATATATAAAAACTTCAAAAGTGAAAAATTAAAACATAATACCCATTTAAAATGGTTAAAATAAAATCTATTCAGAAGTTTCAGTCATTCCAGATCATTAAATTTTAAAACTCTCAATTAGAGCCAAAAATCTCAGGCAAAGCATTCATAAAATATTAATCTTACCTGCAGACCAGATCTTTAACATCTTATCCCAAGATCCACTGCAGAACTAGATGAACAGAAACTTTTTATTAAAAAGATTATGTAAAATCCAGTTAGTTCACATAAGCCACAGAAAGTCATCTTTCTGCTCAAAATGTTGTAAAACTAGGCAAAAATGCTACCAAAATCATCTTCAGCTTTTTGTGCAATATTAAGGGTTTTATGTATCTTTTCTTTTCAATACAGCACATTACTTCCATTACGTCGAATGCAAGGCTATCACCAATTTATAAGTGCTTTGGTATCCACAATTAATACATAGGTTTATACAGATTGTATGCACTTGACAACATATGACCAATTCACATGCGGAGGACAAAAAAATGTGATTTTTACACATAAATAAGCAACACAGAATCCACAACTCACTAGCTCAACACAGATCATCTGCAAGTAACTCACTTTAGTTCTTGTGCAGTCAACTGCTATAGAGTCCACACTTCCAGCATGTCCTCTACAACAGTGAAGGGCTTTCACTTTGTTCCTCTCTACATTCCACTCCCACAGCAGGATAGTCTGATCCAGAGAGGCACTGAGTAGCAGGCATGACAAACTATCTAAGGAAGGAAGAAAGTGCCAACATACAAATCCAATTAAGGAAGTCTTTCTAAAAATCCTTTTAGAGGAAGCAAGATTAAGATTTTAAAAATTTACACAGTGACCCAATACAAATTGAGAGATTCATGTAAATACACCAGACCGTAGCTAGAATGTGGGATTTGGGATCCATGCGTGGTACTGCGTTAAAATGAATTGCAATTAAAGTAATTAAATTTGGGATCCATGGCCGCAACCGTGTTGTGTGAATTCACTCTATATAGACACGTGTTCTAGCGAGGGTCCGGTATATCACAGATTTAAATGTACAAATACTAATGAAGATTAACTTGGAATATTTAAATAGTTATTAGAAAATACTGGAGTTTGTTTAAAAAGTATTTTATCATGAGGGATTTTACTCAATTCTTTCATTTCTAATCTATTACAAGCAGTGCTTACAATAGCTGTAACGTTTAGGTTGGCAATTGAACCTGTATGTTTTCCAGTAAATTGCTCTAGCCCCACTCCCAACCAGTATAAGGTGTACTGACCTTTTTTCACCCATGTCACATCTTTCACCACCTCTGTGTGCCCAGCAATTGTCATGATGGATTTTCCTTCTAAAGACCAGATTCGAGAAG
Organism: Malaclemys terrapin pileata; assembly: GCF_027887155.1. Classification (NCBI taxonomy): domain Eukaryota; kingdom Metazoa; phylum Chordata; order Testudines; family Emydidae; genus Malaclemys; species Malaclemys terrapin. Next base: position 20,936,112 of record NC_071515.1, on the reverse strand, counting down.
TCTGATCATAAGAGCCAGTCAAGATCCTAGGGGATGCAGATATTGAAACATTTTTTAAAGCCAATGGTGCATCATGGGAGATCTTTTCAATTAGGAACTTCAAAACTATTAGTATGATAACCAGTTGAGAGACATGAATAAATAAAACATCTCCTTTATGTAAATCTTAGTCCTCTTTGAAATAAAAAAAGTTAACATTAAAATTTAACTTGTTTGCAAAAACTGGATCAAATTTAGATTTTAATAGGTTCAAAACAAACTTTCTTAAGGAATGAATTAGCTGTGGATTTCTAGACAAGGTATACAGGAGAGAGAAGTGAGAATATTGATCATTCTGGTAAATTAAATGCTGAAGTCTCATGTCTAATTTAAGATCAACCAAAGAAAAATTATAATTACAATAAATTCTTTACACTGATTAGCAAAGCATTTTCAATCCATTAATAAATGGGGGAGTCTCAGTGTAATCAATAGAGAGACGGAAAAAGAAATAGTAAATACAGTACAGTACTATTAAACGTAGATTACTAAAAAAAAAAAGTGAAGCAGCATTTTTCCTCTTCATAGTAAAGTTTCAAAGCTGCATTAAGTCAATGTTAAGTTGTAAACTTTTGAAAGAACAACCATAATGTTTTTTTCAGAGTTACAAACAACCTCCATTCCTAAAGTGTTGGTAACTCTAAGGTTCTACTATAGTAGAAAAGACAAGTAGTGTCTTTAAAAGCACTCCAGATAAGGGTTTTGAAACTACAGTAATAACTTGGAATTAATATTTGAAGTATAAAATATTGAAATGTTAGAAATAAATGTAAAAAGACAGCAAGATGTTATTGTATTATTAAAGGAGATAATATCATCAGTGCGACTCATCAAATCTAACTCATACCAGGAGCAAATCTCATCCTCTTATGCATGGTACCTTCCTACTTGGGTTAAAGTTACTGTCAAGGTAGCATGGAGGAGCTCAAACTTCAGCTAATTTCTCAGACATATGGCCTGCATATAAACAATTGATTTTAAAGGTAGAAAAGTCATTTAAAGGAAAAGAGAAATATAGAATGGGAAGAAAACTATGTTAAAGAGAAGTACCAATAAATAACTATGGAATCAGCTACAGACAGTGGGAGAAACCAAGATGGAAACTTATGACGGGCTTAGTGGGTCTGCGATACCATTCTTCCGTAGCTTCAATAGAACTGATCCAGTCGTCGTGGAACATGCATTCCTCAGGTTGAGGTGCAGTGTACTTCTCCACATATTCTATTTCCACCACTTCCTCCTAAACTCTCAAAAGACAAGAAGCCCATCAGTGTGCTTTTTCTTTTTAAATAAACAATCACAATGATCTAGTACAGTAGTTCCCAACCACTCCGAGCAGTGGTATCAATTGGCAAGACAAAGGTATCAACTACACAAGCCGGAGTCCCCTACCTTCCACACGACTGTGTGCGCTCTACTCTGCCTTAGAAATTGAGCTGCTACTGCAAATGGGGATTCAGGTAGCCCTAACTCCTTGACAGGCAAGCATATGCATAACTGAACAGAAGGCAGATGGTAGCAATGCATCAGGGCGCACAGCACAAAGATTCATAATTAAGGTCCCAATGCTGCAAACTCTTAAGAATGTGTGTAATTTTACTTAGGTGAGCAGTCCTATTGAAGTCAATGGGCCTACTCACATGATTAAAGTTACACACATGCTTAAGTGTTTGCAGGATTGGGCTCTTGGCGAATGAGTACAAGTACATCACTACTGATCAACGCTACCTATTGGCTTATCAAATTACTACTAATACAGTGTTTAAAAGTAGCTACAGATGATTTCCAAAGTAAATGTTGTTCCTTTTCTTTTCTAGGTTTTCCGCACTATGCTTATCATGCTTAGTAGTGGAGTGTCTATAACACTTCATATCATTTGACCCACATAGGGCCACTGACTACAGACTAGCAAAGCAGGAGACAAAAGTACATTGATGGTGACCAAAATGGGACCCTCCAGAACTGTATGAAACCAGACAACAGGAGAAGGAAGTGTCTCAGGTTGCTCAATAGCAAACTGTAATCATTAGGAGCACTTTCAGGCTCCAAAGCAAGTCTTGGTGAATCCTCCATGGGCAAAAGAATAATGCAGGGTCTTCAGAGGAAAATAAGGGAAATTACTTGGGCTTCATCAGAAAGGCAAAGGAATACTAAGGGAGAAAAATACATGGAATATAGAGAACTTTCCTAATCAGAACTGTAAATCAGATCAAATTTAAAATCTGTATCTAATTAAATGGTCTAGGTCGGGATCTTTAAATCCCATCATCCTACAGTGTGGGCCACAGAAAGTGTGTATGACTTACTGTTGAGATGTTTTCCGCTTCCATGTGTTTGACCAGTGACATACGCAAGAACTGGCCCTTGACAAGGAAATCAAACTCCACATATTTGTGGTCCTCTAAGACAAACAAGAAACAATGTTTAAATTGCAAGTCTTAACTTACACAATCCAGAAAAAAGAGCAAATTTTAGGGACTGAAACTAAATTTAGTTAAAACAAATTCAGGGGCCACCTTCTTCTCCCAAGTATCAGAGGGGTAGCCGTGTTAGTCTGGATCTGTAAAAAGCAACAGAGAGTCCTCTGGCACCTTTAAGACTAACAGATGTATTGGAGCATAAGCTTTCGTGGGTGAATGCCCACTTCGTAGGATGCATGCACTCTGTTGCTTCTTCTCCCAGTTACAACTGTTCAACCACATTATCTAAAAGGGATTACACAGATTTAACTGAGGGCAGATCTTGATCCAAAGGATCCCTTGGAGAAAACAGCACCTAAGTTTCTATAAGTAGCATCTCTGGAGCCAGGACTCCAGGCTTCTAAGGTGTTACCTCTTCAATTTTGGTTGCAATTTGAGAAGTGAACAACAACTTTTAAAGTTTTACATGGGCTGAGACCCAGTTATACCTCCACTTCTGTCTGCTGGAGCATCTCTGTCGTTGACTAACCAAAGTCCCAGGTACCAACCTTTAGAATTTGCCTCCCCTAATTGCTCACCAGGGAAAGAGTCAGGTGAGTTTCAAATAACACTGCAAGGTTTTAGTCAGTCAACTGAATTAAAATTTTTGTTTCTATTTCTTTTTTTTCCTCTTTCACTTTAGTTGGATGATCTAGACAAAATGATTTTTATTGTTAGCATTGCAATAGTGCCTATAGGGAACTATCAGGATTCCAATGTGATAAGTACTTTAAATAGAATGGGGGGCTGGGAACAGTCCCTTCCCCAAAAAGCTTGCAATCTAAATATGTAGCCAGACAAAAGGTAGATAAGAGCCAAGTGAGAACAAAGTAATGGTGAGATTGACGCACCAGGTATGTCTCTTTTTTTATTTTTAAAAACACAAAGGGCAGGACTGCTTATGGGTTTTACACTCTTGATTTCCCCCAAACATTCATGCGATCAGTCCTGTGCAAGGAGACCAGTACTTGTGTATGGTTCCACTGACTTCAATCAAACTCTGGCTTGGTCTACAAAGTTATATTGCCATAGCTATGTCGGTCAGCACTGTGGAAAAAACCCATACCCGGAAGAGTGCTTTTGCCAATGCAGCTAAAATTGTTTGGGGAGGGGATGTTCCTACACTGACATAAGAACTCTCTCTTGGTGTAAACCATTTCTACGCTAGGGGGCTATGCCAGTATAGCTTTGCCAGCATAGACACCATACTGCATACACATACAGTACATCGTTGTGGGCATAAGGATCCATCTGCATGGATCTGAATGCAGAATCAAGGGCTATATTTTTAATAATCATGTACGATGCCTAGAAACTGTTAAAGATACTATAAGACAAGTAAGAACAATAAGGGAGGTAAGATCCTCTATGAAAATTTGAAAGGAGAATTTTGCCCAACTGTGAAAACAATTGTTTTTCCAACCAAGGAATCTTGACGAGTCTTGTATGCTTTGCTGTACGCATGTTCATAAGTCTTTGCAGGAGTGGAACCTTTGTATTTTAAGCCCCTATAGTTTACACACTTACTAAAGTATTTAAAATCTCTTCATAAGTTTCTATTTTTTTTTTAAAGTATTCCTTTTTCTAAAAGAGGTAAATCATCTTCCAAATACATACCATGTTTAGCTTGCAGCAATTTATTGATGATGTTACTGAGGTCAGCAATTTCAGAGGCTGCTGGGATAGAGAATGGAACATCATCTACTACATATCTAGAGGGAAGAAAATAGGAATTTACTTATTGAGAAGTGCTGAAACTCACAGCTCAACAGGTACAAAATAAGCATATTATTTAAAAGTCTGTGATACAGCTCTTTTTGCAAGTGAGGGGTTTAAACACTTTGCAGTTTGAATGGACACATACTTTATTTGCACTTGTTTCAAGAATCCTACCCATCCTAATCTCATTATACTGTATAGTTTAGGCTCCCTTTGGTTAGATTTTCTGAAGTTCAACTCGTGTGTAGCCAAGCAAGAACCAGGAACACTTTTTTTCACCTTTTTTGAAACTTCCTCTCTAACATTCACAAATACAATAGCTCGTAATATACACTATAGTATCTCCAAATTCATCTCGATCCAAGCGAAATCCAGCTGGTAGAGAAGCCAGTGGCACGGGGAAAAGTACAGAAAATGAGTGAATATTAAAAGAGTTGCTAAAGCCCCACCCCTTACAGTTGTACATTTGCCAACGCTTAGATTAATTATGGCCCTGATCCCATTCCCCCTAAAATCAGAGAGGATGCCTCTGACTTCAGTGGAAGCAAAAGGCAGGCCACTGTGTAAATCTTGATTACAGATTTTATGGAGGCACTCACAGATATTTTCAATTAACTTGTAGGAGTTTATGGAGTTTTGTTAGGGAATGTTGTTTGCCAGGAAAGATTAAGTAAATAAATCTATCCTCCCCAACCAACCAACACTACAAACCATCCACCCACCCCAGTAAGATTTGACCGTGTAGCAGTAGCCTCAATTTCCCTTCTTCTAGTTGCTCCCCTTCCCACCCACCCTGCCGCGGTGGTGGCCTGCACATGGTGTGTGACCGCTTAGGATGAGCATCGCCCATCAGTATCGTTCCTGTCCGCGTTTCCCTTGCCCCCCCCCCCGGGCAGTTAGGCCACCCCACACTCACTTGTGGTTCTCGGTGAAGAACCGAGCCTGGAGCTGGGCCATTGGGTCGGAGAGGGCGAGGCTGGGCCGGGGCTGTGTGTGTGCGTCTGTGCCCAGCTGAGGACTGACACGGGGTGCAGGACAGGAGGCTGGAGCCGGCCCTGAGCTCTCTCTCCCCAGCCAGCGGAGCAGAGAAAGCACGTGTCTCGGAGCCGCAGTCAATCAGTCCGGAGCAGCAGTACAGATCGAGCATTCCGCCAGCGATTAGTGGGGGCTGCTCTTAAGGGTCCGGAGCCGCTCCCTCTGTCAAGCCGCGCTGGACGCTCCGCCCACCAGTTCCTGGCTGCGTGAGAATGGGAGCTACTCGCACACGCACCCACGCTGCAGCCTGTGAGGCAAATGCAGAGACCCCCCAACCTTCATTACGGCAGGCTCCATGGAAACTACCAGTCCCAGCATGCAGCGCGGCCCACGGGGCAGTCAACGAGGTGTCCCGAGACTACAAATCCCAGCATGCATAGCGCGAGAGGCCACAACTCCCAATATGCCATGCGCCGCCTCACAGGCGGGTAGCGACTTCTTCCCCGTACCACCTGTCAGCTTCAGTAAGAGCTTTTGGGGGCCATTATTTCCGGGTTGTACGGTGGCCCATGGGGACCACACCACACGGTAGGGAGTGCGTTGCTGCGCCTGCGCTATACGGCTGTCTCCATGGTGGTGCCTGCGAGAGCCAAGACGAGGTTGAGTAGACTCGTTCTGAATTTTCTCTCCGCTTCCCTGACTCCCCTGCAGGGTTCGCGGCAGCCGAGGCGGGAGGAGCCGCGCCCAGTCTGCCCTCCCCACCCCCACCGCGCGCGGGGCGTTCTGGCTCCCAGACCTGCCAGGGGGCTGCGGGGCGGCGCCGCGGAGGAGGGGGGCAGCCCCCCGGGGCTATTGTTCTGCGGGGCCAACATGGCGGGGGCCTGCTCTGCCCCCGGGAGGTCCTGGCAGGGCGGCCGCCCGCGCTGCTCGCCGCCCGGCGTAAGGAGAGGTAGAGCCGCTGCCCTGCCTCGCCTCCAGCCTGGGGGGGTGGACAGCAGAGCCCTGGCTGGACCCGGCCGGCAGCCCCTCAGTGTGGGGACGGACAGGGGAGGGGAGAGGGGTAGTTAGGACAGGACCGCTGCCCCCAGTGAGGGGAGGGAGAGGGGTAGTTAGGACAGGACCCGCTGCCTGTCGGAGGGGGGGGCCGGTCTGGACAGGACCTGCTGTGCTCCCTGGAGTCAGGACGTGACCGACTGTACCCCTTGGGGGGGGTAAGAGATTAAGGGTTCAGGTTAAGGCCCATGGGGAGATGGAAGAGTGGGTATCAAGCCTAGATCCCACTGCCTTCTTCCTTTTGAAGCGGAAGGCTTCTGCTGTATATGTCAGTGAGACATTTACAGGTCCATTCATCATGTTTGACATTTCCCTCTACAAATTGTGCTGGTAGAGTTGGTGACACAGCCTCTGGGATGTATGCATATAAACATGTATGCACACATCCTGTACAATTCTCTAGGAGATACTGAGTTACTGGCATATACGATTTGGGTATGTTTCATGTACTTGTTCACTGTTGATGATTTACTGATGTGATTTGGTGAACCTTAATGTTCATGTAACATAACATCTAAAAATAAAGTTTTATTAAAATCAAATTTGGTGGATTTTAAAAAAGTACTGTACTTATAAGTGAATTCAGTATTTTGGAAAAAGATGTTTGGCTGGATACTTTGCATCTGTTTGATTCCTTTTGCATCTTGTTAACGGTTAGTTATGGCCTCACTATAAGTGAGTAGCTGTATCTGTCTATAATGTGTGGTGGTTCTACGGGTAACCTGATGGAGAAGGAAGGGTTGTCTTGGTGTTTTAAATTAGTAAGATTTATATGCTTTCTTCAGAAATACAGTTTTAAAAAATCGACGTCTTGCAAGTGTAATCGATGTAAATGCTTTTTTGTTGTTTTTTTGATCTGTAATATGTACACCTAGTTTATAATTGCAGAAAGACACTAAGCAATAGCTTTTCCACAATTTTTTAAAAAGCCTACTGAATAATTACTATAGTTTATAGAAATAACATGAAAAGCACTATATAAGTGGGTCAGCAGTTACTCTGAGTTTTTCTTAGCTCCCCTCACAACAAAGATTAAGAAAATTTTGGTCATACATTAAAAATATGTGTGTGGCCAATGTAACTCATTTTCATTCAAGAAGCCATGACTATTGAATATGCTCAATTACTTTACTATCACTGATACCCATCATTAATGATTTAGTTGATGTAGAAATGTCTCATAAAACATACTTCTTTTGAAGGGGCATTTAATTGCATCGAGGCTGTGTGTCTGTCTCAAAGTTTCTCCTAATTCAGCACTATTTTCATGGAAAATTGGGGATGATATTGCTATGGATTCCTTGAGTATGACATAACTAAGGCCCTACCAAATTCATGGTCCATTTTGGTCAATTTCACAGTCATAGGATTCTAAAAATCATAAATTTCATGATTTCAGTTGTTTAGATCTGAAATTTCACGGTGTTGTAATTATAGGGGGTCCTGACCCAAAAAGGCTTTTTTGAGGGAGAGGAGGGGTGTTGCTGTACTGCTACCCTTGGTGCTGTTTGTGGAGGCACTGCTTTCAGAGCTGAGTAGCTGGAGAGTGGCGGCTGATGGCCAGGAGCCCAGTTCTGAAGGCAGAACCACCACCAGCAGCAGCGAAGAAGTAAGGATGGCATAGTATGGTATTGCCACCCTTACTTCTGTGCTGCTGCTTGCAGAGCTGGGCCCTCAATCAGTAGCTGCCACTGTCTGGCCACCCAGTTCTGAAGGCAGCAGCAAGAGTGGCATAGTATGGTATTGCCACTCATACTTCTGCACTGCTGCTGGTGGGGAACTGCCTTCAGAGCTGTGTGCTTGGCCAACAGCCGCCATTCTCCTGCTGGCCAGCTCTGAAGTCAGCACAGCAGTAAGAGTGGCAATACCATGAACCCCCCCCCCTGCAACTCCCTTTTGGGTCTGGACCCCAAATTTGCGAAACACTGGTCTCCCCTGTGAAATCTTTATAGTATAGGGTAAAAACACACACAAGACCAGATTTTCATGGCCATGAATTTGGTAGGGCCCTAGACATAATTAACTTCTTTAAAACTCATTTTTTTCCTATCATAAGATGGAAATAAGATCAACAGTAAGGTATTTACTCATCATAACTTCTCTTATTGGTACCAGAAAATATGAAATTGTACACATCAAATTTGATTGTACCTTTGTATGACTCCAGGTACAGATTTCAAGAAGTGTCTTTGTATTTTTGCAAATCCCCTTCTGTTTTTTCAGTGTATGCTTCTTGTGCAAAGCATGCTTATCTGCCAGAGCAGTGGAATAACCTGTCCCTTTTGCAACTTAGTTTTCTTCTATAACTAAAATACTGTAGTCATGAGAATGCTCCCATCTGCATTTAGGGTCCTCTCTTTCACTGCCTTCAGTAGGAGGCCTCACAATAATAGATCTATGGAAAACAGGAGCAAGACTTGGTAAGAGAACTTAAAGTCACTTCAGTCTGGAACTGCCACACATTGGGAACCATTGCTTGCTATGTCCAGGTTACTGTTTCTATTAATCGATACCTAAAAATGTCATATAAATTTCTGAAGTGTTGGAAAAAAGAAAATACACAAAATAAATTATAAAATATTCTGGTTGAAAAAAATTTAATAAATCTATCATAAAATTTTTAAAAATAATGTTCTGACTACAGTAAGAGCTTCTTATAAAAATATTGGATAGTGTGTTCTGGTCACAGTACTAGTCTCAGAGCTGTAGTTTGCTGAGGGTTAACTGGTCTGTAAAGAGGAAAAAATTCACCTCCATCTTGCTGGTTCCCAGTCCCTCTGTAGAGTTTGGTGTCCTACACAAAATAAGTTTGCTGATCGCAAAGTAGTTGGCAAGTTTCAGAGTAACAGCCGTGTTAGTCTGTATCCGCAAAAAGAAGAACAGGAGTACTTGTGGCACCTTAGAGACTAACAAATTTATTAGAGCATAAGCTTTCGTGGACTACAGCCCACTTCTTCGGATGCATATAGAATGGAACATATAATGAGGAGATATATATACACACATACAGAGAGCATAAACAGGTGGGAGTTGTCTTACCAACTCTGAGAGGCCAATTAATTAAGAGAAAAAAAAAAAACTTTTGAAGTGATAATCAAGCTAGCCGAGTACAGACAGTGTGATAAGAAGTGTGAGAGTACTTACAAGGGGAGATAGAGTCAACGTTTGTAATGGCTCAGCCATTCCCAGTCCTTATTCAAACCGGAGTTGATTGTGTCTAGTTTGCATATCAATTCTAGCTCTGCAGTCTCTCTTTGGAGTCTGTTTTTGAAGTTTTTCTGTTGTAATATAGCCACCCGCAGGTCTGTCACTGAATGACCAGACAGGTTAAAGTGTTCTCCCACTGGTGGCTATATTACAACAGAAAAACTTCAAAAACAGACTCCAAAGAGAGACTGCAGAGCTAGAATTGATATGCAAACTAGACACAATCAACTCCGGTTTGAATAAGGACTGGGAATGGCTGAGCCATTACAAACGTTGACTCTATCTCCCCTTGTAAGTACTCTCACACTTCTTATCACACTGTCTGTACTCGGCTAGCTTGATTATCACTTCAAAAGTTTTTTTTTTTTCTCTTAATTAATTGGCCTCTCAGAGTTGGTAAGACAACTCCCACCTGTTTATGCTCTCTGTATGTGTGTATATATATCTCCTCATTATATGTTCCATTCTATATGCATCCGAAGAAGTGGGCTGTAGTCCACGAAAGCTTATGCTCTAATAAATTTGTTAGTCTCTAAAGTAGTTGGCAAGAACATAAACAGACTAAAAGAACCACTGCTATTGGTGACCATAGTCTCATGAGAGTAATAAAGGACTGAATGGGCATTGTCTCTGTCTACCCTAGGCTTTTTTTCCCCTTCACTAAAAAGTCTCATCAAAGCTACAGTGGTTCAGCTTCACTGGGATAACTAGCATACAACTGGATTCTAGGTGGTAGCTATTATTTTAAGTCTCATGTTATGTAACCCTTCTCAGAACAGGTATATATTTCTCAGTGTTTAAAACGCTGATCCCAGTCAACACCTTGCCTATGCTCGCACTTCCACATGCCGGTGTTTGTATCTATAGAACTGAACCAGTGATAGCAACAGTGGTAAATTTTAAAATTTCATACTGTAGACATAGTCATTGGCTATAAACTTCTACCCCTACAAGGTGGAGCTGAGGCCTATTGGCAGGGTACTGCAAATGTTTGTGCGGTACCTATCTGACACACCTGCAGAGAGCTCTGCTTTCAATCCAGCACTACAGAAACATTAAATTCATTCATACACACACAAAAAGGCCGATAGAGGAACCAATATGAAAATAGAACTTCATTCTCAACATTCTATAAAATGTATAATATAAAATAAATGTATATATTAAATAATCCAGATATATTTTAAAGAATCCAGATATATTTAGTAGCTTTACTCCAGATTTGTAAATGCTGCATCAAAGGGAGTATACTAGTGGTATTTGGGTATACTAGTTGACCCAGACAAAATCTTCAACATGTGTATAACTGAACTGTCTGAATGGAAGAACATAATAGCAACTATTATTTTGTAATCTATTATTAAATATTTACTCCTAAATGAGATATTAAAATTACATCTCTGGAAAGCCATTGTGCAGACAGTGCACTTAATTTTTCTCAAAAGGCTAAATTGTATTGCTTAGACTAAAATACCCTATTTTACTATTTTTATTAGAGAGATTAATAATACATTCAATAATAAAATTCAATTTCCAATCAATTTTTTCTGTTGCTCTTGATATTCTTCATATCTGTGGCTGAAACTTTCCATGTTTGGTCTCAGCCCCACAAGTGAAATTATTTTGAACGTTTAAGCTAACTGTTTTCAAATATTTTGGAGATATGGGAGAGTTGAGGGGGGGGAATGCTTTCCCTCTGTGATCTGGTTTAAACATGGCAGATACTAGAAATTAGGAACCTGTCATTTTGTATAGTTATTGAGAATTTAAAAAAATCCAAGTTTGATGAAGCTAGGTTAAATGAATTTAAAGATATGAATGTTTGAAGTTGGAATGTTGTTCAAATGCATTGGAAGAATTTATCTCTGAAGGATGATTCACTAGCTCCAAAAGCCAAATAGGTCAGGCTTTCCTTTTCCATCCATCTCATGTGGCTTAGCCAGACGAACTTGTGTGCTTCACAGGCTGAATATGTCTGCTCAAATAATTTACCAGCTAACTTGATGGAACTTGGAAGCTCTGCTGATGAAGGAAATAGAGCAGGGGTAGGCAACCTATGGCACACGTGCCGAAGGCGGCACACGAGCTGATTTTCAGTGGCACTCACACTGCCCGGGTCCTGGCCACTGGTCCAGGGGGCTCTGCATTTTAATTTAATTTTAAATGAAGTTTCTTAAACATTTTAAAAAACTTATTTACTTTACATACAACAATAGTTTAGTTAATTATAGACTTATAGAAAGAGACCTTCTAAAAACATTAAAATGTATGCCTGGCACGCGAAACTTTAAATTAGAGTGAATAAATGAAGACTCGGCCCACCACTTCTGAAAGGCTGCCGACCCCTGAAATAGAGGCTGAAAGGCAAAGCCAAATAGGTCCAGTTACGGCAATTTATCAGCTGCACGGTTGAAACTGATGGAATGTGTAAAGCTTGTACAATATGCAAGCTAAATACCGTGGAATACTTTTTCTTATTAAGAGAAAATTATTTGAGGGGAAAAACTCTGGAAAAAATCAGGATACCAAAATTAAAATTTCTTCTACAAAGATGGCCTTGTTTTATGCCATGTATATTTCATGGTGTGTGGTACACTTTAACATATGTGATGAATTAACTCACTTGGTGTTCTATCGGTCATTGCATAAGATAAAAAGTGCTCAATCCAGGCAAAACTTAGGTCCTGCAGAAAGTGGTAGGTATCACTTCTCTTTGTATGCTTGAATGTTGTGTTCTGGGAAACTGCTGCTGGGGGTGCCTTCTGTGGAATTAGAGGTACAACTGAAGTTCTAAAAGCCTCTGGCACTTTTTCTGTTCATCCTTGGTCCTGGCCAAATTCCAGTTTGGGTAACTGCACTCTTCCTGCCTAAAAATGCCCCTGGTAAATTAACAGAATAGACGTTTGCCTTCATTCTGACACTGTTGTTAAGTATTACTCTAAAATTACTCCAGAGTTGGCTGCATGTCAGAGATGGGTGAAGCAATTCTTGTGTGTTCATTGTAAAAAAATCCAGTAGTGAAATTTTTATAGAGTGTTTTCGTGATCCCTCTGGATGAAAGGCATTAATTATATAAATGTATATGGTCACTTTTTGTATAAAACTACATATATGCACAAACAATGGATTAAAATCTGCCAGTCTTACTAAAGCAAAACTTTTTGCAGTAAGAGCCTATCCATGATCCTGTAGAAATCAATTGACATTTTTCTTGGGTGAGAACTGAATAAAGATATGTCCGGTTTTGGCACCTTATGAAGTAAGGGCTATCTCACAGTCCCATGCAAGGCAATGGGAGGTTTGCCATTGATTTCAAATGGGATGAGGCTTTTCCTAAGTTCATAAGATCTACATTTAAAAATAATAAAAAATAAATGCAGTGACCTATAGGATGAGGTAAAAGTACATCCTGGATGGGAGGCTGAATTAAAGTACTGTGACTTTTCCAGGCTGCCCTGTAATGGAAGAAAATGGAGTTGACCATGATGTCAGCATGGAAACACCTAATGACTTACTGGTAGTCAACTGTAATAGTACAGGAGAGTCAGAAACAGATGACCAAGTGTTTCAGGTGAGAGATTAGTTGGGGCATCACTGTGAAGCTGGTTTCTTTCCATCCTCTGTGAAGAGTCTACAACATAATGATAATCTGTTTACCCTGCACATCAATAAGCAATCTGTTTTTCTCTCATTATTTCAGAATGGCTTTACACAACATGTACTACGGTCTTTACATTGATTTCTAATACAGATTAATTTGGAATGAGTGAATGTCTGGCGTGATTCTCATCAGTTTGCATTCTGATAGCAAAGCTAGAAAATCACATAAAAACACTTCATGTCTTTCAATGGGTGTATTTGTATGAACATTTTTAATTTTAAAAATTATTGAAAGATTTTCCTTCACTGAAGGAAATACCCATTGAAATGAGTGGGAGCTGCAGGTATTCAGCACTTATAAAAATCAGGCTGCATATATTTGTGCACATTTTGATGTAGGAGTCTAACTTTAGGTACTGAGGTGTGAGAATTTTGGCTGTAGTTATCTATTTCTAATCAAAATGTCTTTAATCCAGACAACATGCATATGTGTTTCTTAGTTAATTCTACAATTTAAAATAATTCTTTTGGCAATGTGATCATGTACCCTGTACCATACGGTGTATCTTAAAACAAACAGTTCCATTCGTTCATTGCCGTTACTCTAATTTATTTATAGGCCCCAAGCCACAAATCTTTTGTCTACTGAAAGTACAACAAAAGGGTACTAGATTTTTCATGCTATGTGGCCAGTTTCTGACCTGCATATAGAACATAGAAACATTTTTCCAGTTATTAGAATTCGTCATTAACAAACTTTCTGTTGTACTAGTGATTAGGTCATAAAGGTTCAGAAAATAATGAATGTGTGATTTTTGGAAGAAGTTAAGCAAATTCCACTCTTCTTTTTAGGTTGTTCAGATGACATCAAAACACTCCATCATATGGGTTTCTTACAAGAGAGCTGTCTACTTTGGAGTTCTTACACATATTTTCCCTTCAGTCTAGTATTGTTTCGGAGTGTACCCAGATTGCTAATAGTGCAGAAGCTTCCTAGCTTCAGCTGATAGCTCCCAAACGAAAATGGGATGTGCTATAACCCTAGACCAAGTTTGACAGGTTTGGTGAGATCATAAGTATAGATTTTAAGAGATGTTTACATAGCCATATGGAGCTTATGCATTGTATTGCTTTTTTGTACTGCCTCCATGCTTCATATTCTTATGTAAAATTTGACAAAGATACTATGTCAATTTCTATGTTCTGGTTCTATTGACAGCCAAAAATGAAGAAGTATTGATTTGAGACTCAAGTAGCATATTTACAGATTTTTAAGACATTTGAATTAAAAATTGTTAGAGATTTTAAAAATTATATTAGCTAATTTTCCCCTCCCCACCCTTTCCTTTTAAATCTTTGCCCTCCTACTTGGTTTTAAGTCTTCTGGGTGGATCCAAGCATGTTATTTTGAAATTTAACTATTTTTGGAAGCAAGTCTTGGGGACATGGGGTTTTGCTTCACCGTAGCAGAGGTTGATTATTTTAGGAGGCAGAAAATAATATCTTCATCATGGAAGCAGGAACAGAAAATAAAATCACTAGCCAATAGACACTTGAACACTTGGGAGGAAAGTTCTCTATGAGAATGAAACGGAGCAAGTAATGTATAAAATATATTTAAATTATTATTTAAAATAGAAATAAGAAGTTGATACTAAAATTAAAGTATATTTCACTGTTTTTCCCTGTAAAAGCATCTAACCTGCATGGATTCCAGGGATCCATCATTTGAACAGAATGACTCTCCAGCAGTCTTGCCTATCACAGTGCATGTTTCAGACAATTCATCTGTGTCATCGAATACACCAGTGCAGCTATCCCAGGCTCAACCTCTTTCCACAGAAGAGTTCCATCTGGTAGACCAGAATGGCCAGCCTCTGTATGAACTACAGTCACTAGGGGATTCCAGTACACAGATGGTGAGTACATATAAAACCATATACCTGCTGAGCTCACAAAAGAGGAACAATGTTAAGGACAATATCCTGAAGTGGTTTAGAGTTTCTATATGAAAATGTTTCCGACTCTGGGAACAAGATAATGCTTTTCAGAGTGGTTTATTTAGTTCTCAGTTGCCTCTGCTCAGGTCTCCAGATCCTGAGTTAAGCCAATACTGACTTCAGTTCATAAAAATCTAATGTGCTTCTATCATATTCTCAAACTATATAGAAGACCATCTCACAGTGGGAACAGTCCTCAATGCTCCCATTCTTCTTTCTCCCCTTTAATGCTTATTCTTTCCTCCTCTTCTCTCTACTGCTACCCTATGAGCCACTTTTGCTGAATGTTGGGAATTGTGAACACACTCAGTGGATTATAAACTTTGTAATGATACCTTACAAGAGACCTTTTGCATGAAGCATATTCCAGTTACATTATATTCACATTCCAAGCATATTTTCAGAAAGCATATGGTGTGCAATGTCACACCTTCCTCCTGAACTTACTGCCAGAGACTTGGACATTGTCCCTGGTGGAGGTAGTACATCTAAAATTCCTTTTTTTTGGACAGGGTATTTGCTACCCAGTTCTCTTTTCTTCTCCTCCTGAGCATCTTTCTGTGCTTCAATCTTTTTTGTGTTTTAAGTCAAGTGCTTGCTGGTGTGCAGCCCTTTGTTTGGCTGCTTCTACCTTCATGGCAGCCTTTTCCCGGGCAAATTGCACATCAATTTCCATTTGCTTGATGAGCTGGGATACCACAGAGAACAACCCTCCTGCCAGAACAGGCATCCCTCCACTCCCGTCTTGCTGAATTACACTCCAGTCAGCTTCAGCACAGACCTAGAGGTTGGGCCACACCTCATTGCAGTTCACTGAAACTGAGACCCACTGAGCTCAAGGGCTTCTTAGTTAACAGGGACTTTCCCAGCGCCCAGTGTTCAGCCTTCTGGGAAATTTGCAACCTGTGTAGTTCTAGCTTCTTCTCATCTTCACTCTTACTTATTTTGCTTACTTTTCTGTCCCTATTTCCCTTACCGAAAATAAGCAAAGAGAAAATAACAAACCAGTAATCACTTTGTCTGTTCTCCAGCCAGCACACTTAAAACTCACTTAAAATCACTACCAGTGTCTCAAAGCAATCAGCTGTGCACAGATCCTGGTCGACTATGCCACTGTGACAGGTTCGGTCACAGAGACCCCCTTGGGACTGTTACCTGATGTGCTGAAACTACCACTCAGCCAGTTTTCCACTGCCAGTTTGGGGCTTAGAACACTGCCTTGTTGAGCCAGACATGCTAGTCTGCTTCAACACAGACCCAGGTCTGGTCCACACCCCCAAAGCTGAAGACTTTAACCAAAAACTGCTCAGCTGTATAAAGCTTATATAGGGTAAACTCATAAATTGTTCGCTCTCTATAACACTGATAGAGAGATATGCACAGCTGTTTGCTCCCCTAGGTATTAATCACTAACTCTGGGTTAATTGATAAACAAAAGTGATTTTATTAAGTATAAAAAGTAGGATTTAAGTGGTTTCAAGTAATAACAGAACAAAAAGTAAGTTACCAAGCAAAATAAAACAGAACACGGAAGTCTAAGCCTAATACATTTAAGAAACTAAATACAGGGTAAATCTCACCTGCAGAGATGTTCCAATAAGCTTCTTTCACAGACTCCTTAGTCTGGGCCCAATCCTTTCCCCTGATACAGTTCTTGTTAATTCCAGCTCAGGTGGTAACTAGGAGTTTTCTCATGACTTCAGCCCCCTTTGTTCTGTTCCACCCCCTTTTATATCTTTAGTACAAGGCGGGAATCCTTTGTCTCTCTCTGGGTTCCAACCCTTCCTTCTAAATGGAAAAGCACCAGTTTTAAGATGGATTCCAGTACCAGGTGACATGGTCACATGTCCTGTGAGACCCCCCAAGCCTCCATTCTTTCCGGCCTGGCTCACAGGAAGGCTTACAAGTAAACAGCCATTTACAACCAATTGTCCTGGTCAATGGGAGCCATCCAGATTCTAAAACACCATTAATGGCCCACACTTTGCATAATTACAATAGGACTTCAGAATATACTTCATATTTCTAGCTTCAGATACAAGAATGATACATTCACACAAATAGGATGTACACACTCAGTAGATTATAAGCTTTGTAATGATACCTTACAAGAGAACTTTTGCATGAAGCATATTCCAGTTACATTATAGTCACATTCCAAGCATATTTTCAGAAAGCATATGGAGTGCAAAGTCACATATGGCATCAGCGGTAAGTCAGCCAATGATATACCTCTTCTACCTTTCTCCCCTGATTAATTTGCATATAACAATGGCACACAAGTCTTACATTTTCTCTTTTTTTTTAAGTAAAAAAATAAATAATTGATCCGAAGTTTTTTGCTGGCATATATTGTACATCTACAGAAAATTACAATTAAAAAGACACCTTGCTCATCCAAATTGTGTGTGTGTGTGTTTGTTTTTTTAAAAAGCCAGACACCAACCAAAAAAAAAAGTTAGAAACAGAAGATGAATATTTATTAGATAGGGCTTACCTTTTTTCACAGTCTAAAACTATTTATTACCTCAGAGAATATCTACAAAAAAGAAAATAATTTGGTTTGCCAGGTTTCCTGAAGAATGTCCTGAAACTTTTCTAATTCCAGCTCTTCCATAATATGTCATAGAGGTATACAGCAGTTTTACAAGACTATAGATTTGAGGAAATTGATATATTTTGTACTTGTTATTCTACGTGACTATAACTTTAATTTAGGGAAATAGCAATGATTTTCAGTTTCAGATAGTTAATACACTTTTTTAAAATCCTTTTCAATAGAGCTGGTAGCAGTGTTCAAAGTTTCAAACAAGGCTGTTTGGATGTCAGAACAAAATCACAATTGCTTCTCTCTATTTTTAGCTTAATAAATGTTAAGTTTTTAAAAGTTTTTGAGCAGTTAGAAATCAATGACACATAGGGTATTCTAGAGTGTTAAAGTGGACTGTCTTCCATCATAAGCCCTCAAATTTCTCATACAGTAAAATCAAATTACTCTGCAAATGTAAAACAATTTCAAAGGTAGTTATTATTCTGGTAGTAACCAAAACATGCTAATGCCACTGAAAACTGGTTAACCAGATCATGCTATATAGTTAGTATTACAAAGTATTTTTAATTCTTATTTTAATAGATGATTGTTGCCAGCCAGTCAGAACATGGACAGGTGCTACATGTAATTCCTTCGACCCAGCCAGGAATGGCACAAGTGATTATTCCTCAAGGGCAACTTTTGGATGTCACCAGCACGCAGGGTGAGTTTTATCTGTAGGACTTGAGGATTGTCTGTTTTTGTGGCCAAACACATATCAAATGATCCAACTTTATGAATTCTTTATTTCCCCTTTCCTTCAATTAATATTGTAGATATAATACTAAATACTGTATATACTTGATCATAAGTCGGCTCGTTTATAAGTTGACACCCTCCCCCCCCCCCCCCCCCCCCCCCCAAGATGGATAAGTAAAAATGGAAAATTTTTAGTCAAGATTTTGGAATGTTATTTCCTGTGCATTCTGTTCTCTTGACAGTGTCATTTGAAGCAGATGTCCACTGCCAATGAGTCTGTCTTGATAGCCCTGGATATGAAATTATCTGCATTTTACTAGTTGTATGTAATATAATTAATAATATGGGGCTTTTCATCAGTAGATCTCAAAGCATTTCACAGAAACCCAGGGAGGGAAGGAGGGTGGTCAGTGCTATTATCCCCATTTCGCAGAGTTATGCAGAGCACTGAGAGGGCAAATGACTTGCCCAGCGTCTCACAGAAAATCTGCAGTGGAGCAGGAAATTGAATGCACATCTCCAAGTCCCACGCTGATGCCCGAACTACTAGTCCAGCCTTCCTCTGTGCATGCAAATACTCAGAGAGCCTCCCCTCCTAACTTTTAACACTGTACATCAACAAATTTATCTGAATTTTGTGTTGAGTAGGTAGCAGTCTATGCTCTTTAGCTAGGCTATGAGAACAGTACATTTCAATTACAGTACATAGCATTGATTTTGACTTTTTTTAAAATAGTCCTACATTTGAAAAGTGACTTTCACTGGAGTCTCAACTTTCAGGACACTTTCCTATGGCAGACCTTTTTAAAAAAACAAAATGTCACCAGCCTACCCCTCAACCATTATTTTAAAAACAAAGAAACCTTCAGAAGCTGGCTTCCTTCCTGATGTTAATAAAATCCTGAGTATCTTGGGGCTTGGTGGTGTGCTCTTTATTTTGTTTGTCTTTTGCAACATAGCCTGCTAGAACAGAGAAAAGCAGTACATAATTACATGTTTGGGGTTTTCAAAAATTTTAAAAGGATTTTATTATGTTTCCAAATTGAGACTTTTGGGATGTTGCACTAAAAAATGTTTAACATCTACTTTAATAATTTCTACTGGGAAAAAAGTATTAATGCTTGTGCTGAGTCAGACAAGTCTGTTAGCAGGTACTGCCAGTTTGAAGTTATTGTTATATTGTTTGAATTTATAAAAGTGAGGTAACTCATTTCAAAGCAGTAAATGATGCCAAAAGTGGTGCTTTTACATTATGGGCCTGATCCAGTGAAGACAATGGAAATTTAAAAAAAAAAATCTACTCTGAAGCCACATACACTGAGTACTTAGGGTATTCACTGAAGAAAAATTAGTATTTTGCCATTGATTTCATGGGGCCAGGAGGATTTCACCCTTGATATATCAAGAATACATTTTAAGCACACAGTAAGGTGCAATGAAACACACCATTGCACGTGCAGATAAGCTTGCTGTTTTCTTAAGAACAATTTAGGCACCTAGTGGAATTGCAAAAATTTGATTGTTCGCTTGTAAGTTTAGCTGAACACGAGGCTTTATCTGTTTATCCCAAAGTTCAGAGACAAGTTCTGCTGCTCAGAATTTCATAAAGAGATACTCATTAACAAACTTCCACAGGCCTTTCTATGTGAATGATCTCTGCACCACATCTACCAAGAATTTGTCTTCGTTCTCAGACAAACACTGGTTTAATTACATTCACGTTTTTCTTCAAATTTTCCTTTAACTGCAGACAATTTGGAAGTGTCTCAATCTAGGAATATTTGCTGTGTGTACTAACTGCTGTTAGTAGATCAAACGTAGATGAAACGTTTATCCTAACTATTTATTGAATAACCATTACATTTTTCAGTAAAGAAAAATGGACTTAGAATCAAATTCTTGAAGTATAATCCCACTATTGACGCTGAGCCTCTCTGTGGTCTTGAACTAATACCTTTGCTGTTTCAAGTTCTCTAGCTGTATAACATGGGGAGTAATAAAAACGTACTTTACTAGGGATGTAAGGATTAATTTGTGGTAATATGTTATTTTGAAGATTAAAAGAACTATATAAGTGATAAGTATGATCATGGGCGTGGTTTGTGGGGGCCGAGGGGCATTGTCCCCTCCAAACTGCAAGCCTCATCTTGTCTTTCTAATATCTTGGGACCCACACAGCTACAACAGCAATGCATACATCCGTTAGGATTAGTCATTTACTGTATATTGAAGATGTCCTTGCATGCTTAGATGGAATGACCTGAGGCATGGGCCTACCCATTTGTTTGCTCCTGATTAGGTACGAAACAGATTTTAGTTAAACCTCCCTTGTTGAAAATATTAAAGCGAATAGAGGTGTAATTTGTAGCCACCAGGGTTAGACTTGCAACTATGATATAGATTTTTGAAAATGTAGGACAGATTATTTTACAAGTTGTAATTATTTGTTTAATCATGTAGGGATTTATCTGCTATAGTGGAGTTACAAAGATGAAACAGTATAACATCAATGATGTATTTGCATGCATATTCCTACATTTTATAAGTCATCACTATTCATTCATAATTATTTAATTTCTCTATAATGTGCCATCCACTCCATTCCTTTATTTCATGTGCAAAAATGCTTGCTTTTCAAACAGATCACAATAAATCATAACTTGTCATTTCCCCGTTCTTTGTGCAGTTATTAAACAGGAGGGTGGTGTGGTTTTTTTCCCCCAAAGATGTTTCAGAAGAGAAACGCAGTGACGGGAACTTGCAGACAGTAGCAGTGGCTGCTATCACAGACAGTACAAGCAGTTACATACTTCATCCCCAAGCATCTCTCACAGTGTCCAAAAAGACTACAACCAGGTAGGTGAGAAGGTAAAGAGCAGATCAAGTATCACTTTGCACCGCTGACACATACAATTAGTCATATCGTCAATTTCAGTTCATTTTTGTAATTGTTATTACAAAATTATTATAGAACTCTCCACAAGTGATTGCAGTCTGTAAATGCTATTGAATGACATATTGTAGGCTGCAATATATCATACAGGGAACAGCTGTAGATGTGCCACTGCCCTGGGAAGAGGGGTAAAATATCTAAATTCCAGAGACAGTGGGATGTATTCTGATTTCATATTGGTGTACATTTAGAATAATTCCATTTAAATAATTGAAGTTACTCCAGATTAATACTGGTGTAAATGAGATCTGAAAGTGACTCAGTGACTGAGCATAGGGAAATCATGAATCTGAGTAAAGTTTCTTGTATTTGCTATATGGGAGGGAGGCTGTTTATTAGGAATTCTAGGCCAAAGAGAAGAGCGGAATCTTAAAATGGAATTTGAAAGAACTCAGAGTCAGTTAGGTACAGAGAAGCTGTTGGTGTCAATGGGAAAGCCCTATTTCAGCTGATGTTCGGGGGAAACTCCTTGGGCTTCTTCTGAGAACTCTGTGTAGAAATCTTTGCTAACAGAGTTTTCCTATAGTTGACCTTTGAAAAGTATATTAATGCAGCACGATTTCTTAAAATTAGAAATAAGCTACTTTCTCACTTTTTTCTTATATCCTTTTGGTTCCAATACAACAATACACTATGTTTCTTGTGCTTTTAGTTGATAATAAATTAGGATTCCTTTTCATATAATTAATTTTGATTTTAAAAAGAGAAAATCTCTACAAATTGTAATTTTGACCTTTTATTTCGTGTGTGCCCTCTTTGGTGAGCCTGCCTTCTTACATTAGGATTTGGTGGAAAAGCAAACATGTTAGGTCATCATCACTGCAGCATAATGTTGTTTTGCAAACTGACTATATTGAAGATGTCTCTAAAATGTAGTAAAAATGTTTTGTGAACAGATGTTCTAATGTAAGTTTTTGGAGATGTTATGCAGGAAAATAAATGTCCTGAAAGCCAAACATATCTGTAGCTGGATTTTAGGGCTCTTTGTGTTGGCAGTAGGTGATTTACTTGGAATGGTAGACAGATCTTGATGGATTTAGGGAGTTAGAAACAAAATGTGACCCTTCGTGTAGGGACCCCATGATGCTCACATGAAGCACTTTTTGGTAGCTGTTTTCAATAATCTAAGAATTGCTGTATTTGAAAACAAGTAACATTTAACATATATTTGATGTCAGTGTAGGCTCCAGAATTCTACCATGGACCTCCTTGTATACTGGAATCTTTAACAAACTCCACCAGTCTGTTTTAACAGTGTTCTAGCTGTGATTTTTATCAGGAAGCTATATGGCTTATATTTTAAGTATGTGCTTAAGAGCTTTGGGGGGGGACAAGGTGGGTAGGTAAATCTTTTATTGAACCACCTTCTGTAGCTGAGAGAGACAAACCTTGGAGCTATACAGAGCTCTTCCTCAGGTCTATTCTTAAGTGCTCAGGTCTCTTCTTTAAGTGCTTTGCTGAATTAGGCGACCCAACTAAATAGGAGAATACAGAAGCCAGAGAGTGGCATTTTAAAATATGGCATTGTGTGAAGTTTTACAGTAATTGTGAGTCATGTTGAGAATGAATTTTTTCATAAGTTTCTAAAGATAATTGTCAGTTACAGGTGTTGTTACAGTATCTACAGTTTGGCAATAAAAGTTAACTGCAGTCATAATACAAGGATATTGACAAAGGGACTCATATATTGCCTTTACTTTGGATTTGATGTCACTCTCTTGATTATCTGTCTATATGTTTATTGCATTATTTTTCAGGATAGTGGAAGACCTTTTTCCTGTCCCTCTCCAGCCACTGCCCCCAAACACTCCTACGTGGGCCCGTCGTCTCAGGAACTGCGAGGTGGGCTGCAAACAATCCTAATTCTACTCAGTTCATCTAGATTAAGAAACTCACAGAATAAAAATGTTAGTTATGTAGATTGTTTGCATTTTAAATTTCACAGTGCTATAAATAAAAAAGTCTGCCACTTTTAAAAAGTGCAAGTGCTTTATAGCCATTCTTGGGTGTTGTGCAAACCGCAGTGGTTTGTACTAGACACTGCTTCATTTGATTGCATTTAACAATCCATTAATTGGAGAATTTCTTTCTTGGAGCCCAAGCCTGCAACTGTGCCTGTAACTTTACTTTCATGAGTAGTCTCATAGGAATTAAATTCAATGGGATTGCTATTGAGAGTATGGGTCCATGCCTGGTTGCAGGATCAGACCCTTAGTCTACGAGAGTAAAGGTACCATAATATCAACATTCCAGAAGGGCATTTATATTTTAATACAATCACACAACTTTACTTAATAGTCTTCTATCCCAGATACCACAATATGTACTTGTTTCTCTCATTCATCAAAGGACTTTTCTCATATTATCAATTATTTTTCTTCCTTGAAGTGAATATTTTTTCCTTTAGCTTTCCCATATGCCGCTAATTTTGTTATAGAAAATTCTTTACATTTATAAACCAGACTGATCCCCTTCCTACTCTTAGTTATTTTTTTAAAAAATCCATAAAATGATTTTATTTCCATTTATATAGTGCAAGCATTGCACCCTGATAAATGCCACAGAATTTACATAGTCGGTTTAAATTAAACTTTCCACCTAGCATGCCATTTTAACTAAACCAGGAGTCAGCAGCTTTTAAATCTGAGAACTACATATTCTTAAGCTGTCAAATGTCTGATTGCAGAAATGTCACTTTGTGGCTAAATGTGATGCTGCTGACACATGTAGACATCAGTTGATTTTAAATTCCTGAGCAATTGAAAATTCCTCTCTGTGCACACTTTCAAATAATCTGTAAACTCATTAAAAAACACAGATAAGACCTTATTTATCACATGCAAGTGTTAATATAGTATTATGTATATTGATATACACACCCAAAAGCCAGGAAATTGGTAACGTTAACTTTACCATATTGAACATTAATTTTGATTACTAATTTGACTGTTAAAAATATGTGCAGTATGTACAACATAGGTGAGTTAATCTTGTTAGGATATTGCAAAGTTAAAGCTCTCATATCATTTGGGGATAGAATTTTTGGTCATACTTCATATTAAGGTTCCATTTATACATAGCTTATAACAGGTTAATAAATGATTAATCAGCTGGTAGAGTCCAACAGGTCAATTCGTTGCAGATAATCATCTCTAATCCCTTCTATTGTGCTTATAGCCATCTATATCACACATGCTGCTCCTAACTGTAACATTTGCGTAACATCTGTTAATCATTTATTAAAAGTATTTTATTTTATATAAAACTTTATTTGAAGATCAATGGGGGTTAGGTCCCTGAGTCCCTTAGTCCCCTTTCACATTTCCACCTACTGTGTTTAAATTCATAACTGTAAGATCTGCATTCATATAGCATTTAATGTTCTAAAATTGTAAGAAAAAGAAAAAAATACTGCTTCCGTTTAAAATGCCAGTTCTACTCTGAATAGTGAGAATGTAAGATCTGGTCTCTGCTGCTCCACAGAACTATTCAGAGGCGTGTTGTTCCCTTTAGTAACAAAAATAAGTTTTATTGTTTTACTGCTTTTTATTCTTGTTAGCCCTGGAGAGCAGGAATGAGCTGAATTCCATTCCTTCTTGTGTATCATCAGCAGAATTGTTTTACTAAGTCCCAGTCGGTTATACTGTGCAAGCCCATTGGATTGCACAGGTGTCATTGAGGGCATAATCTGGGGTTTTCAGATGTAATTTAGCCAAGCTTGTCTTGTGGAACCCTTCATTGCTGGCGATATGTTAGAAGGAAAGAACCTGAGCTAAGTTTGCTGGGCTGGCAGTTAGAGAAAACTCTTCTTTACTTCTCCGCTGAGCTGAGCACCCTGGGGACAATAAACATAGTATCCCAGAATTCCACTTTTTCAGTCACTTTTCAGGACAAACTGAACGTGAACAATGTTAGCGCCTGCACGGATGCCCTGGGAGAAAATAGCACATGGGGGCTTTACCTGTTGTGCTTGTGCAGGAGCTGACTGCAGTACAAAATTGTTGTTCCCTTGAGCACTAGGCTCAGGACCCAGTAGCATTCCGCAGCTCAAGAAGGTGAGGCAGTCAGCGCCTCAGCTCCAGTGCATGACTGTAGGACTGATGTCTGTCTGGCAATAAGCACAGAGCAGCAAAAGCTGCACCTTTCCCAAGTCAGCATTAAGGGCTGTTGCTGACCATGCTCCTCCTGTGCTTAGCTGAGCCATTCTCCCTACATCTGTTCTGTTCAGGCAACTTATCACACATCACTTATGCAAAACTACGAGCTTTGTCTGTGCATTTAAATGGCCCAGGTAAGCTATGGAGTTTACTTCATTGAGGTGAATCGGAGCAGACATTTTGATGTAGCTTATTTTTTAAGTGAAGGATTATAATTTACAGTAAAGTATCAGAGGGGTAGCCGTGTTAGTCTGAATCTGTAAAAAGCTCAGCAGTTTCTCTTTGGAGTCTGGTCCTGAAGTTTTTTTGCTGTAAGATGGCAACCTTTACATCTGCTATTGTGTGGCCAGGGAGGTTGAAGTGTTCTCCTACAGGTTTTTGTATATTGCCATTCCTGATATCTGACTTGTGTCCATTTATCCTCTTGCGTAGTGACTGTCCAGTTTGGCCAATGTACATAGCAGAGGGGCATTGCTGGCATATGATGGCATATATAACATTGGTGGATGTGCAGGTGAATGAGCCGGTGATGTTGTAGCTGATCTGGTTAGGTCCAGTGATGGTGTTGCTGGTGTAGATATGTGGGCAGAGTTGGCATTGAGGTTTGTTGCATGGGTTGGTTCCTGAGTTAGAGTTGTTATGGTGCGGTGCGTGGTTGCTGGTGAGAATATGCTTAAGGTTGGCAGGTTGTCTGTGGGCGAGGACTGGCCTGCCTCCCAAGGTCTGTGAAAGTGAGGGATCATTGTCCAGGATGGGTTGTAGATCACTGATGATGCGTTGGAGAGGTTTAAGCTGAGGACTGTAGGTGATGGCCAGTGGAGTTCTGTTGGTTTCTCTTCTGGGCCTGTCTTGTAGCAGGAGGCTTCTGGGTACACGTCTGGCTCTGTTGATTTGTTTCTTTATTTCCTTGTGTGGGTATCGTAGTTTTGAGAATGCTTGGTGAAGATCTTGTAGGTGTTGGTCTCTGTCTGAGGGGTTGGAGCAGATGCGATTGTACCTCAGTGCTTGGCTGTAGACGATGGATCGTGTGGTGTGACCGGGGTGGAAGCTGGAGGCATGAAGGTAGGCGTAGCGGTCGGTGGGTTTTCGGTATAGGGTGGTGTTAATGTGGCCATCGCTTATTTGTACGGTGGTGTCCAGGAAGTGGGCCTCCCGTGTAGATTGGTCCAGGCTGAGGTTGATGGTGGGGTGGAAGCTGTTGAAAGCATGGTGGAATTCTTCCAGGGCCTCCTTCCTATGGGTCCAGATGATGAAGATGTCATCAATATAGCGTAGGTAGAGAAGGGGCATGAGTGGACGGGAGCTGAGGAAGCGTTGTTCCAGGTCAGCCATAAAAATGTTGGCATATTGTGGGGCCATGCGGGTGCCCATAGTGGTGCCACTGGTCTGGAGGTATATATTGTCACCAAATTTGAAATAATTGTGCGTGAGGATAAAGTCACAGAGCTCAGCAATAAGTTGTGCTGTGTCATCATCAGGGATACTGTTCCTGACAGCTTGTATTCCATCTGTATGTGGGATGTTTGTGTAGAGAGCCTCTACATCCATGGTGGCTAGGATGGTGTTTTCTGGGAGGTCACCAATGCATTGTAGTTTCCTCAGGAAATCTGTGGTGTCACGGAGATAGCTGGGAGTGCTGGTGGCGTAGGGTCTGAGTAGGGAGTCCTATCCAGACAGTCCTTCAGTGAGAGTGCCAATGCCCGAGATGATGGGGCGTCCAGGATTTCCAGGTTTGTGGATCTTAGGTAGTAGATAGAATAACCCCGGTCGGGGCTCTAAGGGTATGTTGATTTGTTCCTGTGTTAGTGTAGGGAGTGTCCTGAGTAGATGGTGTAGTTTCTTAGTGTATTCCTCAGTGGGATCTGAGGAAAGCGGCCTGTAGAATTGGATATTGGAGAGTTGTCTGGCAGCCTCCTTCTGGTAGTCAGACCTGTTCATGATGACAACAGCACCTCCTTTATCAGCCTCTTTGATGATGATGTCAGGGTGGTTTCTGAGGCTGTGGATGGCATTGCGTTCTGCACGACTTAGGTTATGAGGCAAGCGATGTTGTTTTTCCACAATTTCTGCCTGTGCACGTCGGCGGAAGCATTCTATGTATAGGTCCAGACTGTCATTTCGACCCTCAGGAGGAGTCCATGTGGAGTTCTTCTTCCTGTGTTGTTGGTGGGAGGGTATCTGTGTATCAGTGCGCTGTTCAGTGTGATCATGAAAGTATTCTTTGAGTCGGAGGCGGCGAAAGTAGGCTTCCAGATCACCACAGAACTGTATCATGTTCGTGGGGGTGCTGGGGCAAAAGGAGAGTCCCCGAGATAGGACAGACTCTTCTGCTGGGTTGAGTGTGTAGCTGGATAAATTGACGATATTGCTGGGTGAGTTAGGGGTACCCCTGTTGTGGCCCCATGTGGCAGGTAGGATTTTAGACAGCTTACGGTCCTTTTTCCTTTGTAGAGAGGTGAAGTGTGTGATGTAGATCTCCTGTCTTATTTTAATAAAGTCCGTTTGTGTGGAGGGTTGGTTATTTATGAGAGTCTCCAGGTTGGAGAGCTCTTTCTTGATGTTTTTCTGTTTGCTGTATAGGATGCTGATCAGGTGGTTCCTCAGTTTCTTTGATAACGTATGGCATAATCTCTCACTGTGGTCTGTGCAGTATGTAGATAGCAATGGATTTTTCACCTTCAGTCCATTTGGTATGATGTCCATCTGTTTGCATTTGGAAAGGAAGATGATATCTGTCTGTATTTGTGCAAGTTTCTTCATGAGGTTGATAGATTTCCAAGAAGGTTGCCATCTTACAGCAAAAAAACTTCAGGACCAGACTCCAAAGAGAAACTGCTGAGCTCCAGTTCATTTGCAAATTTGACACCATCAGATCAGGATTAAACAAAGACTGTGAATGGCTATCCAACTACAGAAACAGTTTCTCCTCCCTTGGTGTTCACACCTCAACTGCTAGCAGAGCACCTTACCCTCCCTGATTGAACTAACCTCGTTATCTCCACACTGATATATACCTGCCTCTGGAAATTTCCATTACTTGCATCTGAAGAAGTGAGGTTCTTACCCACGAAAGCTTATGCTCCCAATACTTCTGTTAGTCTCAAAGGTGCCACAGGACCCTCTGTTGCAATTTACAGTAAAGTATTTCTGATGGGCTGAATTAACGAAGTGCCTTTTCGGCTGTGTGGCAGGATGTTGGACACTTCACAGCATTCCTAGAAGCCAGATCCATTGGACAGTTGTGCAAGTTTTTGTGGACCATGACTGGAGCAGATAGGTTCATGCGTCCTGTGGTTCCATTATTTCCTCTCAGAAAGATCCCAGGGGTTGGTATAAGACAACTAATCATCCATCGGAAGGCCCCTTTTTGAGAAAAATACTCTGTTCTATGTGTAAGTAAAGCGGCGGTGGGAGACTGACTTTATTTGGGCTATAGGGCCATCAACTTACAACATACAACTGTAGGCCTGTTTTACCTCACTAGGATGGTGTATCCATTGTCCTTGTACCTGGCAGACGTAGGGGCTTGAATGAGAATAAGATGAGGTGTTGATTAAGGAAGCCTCCGGAAAGTGTGGTGGTGATGTATTTGCTCCCATATTGAAGACCTGTTCCTGCCTTTTGTAAAGGAGGTGTGTAATCTGATGCTCGTTTGGATAACCTCACTGCACCTGGCTTCCCAGATAGCATAATTGGCCCAAAAGACCAATTATTTATCATCCGTGTTTGGCTAGGCAATTGCAAACTTTTACTGTAAAGTTACTGTATTTCTCACTAGACATCCTTCTACTAACTAGCCTCATAGCTTTTTGACCGTCAGATTGGATTGCTGCCATGTGCTGTAGGTGGAGCTACTCTTGAAGGCGCAGAAATTTCAGCTGTTGCAGAATACAGCTATTCACTTACATAGCAGACCTGGCTGCAGGGAGTACGTTGCACCAATTCTCTGCAGTGATGATGGACTTCCAGTTCACTTCTACATGCAATTTAAGATGTTTAGTATGATCAGCAGAACCTTATGTGGTCTGGGTCCAGGCAACCTGAGACTTCCTCTTTCTGTGTGTAACACTGTGATGGTTTGAGCTCAACCTTGGGTGTCTGAGCTAAGAAATCCCTAAGATTTGAATGTAGAGGAGGGCTGGAGGCAAGGAATCTCAATGGAGGTCCTTTTTCTCTAGAAGTTGTTCCCCTCATTGGTCTCACAGAGCCCAAATCTGTTGACCAGCATGGCGCAGGGGGTTGGGTTTGTTTTTTTTCAGGCATTTGCCTGATGATAGTGGTTGTCGGGCATATGTTTAATTGTATCAGCTTGTTCTGTATTTTATATTCTAGTGTAGACTAGAATGTTGACCGAGTGAAACATACAAGACTAAATACAAGGTAATATTACCAGTTTCAGAGCTAAGCAAAATAAACATACAAATGGAAGGCATTCCTGCCACCATCAGGCAAATCCGCTCAGAGCAGGTTTTCATGACCTTCTGGTAAGAATGCATGAACACCTCTACTGTTGTGATGGATGTATACCATTGTGGGAACATGATATCTTGTGTTGGTATGCCTAATCTACATTATAAGATTAAGAATAAATATAAGAAGGTTTGTATAGCAGATATCAGCCATCTTTTTAATATTTAAATTCTGTGTGAAACTTTTTCTTAACTTAGCCCGATCAAATAATAAATAAAGTCTAAAGTAACACTTTAAAAAAAGAGAGCCTCCCCCCCCACCCCCAAGAAATAAAGCACTTAAATAAAGTAATTGGGGGGGGGGGATTATAGCAAGTACAAAGCTGCCACTTGTTAAATGATGATGATCTCAAAATCACAATCCGTTGTGTAATTTCATGGGAGACTTTAATCACCCTGATATCTGCTGGGAGAGCAATACAGCGGTGCACAGGCAATCCAGGAAATTTTTGGAAAGTGTAGGGGACAATTTCCTGGTGCAAGTGCTGGAGGAACCAACTAGGGGCAAAGCTTTTCTTGACCTGCTGCTCACAAACAGGGAAGAACTAGTAGGGGAAGCAAAAGTGGATGGGAACCTGGGAGGCAGTGACCATGAGATGGTCGAGTTCAGGATCCTGACACAAGGAAGAAAGGAGAGCAGCAGAATACGGACCCTGGACTTCAGAAAAGCAGACTTTGACTCCCTCAGGGAACAGATGGGCAGGATCCCCTGGGAGAATAACATGAAGGGCAAAGGGGTCCAGGAGAGCTGGCTGTATTTTAAAGAATCCTTATTGAGGTTGCAGGAACAAACCATCCCGATGTGTAGAAAGAATAGTAAATA
Source organism: Malaclemys terrapin pileata (assembly GCF_027887155.1). Lineage (NCBI taxonomy): Eukaryota > Metazoa > Chordata > Testudines > Emydidae > Malaclemys > Malaclemys terrapin. Next base: position 20,905,369 of record NC_071515.1, on the reverse strand, counting down.
TGGCAGGCGACCAGCTTGGCTAAACAGTGAAATCCTTGCTGATCTTAAACGCAAAAAAGAGGCTTATAAGGAGTGGAAGATTGGACAAATGACCAGGGAGGAGTATAAAAATATTGCTCAGGCGTGCAGGAGTGAAATCAGGAAGGCCAAATCACACTTGGAGTTGCAGTTAGCAAGAGATGTTAAGAGTAACAAGAAGGGTTTCTTCAGGTATGTTAGCAACAAGAAGAAAATCAAGGAAAGTGTGGGCCCCTTACTGAATGAGGGAGGCAACCTAGTGACCGAGGATGTGGAAAAAGCTAATGTACTCAATGATTTTTTTGCCTCTGTCTTCACGCACAAGGTCAGCTCCCAGATTGCTGCACTGGGCAGTACAGCATGGGGAGAAGGTGACCAACCCTCTGTGGAGAAAGAAGTGGTTCGGGACTATTTAGAAAAACTGGACGTGCACAAGTCCATGGGGCCGGATGCGCTGCATCCGAGGGTGCTAAAGGAGTTGGCGGGTGAGATTGCAGAGCCATTAGCCATTATTTTTGAAAACTCATGGCGATCGGGGGAGGTCCCAGATGACTGGAAAAAGGCTAATGTAGTGCCCATCTTTAAAAAAGGGAAGAAGGAGGATCCGGGGAACTACAGGCCAGTCAGCCTCACCTCAGTCCCTGGAAAAATCATGGAGCAGGTCCTCAAGGAATCAATTATGAAACATTTAGAGGACAAGAAAGTGATCAGGAACAGTCAGCATGGATTCACGAAGGGGAAGTCGTGCCTGACTAACCTAATTGCCTTCTATGATGAGATAACTGGCTCTGTGGATGAGGGGAAAGCAGTGGATGTCTTATTTCTTGACTTTAGCAAAGCTTTTGATACTGTTTCCCACAGTATTCTTGCCACCAAGTTAAAGAAGTATGGGCTGGATGAATGGACTGTAAGGTGGATAGAAAGCTGGCTAGATCGTCGGGCTCAACGGGTAGTGATCAATGGCTCCATGTCTAGTTGGCAGCTGGTTTCAAGTGGAGTGCCCCAAGGGTCGGTCCTGGGGCCGGTTTTGTTTAATATCTTTATTAATGATCTGGAGGATGGTGTGGACTGCACTCTCAGCAAGTTTGCAGATGACACTAAACTAGGAGGCGTGGTAGATACACTAGAGGGTAGGGATCGGATACAGAGGGACCTAGACAAATTAGAGGATTGGGCAGAAAAAAACCTGATGAGGTTCAACAAGGACAAGTGCAGAGTCCTGCACTTAGGACGGAAGAATCCCATGCACTGCTACAGACTAGGGACCGAATGGCTAGGTAGCAGTTCTGCTGAAAAGGACCTAGGGGTCACAGTGGACGAGAAGCTGGATATGAGTCAACAGTGTGCTCTTGTTGCCAAGAAGGCTAACGGCATTTTGGGCTGTATAAGTAGGGGCATTGCCAGCAGATCGAGGAACGTGATCGTTCCCCTTTATTCGACATTGGTGAGGCCTCATCTGGAATACTGTGTCCAGTTTTGGTCCCCACACTACAAGAAGGATGTGGAAAAATTGGAAAGAGTCCAGCGGAGGGCAACAAAAATGATTAGGGGTCTGGAGCACATGACTTATGAGGAGAGGCTGAGAGAACTGGGATTGTTTAGTCTCCAGAAGAGAAGAATGAGGGGGGATTTGATAGCAGCCTTCAACTACCTGAAGGGGGGTTCCAAAGAGGATGGAGCTCGGCTGTTCTCAGTGGTGGCAGATGACAGAACAAGGAGCAATGGTCTCAAGTTGCAGTGGGGGAGGTCCAGGTTGGATATCAGGAAAAACTATTTCACTAGGAGGGTGGTGAAACACTGGAATGCGTTACCTAGGGAGGTGGTGGAGTCTCCTTCCTTGGAGGTTTTTAAGGCCCGGCTTGACAAAGCCCTGGCTGGGATGATTTAGCTGGGAATTGGTCCTGCTTTGAGCAGGGGGTTGGACTAGATGACCTCTTGAGGTCCCTTCCAACTCTGATATTCTATGATTCTATGATTCTATGAATTCTTCATCATTTTTTCCTGATCAGGTGTTTAGTGGAAGAAAGAATCCAAATAAATGTGTTTTTATTATATGTAACCATTGTTTTCATTGCTGAGAATAGAGTGAATGTATTTTCTCTGATGTATTTTTTTCAAGAATGTTTTCTCCAGAGAAAACTAAATGTTCTCTCTTTGGTTTAATGCTCTCAAACCTGTGCGCTGAGTTAACAACCTGCGCAGAGCAGATTTTTTTTTTTTTAATTTCTGGCAGATGCCAAAATCTCTTCTGTCCTTGCAGCTAGAAAGAGCAACGAGCATTTTGCCTTCCCATTCTCTGAGTTGCGCCTGCAGCTCTTCCAATAGCTAAAGACCCAGTACATTTTCTGTACACAGCAGCGTAGAGTAACTCCCTTAAAGTTAATGTTAGTGTTGCAGAGAGAGAATTTTACCTAGTGTTTCTGTCTGGGTCTTCAACCTCCTCAAGAACTCCCAGAACATGTATTTTTAAAAACCAGACTTTCCAAGGCTTTTGCTTTTATGCTCTTGAGAGTCAGTGATTTATCTGTCTTCAGATCCAATTCAGTTGCTTTACTTCCCTACTTCTCTTCTGTCATGGTTGATTCAGTCCATCCTATTTTTCACTCTATCAACTCTGTATTTTTTGTTTTTAATTCTAAAGATAATCAAAATTTGTAATAAAGACTATTATTCTCGCTCTGCAAGCATGTGCACTCACGGCAAATCTTAGTGATATATCATTTGGGCCAAATTCAGTTATATTGTAAGTATGCACAACTCCATTGTCTTCAGTGGAGTTGCATCTACTTTTGCCAGGGTTGAAAACATGGAATCATAGACTTGCAAAGGAGCCAAGTTATTATTGTCTGAGAGGCCAGAAAAACATCAGGGGAATGAAGACGTCAAGTGAAACACTACCATGTTTTGTTTTTTCTTAAGGTCCAGTAGCATTCTTGCTGCTGCTTTTTATTCTGTCTCTGTCTCCCTTATCAGTCACAAAATGTACTTCCATCAGTGGGTTTACTATGTATATTGGGCCCTTTTCAGCTTTCATCTTAAAAATCTATGGTATCATCTACTTTTCTGAAAGTCTGGTTACATCTTTCCACTCTGAATCATTTCTTTTATAAGGGTTTTAATGTGCTCACTTTCTGTGTCTGGCATCTAGCAAAGTATCTGCTACTATAGTTTTTCTAGCACATACATTTTCCAGCTCCGCAGCCCAAAGAGGTTGTATTTATTTTCAAGTTGCTCCAGAATGGTTTGCAGAGAACCTGTAGCATCTCGGAGGGAGGGGTGGGGCGGGTGCCAGCTATGTGCTGTATGGCATTTGTTTTTCGTTCTGTGGTTTTCTCATCTGTTTCCTGGTTGGTGGATTGGGGTATAGATGAAGCCCATTGATGACCAACTGCAGAGTCTGGATGCTGCGTGAGGTGCTGAGGTGTGAATTTGCTTATACATTTAGCAGATAGCCAACAACAAAAGTCAAGTGGAGTCAGTGTGAAGAACTTTTAGCACTGAGCCCACAGAGGTCTGTTGTAGTCAGCTGGAGATGTGATGCAAGATGGCATGCAAGTGACTGACTGTGACTGGTGTGTGTGACAGAAACTCTGCTTGAATTATTTGTTCCTTCTCTTAGATGTGACTAGCAGGTCACCAAAAATATTTTCTAAAATTCACTGGCATTTAATAAGTATTTATTTTAGTAGAAAAGTCTGAAATGAAGGGAATGGTCCAGGATAAAGGAACTCATTTGGTTCTGTCTTTTGGTAATAGAGACTAACCCCATTTACCTAAATATCAGTTAATGGAAGGTCAGTTACAACTCCTGATTGCATGCCTTGCTCCCTCACCTACCCAAAATGTATTTGTGTTTGGAAGATTTTGCATATCTCCAAAACCTTTAGAAACTGGGTTATACTGTAGATAACTGTGTTATAATAATGGACCAATGCTCAGACATTCAGAGTATTTTATTTACGATCTCAGATTGCTGACAAACACCTGTGGTATGAGCTCACTGAGGCTGGTCTTGTGTTAGACCCTATGGTAAATCTGGTTGTGATGCAACCAGTGCACAAAGCATTTCAGACAGTCTCCTCGCCTGCCACCATGCCAGAGTCCCTGACTGCATTCATTTTCTTGGGTACCGACAGCAGTCAGATTGGTGAATAATCCTATTATTTCACCTCCTTTCCATGCAGAAAATTGGGGACTCGTACCGCGGCTATTGTGTGAGCGAGACAGAATTAGAGAGTGTTCTAACGCTACACAAGCAGCAAACACAAAGTGTGTGGGGGACGCGCCAGTCTCCAAGCCCAGCCAAACCCGCCACACGGTTGATGTGGAAATCTCAGTATGTCCCATATGATGGGATCCCTTTTATCAATGCAGGTAATTAACTTTTTTTTTAATAATTATTTTCAAAGTTTCAAAATCATTAGTCAGTTGGCCAAAAGAAGGACCCTCATGAAGCTATACCTTAGTATTCTGGCAGAATGTTACTAGGCATTGGTAAAATCAAGGCACAAACTTGGGAAAGGATGGCTTAGTGGTCTAAGCCCAAGTTTGAAACATTTAGATTCCCTGGAACGCAGGTTCATGTTACAATGTGAGTGATTCAAGCCCTTCATCCTTTAGAGTTAGGTTAATTACCATAAACATTTTTTGAAGGAGACCTTAAAGATGAGGGTCCTGTCTGCTCTGTATGGACATTGAAGTTTTCATGAGGGTGGTAAGGGATTGATCCATCAACATTACTAAGGTTTCTGGGGGTCCTGCTGAAAACCTTGGGCAGTAGGAATCTATAAGATATTTAAAATCACTCTAAAAATTTTTTTCAGAAAACTTAACCAGAGAGATGACTCTTCTAAATAAATATGTAGACTTTACCAGTTTGTGATTTCATATTTCTTGAGTCATAAAGCGAGTATTGTATGAGCGTGAGTGTGAATTTTAGATGTGAAACTGGTCAAGTCTCTTCTTGATTAAATGGAACCTATGGGATACGATACATGGTTGACTGCAGGATGCATTTGTTTGAGCTGAAAGTAACTGAAAAAGTGAAATGTCATCACCCATTTTAAAGCTAAGGCCATTCAGCTATGAAGAGGTGCAAGAATATATTAAAGGACAAATCCAGAAAAACAAGCTTTTTTTCCCCCCACCCCAAGAGAAACTAGATCTTTTTAGCAACTTGTGAGACTAGCTTAACAAATGATTCTCCGAGAGAGAGTGAGAGTAAAAACATGCTCAGTTAATATTTTGTTTTAAAAAATATTGTCGATTAATTTAGCTTGGTTTTAGTATTGCCTGCTTTGGCCAGACAGAGAGGTACGTAAGCACTGTATATACTTTGTACACACTATTCTACTCATGAATTTTACTTCTATTTTGAACACCCCTGTTATTAAAAACCCAGACTTCTTTTGAACAGAGGCTGCAGGTTAAAATGGAACCCTGATTTACCAAACCCCAGTTAACTTGACTTTCTAGTTAATTGAAGATCGGTTATGTTGCTGTGGTGTCACACTTACTGAGGCTCTATAGAAGTAGAGTTTCAAGCCTGCAGAGGTCCTGAGCTGTGCAGGACTGAAGTGCTGTTCTTGTGGAGTTTCTAATCTCTGCATAAGTGGAGTTGTTCTTCAGTCCCTGGCCTGCCTCTGCTTCTGCTGAACCAGTTAGCTTTGAAGAAGCTGGCCAACATTCTGTATTGTGAAACAGAAAGTTTCAATATCCAAACCCTGATTTTATTAAGATTTTGGACACTTGAGACCTTGGTAAAATCAGAGTCCTGTCAAATTATTTTTGTCATGCATGCAGGCAAGGACAAGGTTGAAACTATCAAATTCTTTTTCATTTGTGATCTAAGCCAATGTTTGTTCCCAGATTTCCAGTAAGAAAAGTCAGTGCTCTAGTCCACTATATCATCTGGTTCCTTTTTTGAATAGCATCTCTATTTGCGTTGATATTTTAATGTCACATGCTCATGCAAAATATTATGGATCATCATTTAGAATCAGCTCATATCTCAGCAGTGTGACACAATAAACGCATCTGTTATTTCAAAGCTAGAAAATGGTATTTAAAAATCAGGATGCTAAAGTATTTGGATTATGAACGGTAGGTGCTGGGGAACAAAGTTAAATGTTCTTCAAAACAAATAATGGTTCCCTTCCCAGCTCTGTCATGCTACCTATATTACTTTACTCCTCTTTGCCATATGTCTGAATAAAAGAAACCAATTACTCTAATGAAGTTTGCACAAATGTTGTGGAAATCTATCTTTCTTGCACTGTAATATTTGTATTGGGTACCATGTTGATATAATATTGGTTAATAGAAGAAATTGGAATCAAATTCACAAACCTTAATAACCTGTAAGAAATCAAGTAGCAGCAAGGCTAAAGAACTGAATACGGCACAAGAAGTAAGGAACTCCCAAGTTCTGATTTCAGCTGTGCCTTTGATTTGCTGTATAATTTAGAACCAGATTCTGTCACCTCGACTTGCATTTAGTACGAGCAACTTACTCAATAAATAACCCATAAGACTACTAATTGTGTAAAGTGCTGCTGCTAAACATGAGTAAAGGTGGCAGAATCTGGCTTCAAAACTTCGTGTTTCAATTTTTACCCCTGTAAAATGGCTACGATAATATTTAATTACCTACCTCACAGGTGTTTTGTGAAGATTAGCTAGTTTGGAAAGTTCTTTGAAACTGTGATGTGCTCCATAAGTGCTCAGTAGTATTATGGGGAAAGCAGTCACTCTGTAACTCAGGCACCCACAACCCTGAACATGTGTTCTTCCAAGAAGAGAATGAAAATAAGTGCTTCAAATCACTCTTCTCTCCTCAGAAATATTTTTTGTTGTCGTCTGCTGGCTGGAACAGTTGGATGTTTGAATTAATAACAGAACCAGTTGCTTTCTGTCCACAGGAAGCAGAGCCATTGTGATGGAGTGCCAGTATGGGCCCAGGAGGAAAGGTTTCCAGCCCAAAAAAACTGGCGAGCCGGAAAATGCCTCCTGCCAGCTGTACAAAGCCACTTGTCCAGCACGGTAAGCATTAGCTACAAAGCTGAAAATGGTAAGGCTCTGATCTGGAGAAGCTGGTAACTGATGTAAAAGAGCTTGCATCTCAAGAAACCTAACTGGTAACTGTGTTGTGACATAGATTTATAAATATATTGTGCTTTGTCTCCGGTACAAGTAGGAGTTAATGCTCATTTAGAGAGAAGAAGGATACGTTCCCATGAAAGTGGATGTGGCTAGAATCTGAGAGGTCTCCTAAATCTGTTATTTTGGAGGGAATGTATAGCTCTTGCCATTCACCAAAGACCTCTTCCTATCCAATTCCAGTGGCATCTTCTCTGTTCTAATCCCCCCTTGAGCTTTCTGCTGTCAACTTCCTGGGTTTCAGGAATGGCTCTGCACTCTTCTAATTCACTTCTTACCTGACCGACCAGTCCTTTAGAGTACTTCTGGGGCTTCTCCACCCTTTGAACCTCTTTGCTTGAGTTTCCTGCAGTTTCTTTACAATAAAAATAATCTGAAATAAAATAGTTGATGTTTCTGCCTTCAGAAGGATAATGAAGCTGGATTTTTCTTTTTTTGTATTTTTTTTGTTTTTCTTGGAAGGATCTATATTAAAAAGGTTCAAAAGTTTCCTGAGTATAGAGTTCCCACTGACCCCAAAATTGACAAGAAAATCATAAGAATGGAGCAAGAGAAAGCTTTCAACATGCTGAAGAAGAACTTTATAGATGCTGGAGGGGTCCTCAGGTGAAATTTCCACTCGTTTCTTATCTGGACAAATGGGGGTTGGGGGGGAAGGAAAATCAGTTGTTTGGCTATTTTTAAAAGGGGCTTCATTAAAATATCTTGTAAAAGGTAGAAAACCATTCACAAGGAACTCCTAAGTGTTTTGTAAATGTGTAATATACTGTGCTGTGGGAGTTATGTAAAATACGCTTCAGAATACAGACTGAAGCAGTTATAGGATTGTGGGTGTTACCAACAATGAGCCAGACCTCTCCCAACCTGGATGGCTTTGTGCCCCAAAGGCAGCTGACCATCGGAGGATCACTCCCAGTATGGGAGGATCTTTAGATGCTGTACATTGGTGTAATGGCTTCTTCTTCACAATCTGCCTTCCTGTGGCTGTCAGAGAGCATAACTGGGAGAGAAGGAGAGTGTGGTCAGAGCAGTCCCTTGGGGCTGTTGGCAGCCAGCACGAGGTAGCAGAGCCTCAAATCAGTTGCTCTTCCTTATGCCAGGGGACCAGAGTAGCCCCAAGATCAAAGGAGCACAAAGGTAACTTTTGTGAACAGCCTGACGGAGAGACCAAAAGAAGGGTTTTCCCCCCTACAAACCCTTATTCATGTGGGTAGAACGTATCTACATAGACCTATTGACATCAGTGGGATTATACACGAATAAAGAGTTGCAGTACTGGACCCATTTACCTTATTTGCATATGACCATAGTGAGTTGGGGGAGGAAAAGGGAACATTAATAATTTTTGGTGAAGATAATGTCAGTTTCAAGAACCATATTAAAACACCTATATACTGTAAACATGAAGGCTCATTAATGGGTAAGTGTAGCTGGGATCTACCTAAAGGGTTTGATCTTCTGCGTTTGATTCACCTCTGCCAGCAAAATCCAGGCTGCAGTCATGCAATGGCAGAATGTCTGCCTAGTAAGAGTCATAAGGTGAGGATGTTTTATGAAGTTATACTCCATTAGGGGACCTGGAACAGACTGGTATTTTCCAGGGAGAAAGGAAGGCTAGAGAACCCAAAAGATGTGCTGAATCGGCACATCTCCTTGGCAGGTTCTGTCTGTATAGCCCTGTTGAAGCCCTAACTGCAAATGAAAGCAGTTCCCTTTGGTGAATCGGTGGCAGCAGTACCACCGTCTACCCTTTCTAAGGGATGAATTCGCTCTGAGGTGCAGCTCTCTCCATGGGCTGAAGGGAGTGCTTAACACCCCCTCTGCTTGCAGAGATGAATTAAGCCCCATATTTGCTTGTAATGCTTAGGCAAAATGGAGTGAGCCAAGGGTAGTGAGTCTGAATATTTGTCTGTCAGTGTAAATTAGTGTTATCTGAACATTATTTTTTGTTTACATGCAATACCTAAAAGTAATAAATAGAAAAACAAAAAGTGGAATAACAATGTTTCTGTGCAATGTCTTTCATCTGAGGATCTGAAAGGACGTCACGATTAAGCCTCATGCATCCCTGCAAAGTAACTATCTATTATTATTAATCCCAGTTTTCAGACTGGGAGACTGAGGTTCAATCAATAACTATTATTATTAATCCCAGTTTTCAGACTGCATAGTGAGGTTCAATCATTTGCTCAAAGCTACAAAGCAAGTCAGTTGCATAACCCTCGCAGTGTGCTGCTGTCCAGTCTTTCTCTAATGATTATACCACACTCGTAATCTGTCCCACACTCTTTCAAAAAGAAAGGCATAGATGGACCCTGCATGTTTGGGATATACTGTCCATCAGAGCAACTATATTTATGTATTTCATCTACATATTGGTCAGAAAGCATGTGGTGTCAAAGCATTGATTAAGATGTCTCCCATATGGACTGATTCATCACTCTCTGCATGTCTGCTTTGCCATTTGGGAGAGCTGTGTTTGATTCCTTGTTGATTTTCTCCATCACTGAGCCATCAGGACTGGGGAGTGCTACAGAGCAATGTGTGGAGCTGGGGGAGTGGGAGAGGAAGAATACCTCATCTAGATTAATAGCCACCTTTCTTGTCAATTAAGAGGATCATTGACATGAAAGGAGTCCTATCTAGTGCTTAGCTGTACGGATGGTACACTCGGTGCAGTGCAGAGATTCAGTGAGAGGGATGGCTCAATGAATATTCCCTTCAGATCTCAAGCCAAAAATCCTGTACTGCCGTATTGTACTCTTTTATGGAAGCTTCGGGGCACAGATTTAAAGCTTCTTGAAAGAAAAGAGTAATCTCTGGGAGTGTTTTGTTTTAGGTTTGTACTCAAAATTATGTAAAAACTGGTTGTTACTTGAAGTATTAACTATGTATTTGGTGCAGTACAAGGCAGACATAGTCGCTGTCCCTATGTGGGGGTGGGAGAAAGCTGTGTGTGCTAGTAATGAATGCTGTTAGTTGCATATATATACAAGTCTTGTTGATAGTCTGATTAGAGGGTCTTCATTCAATAGCATTGTTCCCTTCCTGGGGAAGGATTTAAATAAATGATTTTGTTTTACTGTCTTTCCTTTGGAATTGTACCTGGAAACGCTCCTTCTCGTCAGATGGTATGTGCAATTACCCACCCAGCAGGCCCACCAGTATCACGAAATGGAGACCTGCCTCCCTCCTTCACCGTCCGCTTTCCCCATATCGTCTCCTGAGGAAGAGGAAGATGCAGTGAGAGATGAGAACTGTACTTTGCCCTCCCGACTTCACCCACAAGTAGCAGATAAAATCCGAGAACTGGTGTCTCAGGGAATAGAACAAGTCTATGCAGTGAGGAAACAACTAAGGTATAGCATAATCTACTCTAACGATATTGCCTTCTTTCCATATCAACTATACATTCAGTTAATCTGACTTGAAGCTATGTGGCAATGCTGAGTCTTTCACGAATCTATCCCCACATATAGCATTAGCTGAATTTATCCCCACATATGACATTAGCATCTCAGTTTTTTTTTAATTGGACTTTACCTTAGATATAACTACCTAGTAGTTCAGCTCCTCACACTGCCTCATACCAGATCACCGTCTAGGGCTGCTTTTCTTCTTAGTGTTGGAAATGTACATTTTATTGAGCTAGCTCTGTTAAATTCTCCTCAGGATACCTGAGGAGAAGAGCCAGGTCATGGGATCTACTAACTTGTTCTTGTCTTGTAATTTTTAACATGTTTGGAACATATTTGAGGGCAGAGACAGAGGTGGCTGCAGAAGAAGGAGAAACGTCTCCTAATATTGTAAGTGTGTTTTAACTTTTGACAACACCCTTTTTCCCCCCTCCCTTTTCCAATACTTGACAGAAAGTTTGTGGAGCGAGAATTATTCAAGCCTGAGGAAGTACCAGAGAGGCATAACTTGTCCTTCTTCCCAACTGTGAATGACATCAAGAACCACATCCACGAGGTGCAGAAGTCCTTGGGAAACGGGGAGATGGTGTATAACTCAGAAAGCATCCCAGCAACGGTATTATTGGAGCTTCACGCTTTCTTCTCCTCCTTTCTTTCTGAATTTCTGAGATGAATCCTGAAGACTTTACTTAAATTTTACTACTTGGCCTTTATTCAGCCAAAGCTCCCGCTGACTTTGTATTCCCACTAGTTTAATTTTCAAAGGAAGTTTTGTCTGAAGGATAGATTAAATTTAGGCCTTTTTAAGCATACACCTCTACCCAGATAGAATGCCACCCGATATAACACGAATTCAGATATAATGCGGTAAAGCAGCGGGGAGCCCCAGGCCCTTTAAAGCGCCACCCGAGCCCCGCTGCTTTACCATATTATATCCGAATTCGTGTGGAGCCCAGAGCCCTTTAAATTACTGCCCGGGGCTCCGGCAGCTGGGTTCTGGCGGTGATTTAAAGAGTCAGAGGCTCTGGCCGCTGTGGGGAGCCCAGGGCCCTTTAAATCCCCACCTGTGCCCCGCTGCCAGAGCTCCGGCAGTGATTTAAAGGGCCTGGGACTCCCCGCAGTGGCTGGAGCACCGGGCCCTTTAAATCACCACCGGGGAAGCTGTGTGGATCCCAGGCCCTCCTCCACCACCCTGAAGTGTATTTGGTTCTGTAAATTGCATGGTTAATATTTAGCCTAAAGGTTAACATTAAAGAACCAAAGATCAGACAAAAACACTTGAAGAGACATAGAAAAGTGACGTGCACTGGAAGACCTGCGTTGGTGAGGATGTTATATTGACACAGGTTAGCATTTGTAGGCCTTATAAGAAAAGAAGGAGGGATGCTTTGCATGCTGGTACTGGAAGTCTGTTTCACATGTATGGGATGGCATGGAAGAAGGCAGGGAGATGAGAAGGAAAGTAAGGGACTGGCATCCCTTATGGTTGGACATAGTAATAAATAAGAGCTGAGATGAAGGCAGGTGCATAATCTTGAAGACAGCAATTTGAATCCTAAACTGGATGAAGGGCAGCCAGCAGAGGTATTTGAAGAGTGGAGTAATGTGGTCTGGGTGGTGAGTGAGGATGAAAATATTGTCTATTGCATTAGGAATGGACTGAATGGGTGTGAGATGAGGAGACGAGAGGATGAGGTTGCAGCAGTCCAGGTGAGAGAGAACTATCGATGATGAGGGATGGATGGATGGATTATTTATTTGTTTGTTTTTGGTATGTTATAGAGAAAGTGGTATCAAGATTTGGTGACTCCCACTGGGTCTTTGACTGACTTAGACCCAGACAGCCACCAGGTGATGCCTCACTCCAAGCCAACGCCTGCAGGGCTAAGTGAGGTTTCAAGAGCCTCAGATTGCATATCGCTGATCTGGTGGCGCTTTAATTTCATAACATTTCAAGGTGAATTGAAATGTTTGGTTTAAAAAAATAGTTAAAAACATACTGTATTTAAGAGCTTAATTCACAAATGTACTTTACACAAAAGCTGAAAAGTTTGTTTGGTTTTTTAATATCTGCCAAGACTGGTTCTCCTGCAATAGTTGGTGATCCCACCTAAAGCAGGGCAGGGCAGGGCACAGAATTCCTTTACCCTTCTTAGGAGTTTCTGATGTTGTCTGCTTTTTGCAGGGTACATGCAGAACCTTGAGTTCAATTTCCAGCCTGTAAATGATAGAGAAAATTATTTTCAAATAGTTTGTGTTCAAAATATATCTAATTTCAGTTTTAAAGTCTAACCCCGTTCTGAGGAGGATTTAACCTACCAGACAGAAAGTGGTTTAGAATCCTTTTAAAAGCACAGTGCTTCACCTTTAATAGTTTTAAGAAATAACCCCAAAACTCAGAAAGCACAAACTTACAGAAAGAAGATGTTTTGACACTCATTTTCACTGTAGTTTGAGTCTGTACCAGTATTGTAGGGAATCCTGCTCAGCACCCTTCCCATTTCTGAGAACTGAGGTCTTTTTCCTTTCAGCTCCAGTGGACCACAGATGGTGGGAATGTTCTCACAGAAACAGTGACTGTTACATTTGCCTCACCACCTACAGAGGGTAGGAGCATATCAATATCTTACTTGTGTTCAATTTTTGTTTTTGTCACTTGCGTTACGAAAGTACAGATCTCCTCCCTGATTTTTAGAGATCTTGCCATTATCTTCCCTTATTTGAACACAACAAGAAGTGACCATTCTCATTTTCCCCCACACACACACCCTTTACCACATGTCTGTGGAACTTGTTACAATTCCTGATATGGCAGATAGCAGTGATTGAAAACTGTAGACTTTGTCTTTTACAACATCTTTTAACGCGTACTGAAGAGCAGAACAATTTGGGTTGGGAGGAAATGCTCAGACTCTTAAAACATCTGTGTAGAGAATCTTCTAGCGTTTGCTCAGTGGAATGGTGCAGAAGGAGATGTTATTCATTTTAACTTTTTTATTGTAAAAATACAGATTTTTATCTGACAACCAGGCAGTGAGACACATTTCTTACACTCTTTCTTCAATGATATTCTTGTGAAGTATCATTTTTCTTGGTGAATGCATAAGGTGAGGGCAGTATCTCTTCACAGCAATTAATATACCACTTAACAAGGAAGCGAAGAAAAGCCAGAATATGGATTTCTGAAGGAAGTTGCCTTGTCAAAATGGATTCTGCTCCAAAATCTGTTGTTGGGAGAGGTTCATTGGACTAACGTGTCTTTGCCATAAATGGGATTCTACTATTATTATTATTTCAGATTAAAACATATAAAGTAAAACAAAATTCTAACGCTTGTGATTTAGACCTACTGACTACTCACATGCCTTAAGCTATGCATTGGCTTAAGCGGTTTTGCTGGATCAGGGTCCTCATTAGGAAATCTAAAACAAATTGTTTACACACACACACACTTTTAATGCAGCAAATAATAATCTCTGTTTCAGGAATAGTTGATCTAGACAGTTCCTCTGTGAAAGTAGAATGAATTATATTGTAAAAATAGAATGGATTAAAGAAATGCTGTATGTTCCTTTAAGCAGGAATAAGGAATGTTGAAATATAGTTGTCAGGAAGAGAAATATTAAGGTATGAAACAATGGGTCCACTTAAGCTAATGGTGGGACATTAACAGGAGATCGGTAATAGTTAGTAAGGAAATAAGATAAGTTTACCTGGGGCTAGACATACATATCAGTTCTGCTTCCTTTTGTTATCGTGTTAAGTTCGCACCCTTTTATCTGTATAAATAAGATAGTTTGAGTCTTGCATGGTGCTCACATTATCTGGGTGTATTAGCAGAGCACTTTGCTAATAAACAGAGTGGTCTGACAAATTGTGAGTCCTGAATCTGACTTTGACACTCCCATTGGGTAAACATGTAACACAGAAAAAATCCTTCCCTGCTCTCTTTCTCCTGTTCTTGTTTAACATAGAATCATAGAACTGGAAGAGCTCCTGAGAGGTCATCTAGTCCAGTTCCTTGCACTCGTGGCAGGACTAAGTATTATCTAGACCATCCCTGACAGGTGTTTGTCCAACCTGCTCTTAAAAATCCCCAATGATAGAGATTCCACAATCTCCCTAGGCAATTTCTTACAGTACTTAACCACTCTGACAGTTAGGAAGTTTTTCCTAATGTCCAACCTAAACTGCCCTTGCTGCAATTTAAGCCCATTGCTTCTTATCATAGAATCATAGAATATGAGGGTTGGAAGGGACCTCAGGAGGTTATCTAGTCCTCAAAGCAGGACCAATTCCCAACTAAATCATCCAGCCAGGGCTTTGTCAAGCCGGGCCTTAAAAACCTCCAAGAAAGGAGATTCCACCACCTCCCTAGGTAACGCATTCCAAGGCTTCACCACCCTCCTAGTGAAATAGTGTTTCCTAATATCCAACCTAGACCTCCCCCACTGCAACTTGAGACCATTGCTTCTTGTTCTGTCATCTGCCACCACTGAGAACAGCCGAGCTCCATCCTCTTTGGAACCCCCCTTCAGGTAGTTGAAAGCAGCTATCAAATCCCCCCTCATTCTTCTCTTCTGGAGACTAAACAATCCCAGTTCCCTCAGCCTCTCCTCATAAGTCATGTGCTCCAGACCCCTAATCATTTTTGTTGCCCTCCGCTGTACTCTTTCCAATTTTTCCACATCCTTCTTGTAGTGTGGGGCCCAAAACTGGACACAGTACTCCAGATGAGGCCTCACCAATGTCGAATAAAGGGGAATGATCACGTTCCTCGATCTGCTGGCAATGCCCCTATTTATACAGCCAAAATGCCGTTAGCCTTCTTGGCAACAAGAGCACACTGTTGACTCATATCCAGCTTCTCATCCACTGTAACCCCTAGGTCCTTTTCTGCAGAACTGCTACCTAGCCATTCAGTCCCTAGTCTGTAGCAGTGCATGGGATTCTTCCGTCCTAAGTGCAAGACTCTGCACTTGTCCTTGTTGAACCTCATCAGGTTTTTTTTGGCCCAATCCTCTAATTTGTCTAGGTCCCTCTGTAGCCTATTCCTACCCTCTTGTGTATCTACCATGCCTCCCAGTTTAGTGTCATCTGCAAACTTGCTGAGAGTGCAGTCCACACCATCCTCCAGATCATTAATAAAGATATTAAACAAAACCGGCCCCAGGACCGATCCTTGGGGCACTCCGCTTGAAACCGGCTGCCAACTAGACATGGAGCCATTGATCACTACCCCTGGAGCCCGACGATCTAGCCAGCTTTCTATCCACCTTACAGTCCATTCATCCAGCCCATACTTCTTTAACTTGGCGGCAAGAATACTGTGGGAGACCGTATCAAAAGCTTTGCTGAAGTCAAGGAATAACACATCCACTGCTTTCCTCTCATCCACAGAGCCAGTTATCTCATCATAGAAGGCAATTAGGTTAGTCAGGCACGACTTCCCCTTGATGAATCCATACTGACTGTTCCTGATCACTTTCCTCTCCTCTAAGTATTTCATAATTGATTCCTATCTTGTCCTATCCTCAGAGGTTAAGAAGAACAATTTTTCCCCCTGCTCCTTGTAACAACCTTTTATGTACTTGAAAACTGTTATCATGTCCCCTCTCAGTCTTCTCGTCTCCAGACTAAACAAACCCAATTTTTTCAATTTTCCCTCATAGGTCATGTTTTCTAGACCTTTAATCATTTTTGTTGCTCGTCTCTGGACTTTCTCCAATTTGTCCACATCTTTTCTGAAATGTGGCACCCAGAACTGGACACAGTACTCCAGTTGAGGCCTAATCAGCGCGGAGTAGAGTAGAAGAATTACTTCATGTGTCTTGCTTACAATACTCCTGCTAAATACATCCCTGAATTATGTTTGCTGGGTTTTTTTTGCAACTGCATTACACCGTTGACTCATATTTAGCTTGTGATCAACTATGGCCCCCAGATCCCTTTCCGCAGTACTCTTACCTAGGCAGTTGTTTCCCATTTCATATGTATGCAACTGATTGTTCCTTCCTAAGTGGAGTACTTTGCATTTGTCCTTATTGAATTTCATCCTATTTACTTAAACCATTTCTCCAGTTTGTCCAGATCATTTTGAATTTATCTTCCAAAGCACTTGCAACCCCTTCCAGCTTGGTATCGTCCGCAAACTTTTTAAGTGTACTCTCTATGCCATTATCTAAATCATTGATGAAGATATTGAATGGAACCAGACCCAGAACTGATCCCTCTGGGACCCCACTCATTATGCCCTTCCAGCATGATTGAGATGAACCTCTTGAAAAAAACTGGCAGCCATGTGAAAGATTGTCTTCTTGCAAGATGTTTAAATAACACCATAGAGGTCTGTGGTTTAGTTAACTTCAATAGCGCTAATCAAGTTGGCTATCTTGTATCTTTGTCTCCTCGGGACAAGGCATCATAGTCCTGTTAGGAATATTGTATAGAGGACTCTATTGTAGCATATTAAAGGGGCACTATTAATGTTATGCTTAAAGATTTACGCACACAAACAGTTATCCTATGTTGCAATTCTTGCCTGAAGGATTCCTGGCATGTAGCTCTTGACACACACACACACACACACACACACACACACACACACACACACACACACACACACACACACACACACACACACACACACACACACACACACACACACACACACACACACACACACACACCCCTGAGTCTTACCCTTGTTGTAGCAGGAAAAATATAAAAACAAATGTTTGGCTTGATGTGTGAATCTTCATAAATAACCTGGTGCACCTGATTCATGATGCGAAGGTCTATGCACACCAGTGTATTTACAGTGAGTTGCACACTAAGCTGGGCCTTGGTTTTTAACTTCTATTTTAGCTGCTGCTGCAATGGATCACTTTGAACTGAAAAACACCCCTTATGCTTGGAACTCTTAAGGTAAGGATTTCAGTATGGGCAACTGTCAGAATACCGGAGGTCAATTTTTAGGCTTCATAATTTGAATAGTGTCCCTTTTTTGAGGAAGGCTCGCATGTTAGAGAAAGGGGGATCTTGCAGAACCACCTGATTCATAGCATTCACCTTTATCCTCAAAACAAGTAGTGGCTGGAGGTATTTGTGTATTTTGGATGGACACACCGGGTATTTGTACCTCCAGAAGCCATTTAGAAGGGGTTCTCAATAATGTGAGAATGGGTGGGCTTATAGTATTTTGTTCCTGGATGCTGGCAGTAATGAAGGAAAATCAATTCTGTTTTATTTTGGCTCCACAGATGGTTCCCCAAGACAAATGAGCCTATTAAGTATGTAAGCATCCAGTGAGATACTGTATTCTACCTGAATTCAGAGAGATTTCTGCAGAAACTGAATGCATGGCTCCATTGGGTATAGTTAGATGGTCTTCTTTCCAGCCTGTTTTGTCTTCTATTTATCCTGTAAGGATGTGTTGATCATAGAAATGTTTGGCTGGAAGGGACCTTGAGAAATAATCAAATCCGGCCCCCTGTGCTGTGGCAGGACCAAGTAAACTTAGACGATCCCTGACAGGTGTTTGTCCAGCTTATTTTTAAAAACCTCCAATGATGGCAACCACAATCTCCCATGGAAGCCTATTCCAGAGCTTAACTATCCTTATAGTTAGAAAGATTTTCCTTATATCTAACCTAAATCTCCCTTGCTGAAGATTAAGCTAATTACTTCTTGTCCTACCTTCAGTGGACATGGAGAACAATTGATCACCATTCTCTCTATAACAACCCTTAGCATATTTGAAAACTGTTCTCAGGTTCCCTCTCAGTCTTCTTTTCTCAAGACTAAACATGCCCCATTTTGTTAACCTTTCCTCATAGGTCAGGTTTTCTAAACCTTTTATCATTTTTGTTGCTCTCCTCTGGACTCTTTCCAACTTGTCCACATCTGTCCTAAATTGTAGTGCCCAGAATTGGATACAGTACTCCAGCTGGGGCCTCACCAGTGCCAAGTAAAGTGAGACAATTACCTCCAGTATCATACATACAACACTCCTGTTATTACACCCCAGAATCAGATTCGCCTTTTTTGCAGCTGCAGCACATTGATGACTCATTCAACTCATTCAATTTGTGGTCCACTGTAACCCCCAGATCCTTTATTGTTATTATTCTGCATTGTGCATTTGATTTTTCCTTCCTAAGTGAAGTACTTTGCATTCGTCTTTATCAAATTTTATCTTCTTGAATTCAGACCAATTCTCTTAATTCGTCAAGGTCATTTTGCATTTTAAACCTGTTCTCCAAAGTGCTTGCAATCCCTGCTAGCCTGGAGTCATCTGCAGATTTTTATCAGCATATTCTCTACTCTATTATCCAAATCATTAATGAAAATATTGAATAGTACTGGACCTAGGATTGACCCCTTGCAGGACCCCACTGGATATGCCCTCCCAATTTGACACCAAACCATTGATAACTGCTCTTTGAGTATGTTCTTTCAACCATTTGTGCATCTACTTTATAGTAATTTCATCTAGATCACATTTCCCTAGTTTGCGTATGAGAATGTCATGCAGAACTGTGTCAAAATTAAGGTATATCATGGTTACTGCTCCCCCCCCATCCACTAAATCCTATCAAAGAAGGAAATTAAATTGGTTGGCCTGATTTGTTTTTGACAGATCTATGCTTACTATTCCTTATAACCCTACTATCCTCCAAGTGCTCACAAATTGATTGATTGTTTAATAATTTGCTCCAGTATCTTTCCAGGTATTGAAGTTAGGCTGACTGGTCTATAAGTCTCATTTCCTCCTTGTTCCCCTTTTAAAAAATAGGTACTACGTTTGCCCTTCTTCAGTCTTCTGGGACCTCTCCTGTCCTCCAGAAGTTCTCCAAGATAATTGCTAATGGCTCCGAGATTGCTTCAGCTAGTTTCTTAAGTACTCTAGGATGAATTTCATCAGGCCCTGATGACTTGAATACATCTAATTTATCTAAATAGTCTTTAGCCTGTACTTTTCCTATTTTGGCTTGCATTCCTTCCCCCTGCTTGTTAATATTAATTGTGTAGAGTATCTGGTGGTCACCTTTTTAGTGAAGACTGAAGCAAAATAGGCATTAAGCACCTCAGCTTTCTTGATGTCAGCAGTTATTAGTAAGGCTACAATTATGTCACAGAATCCGTGACTTCAGTTGACCTCCGTGACATTTTCTGCCCTGGGGCTGGAGCTCCCAGCCAGCCCCACCCTCTCCGCTCCCAGCCCCCAACCTGGTGGGGGGGACCCCAGAGCTGCCCTAAATGACAGTTTAAAATAGCTGTCTTCTAATTTCTTCTTCCACTTTCTGCAACAAAAAATAGTCCCTGATACATTCCAAGAATTCATTGGAAATTTTGTGTTTTGCTGTATCACTTTCCCAACAGATATCTGGGTGGTTAGTCTCCCATTACTACCTGGTCCTGTGATTTGGCTATTACTGTTATTTGTCTGAGAAATGCCTTGTCCACCTCCTCTTCCTGATTTGGTAGTCTATAGTAGACCCCCACCATGACATCATCCCTATTTTTTAACCCTTTTATCTGAACCCAAAGACTCTCAACTGGTCTGTCTCCAACCTCCTTCTGGACCTTAGAACAAGTGTATGTATCCTTTATGTACAGTGCAACCCATCCTCCCTTTTCCCCCCCACCTGTCCTTTCTGAACTAGTTATGCCCCTCTATACCAATATTCCAGTCATTATCCCACCAAGTCTCTGTGATGCCAATTAAATAATAATTTAGCTTATGTACTAATACTTCCAGCTCTTCCTGTTTATTCCCCATACTCCTTTTATTTGTGTATCAACATCTAAAATGTTGATCAGATTCCCCCCTGATTTCCTTCTTATTACTCCTTTGACCCTTTTGTAATTTTCCACGTCCTCCCCTCAACATCTGACCATCTGTTAAGGTCACTTTTTTTAATAATTACCTGAGCTTTTGTCACCTGCTGTCATTAAAGCTAGTTTAAAGCCCTCCTCACTGGGTTGGCAAGTCAGTGCACGAAGATGCTCTTCCCCTTCTTGGTCAGGTGGACCCCATCTCTTCCCAGCAGACCTTCTTCCTGGAATAGCATCCCATGGTCAAAAAAGTCGAAGCCCTCCCATCAACACCATCTGCGCAGCCACGCATTCATCTACAGGATGCATGTGTCCCTGCCTGGGCACTAACCCTCAACTGGAAGGATAGATAAGAACACAACCTGTGCCTCTGACCCCATCACCTTCGTTCCCAGAGCCCTGTAATCACACAGCTGATCTGCTCAGAGTCAGACCTGGCAGTATCATCATGGATGAGCATCAAAGGATAGGGATCAGAGGGTTGGAGGAGCTTCGGCATCTTTTCCATAATGTCTCAGGTGCGGGCTCCAGGCGGGCAGCATAACCCTCGGCACATAATGTCAGCTTGGCAGATAGCTGTCTCTGTTTCCGTCAGCAAGGAGTCCCTGGCTACCAGCAACGTCTCCTCCTCGTAGGTGCGGTGGCAGTGCACCTCCCAGCCTAGGGGGAGTGAATGGCTATTCCTCCTCAGCCATGGGGATCTGTTCCTCACCTGCTGTTGCCAGTACAGCATACCAGTTCTTGGTCTTGATGGATAGCTGCCAATTTCCTCCTCGCAGAGCAGCCAGTTCTCCCATCTCCTCTGGTGCTGCTGTAGTTGTCTGTAGTTAGCTGGCATCCTCCTTCCCAGATATATCCATGTGCGTTATGACATCGCATTAATTTCTGCCGAAACTGAATATGATGTCACAAACAGGATAACTTCACTGCAAGACTGTGTAAAAAGAGAAGCTGGACTTTGAAGATACCAGCTTCTATTCAAGCACAAGTATCTGAAACAATAGCAAGGGTAAAAGACATTGACTGTCCAAGCAGTCTCCTTTGTGTATAAGTTTTTCTTGTATTGCAGTTTGTGCCAGTATAGAATTGTTCCTTCAAATGATCAAGCAACAACCTGGGGAAAACTGGGTTGTTTGCTTACTGTGGAGAAATCCATTTCTTTCAATGTATATCTCCTTCAGCCTTTCCCCTATCCTCTCATAAGCATGGAATCCTTGTAATTATCTAGCTTTATAGGTCTTTATCAGTTCCCTTGGTTTTCTTTCATATCTGTTGTGAGATATGTTCCATATACATATGGAATTAATAAACATCTACAGAACAGATCCATGTGATGTATTTAATACACTGACTAGGAAGCTGGAACATTCTTACATGTGCTGCAATAGTATCGTATAGGACATCAGGCAATAGCCCTTCCCTCTGATGCACAAAGATTAATTATATAGTATTAACAAGAACCACAGTATTACTGTACCAACTGCACTATATTATTTCATAAGCAGCTAGAGTTTGGGACTCAGTGTATGTTGAAGGACCTCTCTACTTCTCACATTGCTGGATGTGTTATGTGATTTCTTGCTGAAAAAAAATCACCTGCTGATTTCAAAGGTAAAATTGCAAGATACCAGGAGGACACTTGGCCAACGCAACTGCATATCTGTCTGAGACTTGAGTCATTAATTGCAAATATTTTGGGGTCTCACAGGGACTGAATATATGATGAGCCAATGTAGGATTTTTGGGGAAACCATTTAGGCAAATCTTGATTTTATAAAGTTTCAAGAGCAACTGAAACTTCCATAAAATAGGGGTTTGCATGGGAAAATACTGTAGTCTGGAAACCAGAAGGGCTTCTATATAAAAGGGCTTTGTAAAATAGTTACCTGTATTGAAGTTACACCACTTCCAGGAACAGTGGAAAGAAACCTAAAGGATTTCTAGCATACGGCTTTATTGAAGAACCATGTAATTCATAGTTAATTTTGTCTTTCCTCCTATTCCCTATGTTTTATCTAGGATGTATGTATGTTCAAACAATTTGCTTGCTGCTTCGATGGAAATTCTTTTGCTTATAGATTCCCATGAATTTATAAGAGGAATGATAGAGAGCAATTGCTTTATTCCCCTTAGTAATTTCCCTATCTTTTTAAAATGCAAACTCTCTAACTTTATACACCCCTGTATTTACTTTTTCTCACATACAACCTGTTCTCCTTCCTTTGGCATCTAAGTTTTTCTACACAAAATACAGACTATTTATTATGCAAATGTAAATGTTTTTATATGTTTCAGTGTTGTGATATAATGTATTTGAGCTTTTGTTCATCAGGTTCGGGTAGGTATTAAGAGCTCCGTAAACTAACAGAATCTTTGTCATAATCTCTGTTCATTTGGTCTCTGTGGTACTGCAGGGAGTTCACCAGGAGAATCAATCATCACGAAAGTGGAATCCAGTCAGACTGGGGAGAACTTGCCTCCAGAGACAGCTCAGCTGTTGTCCTCGCTCTCGTCACTCCAGCCCAAGATATTTGCACAGCTTCAGGTAGTCAAGTTCTCTAACACCTTCACCAAGATGGCCAGAATTTCAACCTAGGCTGTTCTGGGAATCCTGATGGAGAGGTTGAGGACTGTAAGCTTCCTCTCCGCTAACTATCCCATATACTCGCTACGTTAATTTTTGCTCTTCTTAGAGTATGCGAGGCATGCCTCAGGTGGCATGTGACCAAGCTTCATCACCAGATGTGGTCCACTAGTTGGATCATTAGCTTCCCCGGCCTGGGTACTGACAGGGATTGCAGCGTGAACACTGATCCATTCCCCCCAAATTTTTGCTAAGGGAAGCCAGATCTGAAGTAGCTGTCAGCCCCCTCTGTGGCAACTTTCTTGTATTTTTACATATTTTAGCTTTTACTTGGCGTCTAAGTGATCCTACTGCTATCCTGTGAGCACTGTTAAATCCAGAGATTGTCATACAGACGAGTTAGGATAGATGCAGTCAGTGAGCAAACCCCTAAGCCACTCCTCTTACACTAGTGGTGTCCAACCATTTTCCTGAGGGCCAAAAATGTTATTTTATAATGGGGAAAGGCCACCATTGTGAGGGAATGGCAGTTAAAGGCTGCCATTTATTTCTCTTCTCTCTCACTTCTAAAACTGTATTGAGAACCAAAAAGCAGCTCCCAACTCAGACCCAGAAACTGTAGGTTTCCTTCTCTAAGAACCCCAGTCTTGTCCTACTCCAACCAGCCTCCAGGAACTCAACCCATTGCTTTCTCCACAAAAACTCGGAACTGCAGATCTTTCCCTCCTTCCCCAAACCATGTTCCTCAGGCACATCCACACCCCCAATAATTCCTCTTTTCTGGCTTATTTCCTCTTATCTGACCAGAACCAATTCTCTCCTCCCCCCAAATCAATTAAAGTCAGTTACTGAGGGCCCATGATGCTCCTACCTGGAATTACAGTAGGAGCATGACACCCTTAAAATCAACTGCTCCTGACCCCTATCTGTTTTTGTGGGTCCCTTGCTATCACTGCCCGTCTTCCCTCTGCTCTCTGTCCTGTATACCCCACCTTCTCCTGCAGTAGCTGCTGTTTTGCTTGCTTTCCCCTGTCGTCCTCCTATGAAGACCACATGGCACCTGTCCTCTGCTCTTCCACTGCCTGCTCCCTCCTCTTAAAGGAGCAGCTGCTCAGAGACAGACTCCTTTGCTCTTCATACCCACTCCCCTCCTGGGAAAAAGCACTATTGGGGAACCCAGCCTTCATTCATAATCAAATGCAAATTTCTGTTTGCCACGTCGCCCCAAGGGCCCCAATTCAGAGCCTTGAGGGTCACAAACTCTTCACACTCTGGTATTGATTGATATAGAAACACGGTGATATTGACTTTACTGTCTTCTGTTTCACAGGGATTACAGCTGCAGCCAACATTCACCTCCGTGGATGGAGCAACAGCCCTAATAGCAGTAAATAACCATTCTCCTCCCAACCCTGCAAGTCTTCTGGATTCCATAGGGAGTGTGATAACCAACCACTCTCTAGTACTCAGTCAGGGACACAACCTTCACACAGGTGCCAGTCTAACCCAGAGCAACAGTGCTGCCTCCACTATTGGAAATCTGCCTATATCAGATCAAAATCTGGTCACTATGGGCCAGCTGGTAACTGTTGGAGGTGTAGAGGATACAGGAAGCCTGGAGGCAGGGATCCATCAGTTTCTTTTGGGAGACGTCCAGACCATTCCAATACGGATTGTAGACAACCATCCAGCTCTTAGTAAGTTTAAATCTGCCTACGGTATTTAAATGCACAAATTGAGAATAAATTTTTTTAGTCGTGTGTGTTCTGGGGTGCCGTGGGGAATCTGTCATCACCAGGATACTCTTTTGAATAACTGAAGGAGCAGATCCCACTTAGTTTCTAAAACAGCTAATTGAAAATTTTGAAAGTGTTTTTGCTGAAAATGGCCTTTTTAAAAAACTTGTTTGTGTCAAAAACTGTTGAACTTCTAAAAATTTCAGTTTGTGGAATTTTTCATGACTTTTTACTCAAACTTCATCATTTTTTTTTCATTTACTGAAAACTGCTTTTTACTAAATAAAACATTTTAGTTTACTAAAAACAAGTTTTTGTGGTAAATAAAATATTTTTGTTTAACAAAAGCCCTGTATGTTTTGGTAAACTAACAGTTTCAACAAGAACATTTTGTTAGGAGAGCTGGGTTGTTGTTTTTTAAATGCATTTAAACACTGCAAAACATAAGCAACTTGAAAATGTTGTGTGACTTTTTTTTCCCCCAGCTAGTTTCTAAGACTGACTCAAACTGTCTTCTGGGAGGTCTCATTTTTTTCCAGTTTCTTCTGATGGAGTGCAGGGGTGATCAGTTGCAACTTTTTAAATTAAATAATTTCTTGGAGTTTTAAACATTTATCAGAAAAATGCATTAAAAAAATCATAGTAAAACCAACAAAAATGTTCTCCTTTCATAGAATAGAGAGCCCCTGAAAGCCCTTATCATCATGGGCTTGTATTCTGTGAACCTCTGCCATAGAATTTGGTACAGAACACATTATCTGCTAACAAATTGTGCTCCAGAATCTAAGCTTTCATTTAAAAAACCCTAAAGTTTTGAGCCCTAATGGCTGTGAAATAAACTGTCCAAATGTGGACCACATGGGACTGAAGCAGTCTTGTCTTCCTGACTCTACAGATAGCCAGAAAAGATAACTACAAATAGGCCCATTTTTCTCAGTGTCTGAGAATTCTGAAATGTGACTTCTGAGCAGTTTAGCAGGAATATCCAGCTAATAATGTGCTTATCCTACAATCCCAAATTGCCTCCCATATCTTTGCAAGTGTCCAAAGTCACAACTCTCTCTTAACCATCTGCCAAGCCCCCTCCAGCTTCCTCACTGACAACTTTTAAGTGCACTTATGTTTTCTCAGTACTAAATCCTGCAATACTTTGAAAATTCAAAATGTAGGGAAAGCATTAAATATACTGAAATTAACATCAAAATTATGCAAGGGGACATTTACTAATTGTATCATCTATTTCTAATTTAAATCAACAGAAATGTCAATGTTTAAATGTATCTAAAATTGCCCTGAAATGTTGTTTTTGAAGCTATTCCAAATTCTTATAATTGACCTTGACTGTTGTCCTCAAAAAATTCTGTTTTTATTGTTGGTATAAGGATTCCAGAGAGGTAATCAAAAATGTCTCTTCTGTCATTCTTTGTGGCCTTTCAAGCTAGATGGTGCTGTCTCTCTAAAATACATAAAAGCAAAACATTGGTGCAAAGTTGTGTGAATTTTTAAAGAAATATTTTATACAAAACAGAAAAAGAACAAAGGGGAGTAAAGTTATAGAAACGAGACAATTTAACAACAAAATGTAGTTCTTTTATATTTTCCTGGCGGCCTCTCCACATCCCTGGAGGGTACCTCATTTTATTTGTGCTGTACACCCCCATCACTTCATAGTCACCATCCTTCTTGGCCTGGAAAGTGTGTGGCACTCCTTTCAACACAGAACAGTGCCACTCATTAATTGTCGGGAGGAGATGTTTCTAAACAACAACAGATACTTCACCTTCTTAAGGGGCCAAGTAATCCTGTTGGAGAATCCTGGAGAGTGAGAAGCCAGGAAACAATCTAGAGCTAGATCCAGAATTTTCCCCAATTAGTTCAGTGCTATTGGGCAGGCCCAAACTGAGATCATTTACAGGAACAAATCAACTTTTTTGTGCTGGACTTTGTGGATTCTGAGATACTGGTCCCAGATACACATTTAGGACAAGTCAGTTAAAATCATTCCTTACAATCCAGCTTCTCTCTCTTATCTGACTGGTAGTTATATACTAGAATAGCTTGGCTGATGAAAATATGTAACCTGTCCAGCGTGGTCATTTCTGTCCAGTATGGTCATTTCTATGTACTGGGGATGCAGTTCTAAGCTCTTATTTAAAACAACTTTTCTATTGTAATCTGTCTCTTTCATACCTACAGTTGTTCATTGACACCCTCTTCCCCAAAAGTACTTGTTTAAGATGACAAGTTTGTGTATTTAAGTGGACAGACCAAATTCAGTCTTGGTGTACTTGCATACAGCTTTCACGTCGTCAGTAGGATAGTACTTACTTACATCACGGCTGAATTTGGCTCAGTATATTTATAAGAAACACCTAAGATTCATTCCTGAAGAATGGACTCCTCATATTGTTAAAAAAAGAACTCCTTAGAGAAAGTACCTTTATAGATTCTAGTCCATTTATTCTTTTTCGTGCATAAAAATATTTCAGATTTTTCTTCAGAAGTTTATTATTTCAGCAAATTCAATTCTGCTTGCTTCATCTTTTAACACAGCAAGTGTATGACTTTGTTAAACTACTGAAATGCTGATCTCTCAAATGCCCCATGTGCTAGCCTAAATCATCATGTTTTCTGAAGCTACAGTCATTTTTTGCTTCTAATTGTATACAGTT
Source organism: Malaclemys terrapin pileata (assembly GCF_027887155.1). Lineage (NCBI taxonomy): Eukaryota > Metazoa > Chordata > Testudines > Emydidae > Malaclemys > Malaclemys terrapin. The sequence continues at coordinate 20,877,945 of NC_071515.1, read as the reverse complement.
CTTAAGAGCAAAGTGTTATCGATGGAGTTTTGACCTTAATGTTTTGTTTTGTGTTTTGCTTTTAAAGTTGAAGAAAATCCAGAGGGTACCATTTGTGTGGGCCAAGTTAAACAAGAACCCAGAGAACAAGCATTGTCTGTGGAGGCAGATAGAATCAGAGACTGCCAGAACTCTGCCACTATTTAAATCCATGAAGGCATTAAGGATTTGCAACTCAGAGGACTCTAAATGTCTTGGGAAAGAAGGCGGATATTCTCCAAACAATGCCATTCTTCAAAATAGCATTGGGACAGTCAGTATAGGCACCATACGCTAGTTCTGACAGACAGCTGCTTTGATTTACAGCTGATACGGTTCACTGCCAATTCCAGGTCATTCAGTTCCCATGTGGAACACCTCCTCCTTCTTTCCTTCCAAGTTTTGAGTAATTCAGATACTATCCAGATGGTCTATTTTGCGCAGTATTTCAATAGGTCTTCCAAAATTAAATCCCTAAGTTTTATAATATGAATCAGAATGCTACTCTGACTAATCTCTTTGAAACCCTCACCTATCCTGGTACTCTGAAGACAACGGAATCTGCCCTTAAATGCATCAACAATGGCAGTCATTTTGAGAGCAAAATAAAGTCTTTGGAAATCAAGATGCAGAACTTTAAAAGTGCCAAGGGCAATGGATGCATGAAAAATGTGGACTGCATCTGATAGGAATGTTAGTGATGGAAAGGTGAAAATAAAACTAGGTGATGAACAGGAGTAGATGGATTGCAAAGTAGAAGAGGATTGTTTTGATGCATTTAACATTCTGGCTTTATCATGGGGTTTACTTTCTCAACCTGCAATCTTTATTCTGAAAGGGCAGTTGGTCATAATGACTAAAAGCAGCAGTTGCATCTCCAGTGGAAAGATTGGTGGTAGTGTTTTAGCTTACTTCCCGCTTTGTGCACTTATCGTTTACATTCAGATAGGCATATGATTTAATATGCTGATGGTCATGGCGTAGGTATTAGTGATACCATGATTAAAAACAATATTCCAAATCTGTAAGCCATCTGCTGTGCTGAGATAAGCAGTAGAAAAACAAACAATATACAGAAGAGCTGTCTTTGTGGTGGTCAGAAAATAAATGGGTCTCAAGTTTTGCCTAAGACAGCTGTTAGGACTGAACAAGGGTCTATGTTGTTTCTTGTCAGTTGCGTTTCAGGAGCTAATTGAATTAATGCCAGAGGAATATTTTTTTCCTGCATCGTCAAAGTCAAGTCCGTAACAAGCAGCAAGAACTGAGTTATATTTTATGTGCCAGGCAGAATTCGTAATGAATGACTCATACTTAAAAATATTTTAAAATCAGTTTTAAGCAATAAAGGAAATAAAACTGATACAACATAACTACCAAATTAAATAACAGTTGGTTTGCTTCAGATGTTGTTTATAGCAGCCTTCAGAACCATTATAGGTTCAGCTCTACAAGCATATCCATTATTAACCACTATTTCCAGGGACTGATAACTCAGCCATAACAATTCACTCTTGTTTATATAACTCGCAAGATCAGTTTGGCGATGGTTTTACTTACAGATTTGCAAAGGAAAAAGAATTACAAGTATTATTTGTGCATATAAAGGATAAAAACGGTTCAGATTGATATTATTAATGTGTGTTCAAAGTATGCACAAATGTCTTTAAATATTAGAAATCTGAAATAATCTTGAATTCCTTACTTTTGTGCATTTAAAGCTAAAGATCCTTGAAATCTCCCATTGTGCTTAGGATCTCCAAATATCTTTACATGCTGCATCAGTTAAGGTCTTACCTCTAAAAATCTTTACTCCATAGAGTATTGCTAATACTGTTAACGTTGTTAAAATCTAATTTTTGTGGTTTAAATTGGAACATTCCAACAGGGACTGCTCTTTTTAAGTAAGAGCCAACATTACTCCATGTGGGCAGTGATAGAATCTCCATTCGTGTGGAGTCTCATAGATTGCATTTAAACTCATTTCTTTTGTGGTATGCCTTATACATTTCTGTGTAGGTAAATTCAATGATATTTTGCTGTGCATTTTATATTTCCGTTAAAATTGTGGCATCTCATCTAGAATGGATGTTTTGTCCTGCTTCATTTATAGCCCTGGAGTGCACAGCATACAGGATTATCTTTTTCTTTAAAATTCTGTCAACAGTATGTTAGAAGTTGATTCTTCCTCCCACTTAGCTACTGTTGAATATCATTTACCTTTTCCTGCTACTCTTACAGTTTCAGTTGGTACATTCCAGGATAAATTACCCTCCTCAGTATTCTGTGATATTGACATTGAAATCTTGATTCAGAACAGCAAATTAGTATTAAAAATTACCAGTGACAGCTTTAAAAGAATTCTAGATTCCTGATTAATGTAAAAATCTAAGGCAAAATTTTTGCATTGATTAAATACCCATCAATTGTTGCTCATTTCCCCAGTGACAATGCTGAGGAATAACTATTCTTTTGCCAGTTACTGTTCCTCCTAATATAACACATGATCTGATTCTGCACTAAGCAGGAGAAAATTCAAAGGATATAGACTTTACTCTTGGTGAATACAGGCTGTTAAAGGAAACGGTCCTTTAGGTCATTTTGAATAGCAGACTAAGGAGTGACTTTTCTCAATCTAGCTTGAATTGCACAGTGCCCTGAAAAGAATCAAACCAGAAGTTTTTTGTCAAGAGGGTGCAGATAGAGATAAATTTAAAGGGGTCCCTTACGGAGTGAAAGAAATTGCATATAAATGTAAAAGTTTTAATCCCTGATTTTTGCCATCCCATATCTCCTGTTTTTTATTTATAGAACATTGTAAAATAACTGATTTTATTTTAAATATTTCTGTGGCTGATACTCAAATTGTAGTTTCAAAATTAACTTCAGATTCTTTAAATTCTAATTCTTTCCCCTCTAAATGTATACTCTGGTTATGTCACTGTTGTCTTTGGAGAGAGCATAGTCTTTCCTCTTACAAGTTATGTTTATGTTACTTGTGTTATGTTTCACACAGGCTGAAGTGATCTGGCCACATAGGCCCACTTGTACTCAAATTGGTATTTTGGTTCGCTAGGTTCCAATTGAAGGTTACAGATAAAAGGCCCGATTCTCCTCTCATGCACGTGTATAAACTACATTGATTTCATTGTAGTTACATCAGTGTTAAACTAGTGTGAATGAAAGATGAATCGAGCCTGGTGCTGTTCTGAGTATGTTGCATAGTCATTTAATTTGAGTTTACATGTAAAACAGTTAGAGATGAGCTCACAATAGGCATTAGAAACATTTCTAAAGTTAACTCTGGCGTGCTCAAAACACTTGTTTTGCAAGCCTCCTAATTCTGAGCTTCCACAGGGTTTTAAATGAACTAATTCTTCACCAATCTTTCCTCCTTATGTCAGTTGCTCACAAAGCGTGATTGGTCTGCTTCATAAGAAGGGCTGTGTGCATGCAAAAACTGTTGGTTAAAATGCAGAAAAATCACCTAAAAGACATGGGTCCATGGTTCTTATTCAAGGCTGGAAACCAGCAAGGTTGAAATGTCGTCTTTTCCTTTTTGTGCTGTCAAGACGCAAGCTTGATCGTGTGGTCTGAAGAATGTTTCAGTTTGTACAAAGTTTAAAGAGAGACAAATCTATATATATTGTAACTTAATGTATAGTGTTCTTTGGTGAAATGTAAACTTTTTTTTTTTTTTTTTAAAGAAACAGCCTGTATTGTGTGATGATTGTCTTGGTTGTATTTTTTCCTACAGGTTGAGGTGCTGTTTGTGTTAATGCTGCTTATTTAAAATAATTGCTTTTGATACAGATATATTAATATTGACTCATGAAACTGTCCATAAATGCCGAAACTTTGAAAATGCTAAGCCTTATATATAAAAAAAAAAAAAAAAACTAGAGTTAACTGGCCATTCTCAACATGATAAAAGTTTTGCTTGTTTAAAAGGAAAATTTCCATGGACACTTTTTCCCAAACAAAAAATCTATAGAATTGTGTGTTTCCTAGCCAAAAACCCACACGTGCTTATACTGTATGTTTCCTCACTGCAATATGCAAAGGTTGAAAATGCCTAAATCCAAGTAAGTATCCACTTATTATTTTACAGCAACACAGGTGTACATATTGATATGTGCAGATGAAGTTCCTGCCCCATTGGGCTTGAAGTCTCAGGCTAGTATGTCTTAAAGCTAACTTAGTTTGCCGCCGCCTCTGGAAAAACCCATAGGTGGGACAGACGTGTGTGTGAGAGAGAGAGAATCTCCACAAAAATTTAGATTTTTCCCCTTCCTCACGGTTCCTTCAGGGAACACAGTTTGCAACCAAACAGGCCAGCGAGGCCAACCCTAAGTCTCTGGGGTCAACAAGAGGCCAAAGTCATCTGTGCATAAGAGTTTTGCCTCTTCAGTCTGCTCCTGGTGGTCCACCTTTTTCCTGGCAGTGTGGCTTCATTGGAGCTGTGCTTACCAAGCTGACTTTCAGGGTAGGTTTGAGAGGGCTCAGCAGGGAAAACTGTACAGCCTCATACTGTATTTTCCTGGATTGAAGGGGGGGGGGGGGGGGCGCAGCAAAGCTGAGTCCCAAAGCAAGGAATGTTTGGGCTCCTTGAGGAGGGGTCAGGAAAGTGCAACCTGTGGGAGATGGTAGGAGACACCACATGGAAGAGTATGAACGCTACTCTGGGAGGGTGGGTTTCCCTACAGAGGTGTATAGGTGTAGGGCGGTGTTCATGAGGAGAAAGGTGTTTGAGGGCTGGGGTCCCTGCAAAGGAACGAGCTGGGCTGGGGATGTTCTATCTGGTGGTGGAGGAGCCTCCATAGGGAGGAAGGTGCTGGGGCTGAGTTTCCCTCAGTAGGGTATTGATGTGGGCTGCATTGGGGTGTTTCCATGGGGTTCCTCAGTTCTGTAGCTGGATTCTAAACCTGTCACAAAGGCCTGACGTGGCTGCGGAATCTGTGGCCGTAGCAGGCAACGGCTGCTCTGGGGAGCTACAACCATGTACAAGATAAGAGATGCTTCAGTTCCCACAGACCTGCAGCTCTATTCCTGGTTTGGTCAGTACCAGGGATAGGTAAACTCCTGTCCCTAGACTGATAGCACCCCCATCCTGCAGTAGGGGAAAGAAAATCCCTGCTCAAAGCCTCTGACCCAGAAGAGAGGCTTCTCCCCTCAGCTTTACCAGGAAGCCATGCCTTGTTTCCTAGGCCTAATATCTCCTACTAGCCTATAGCTCCCTTTAAAAGCTCCCCACTCCTACAGCCTCAGCTCTCCCTATCCCAAATGCACACAATCTCCACCCAAGCCCTGCAGGTCTCTGTTCCTTCAACCTGTCCCTTTACCAGTGCCAAGCCCACCAATCACAGGCCCACCTACCCCAGTTCCCAGTCTGCTGCTGTTGGAATTTCCTGTCCACTGGGAGGGGTTGGTGGGTGCCCTTCTTGCCAGATCCTGGTAGGGTTGCCTCTGTGTGTGTCAATTTTTCTGTCCATTTTCTTTCCTGGTGTTCTCTCTCTCTCATTTTTTCTTCCTTCCTTTATGGTTGGTGGGTTTTTTGCTCAACTTGTGTTTTTTTCCCCCCGTCTCAAGGATTACCACTCCCCAACAAGGACCAGCACAGGCACATGGGGAATGGCAGGCAGCTAATTTGCATGGAGCTACTTGGTTTTACTCTCAGCAACAAAACATCTTTTGTAGTTGGGGAGGAGGTGGGGCAGCAGTGTGGATCTGCGTCTGATTCAAGCAGCTCTCTTCTCTGTCTCTGCTTCCTCTTCCACCCCATGCTGAGAATAGATTAAACTGATGTTCCTCTCAGTGGTCTGGATTGAGAAACTGCCCCGTCCCCTTATCTTTCATACCCTGCCAGCTCTTCATTACGCTTTGGGTGATAGCTGCCTGCCTACTTCCCCATCTACTGATAAACTATGGCGCACTCCTGCCCCTACACCCATCCAACAAGCGATCTGTTCAGGAGACCATTTCTCTATCATGTAGTGATGGAACCTGGCTGTAACTGGGGGTGCTGCTGCAACTGCACTGTCCTTTATAGGCTCTTTGCTAAGGAAACGTCATTTGCCCAGTCTAGACAAAGCTTTCTGAGCCCAGAATAAACTGCAACAAATATCCCATCAGAATTAATTATCTTCTTACAGCAGCACATGTTGAGATCTGATTAGTGAGCGTTAAAGGCATTGTTTAAAACAAGCTGCTTTATTATTTATTTGTAGGTGGTGAGCTGGATACGATTAACCAGCAAAGAAGAATGAAGGTATGATCTTTTCCCCTGCAGAAACCTCCATGTCTGTCGGCTTTTTTTCCGGCAATATAAACTGTTACTTCTGCTACTTTGAGTAAAATAGCTGACTTAGCCTCCAGCACCTTTCTCAGGCAGTATATTCACTTTAAATAAATCAACGGAGATGTGTTTTCCAAGGGCCCCTGACGGGGATGAACACAAACAGTAATGCTAACTCTCCAGAAAGATTAGCAGATATTTAATATTTAGGGCTATATCCTCATCTGCAGCAATGCAAAGGGGACTGAAAGCTGCCTTAAGGCAACAGCTGAGGGGTTCCCCCCGTGGCGGGGACTCTCAGCACGCATAGGAGCTGGCAGAGTTAGGAATACACTGGATCAGATCAGTGGTCCAGCTAATTTGGCAGACTACCACCAACAGTGGTCTGTACCAGATGCTTCAGAGGAAAGTGCAAGAATCCTTTAATAGGCAGTTATGGGATAACCTGCCCGCAGGGAAGGTTTCTTCCTAACCCCCCAATAGCCAAAAGGAAGTTTAAGCCATGAAGCAGGGGGGATGATATCCCTCCTAAGTTGAGAGCTTTGATTTTATTTAAAGAGAAGCCGTTGATCCAATACCTCCCCCATCACAAGCCCTCACTATCTTTGCATCTAGGAACCATTGCTGCTTCTAGTTAGTTTTTAATATAAAAGTTTACACTAAATGTTTGGGTTTATGGGAGAGGTTGCCTAGCTTTCCAATCCAATTACGTTTAGTGCAGTGAAGAGACACAGATATAAATGTATTTGTTGTGAAGGCCAAGACTATAACTGGGCTCAAAAAAGAACTAGCTAAGTTCATGGAGGATAGGTTCATCAATGGCTATTAGCCAGGATGGACAGGGATGGTGTCCCTAACCTCTGTTTGCCAGAAGGAATGGGCGACAGGGGATGAATCACTTGATGATTACCTTGCATTCCACGCCCAGTTCCACGCCAGTGAGCCGGGCTTCTTACCCATTTAAAGTTTGAGAATAGGTTGAGATCATTTCGGCCCCAAGACCTCTACTCATTCGCTTTACCAGATAAAACTGCGGCCCTCCTACTCGTCGCGGCGTAGCGCCCGCGGCTCTCATTGCCGGCGACAGCCGGGTATGGGCCCGACGCTCCAGCGCCATCCATTTTCAGGGCTAGTTGATTCAGCAGGTGAGTTGTTACACACACCTTAGCGGATTCCAACTTCCATGGCCACCGTCCTGCTGTCTATAGCAACCAACACCTTTTCTGGGGTCTGATGAGCGTCGGCATTGGGCGCCTTAACCCGGCGTTCGGTTCATCCCGCAGCACCAGTTCAGGTTACCAAAAGTGGCCCACTAGGCACTTGCATTCCACGCCCAGCTCCACGCCGGCGAGCCGGGCTTCTTACCCATTAAAGTTTGAGAATAGGTTGAGATTGTTTCGGCCCCAAGACCTCTAATCATTTGCTTTACCAGATAAAACTGCAGCCCTCCTACTCGTCGCGGCGTAGCCCCCGCGGCTCTCATTGCCGGCGACGGCTGGGTATGGGCCCTTTTTTAGTTGATTGATTCGGCAGGTGAGTTGTTACACACTCCTTAGTGGATTCCAACTTCCATGGCCACCGTCCTGCTGTCTATATCAACCAACACCTTTTCTGGGGTCTGATGAGTGTCGGCATCGGGCACCTTAACCTGGCGTTCGGTAATCAACTAGCCCTGAAAATGGATGGTGCTGGAGCGTTGGGCCCATACCCGGCCGTCGCCGGCAATGAGAGCCGCGGGGGCTACGCCGCGACGAGTAGGAGGGCCGCAGTTTTATCTGGTAAAGTTGATGATTACCTGTTTCCCTCTGAAGCACATGGCATTGGCCACTGTCAGAAGACAGGATACTGGGCTAGATGGACCTTTGGTCTGACCCAGTATGGTCATTCTAATGTTCTTATTTGTGTTTTGGGAAGCCGGTAGTCAAGGTCCATTTTTTTTTAAATGGGTTGGCATTCATGAAACTACTGAGCTATCCCTCCCCCCAATTCAGATTATTTAGCCATGTTTGTCATATTTCAAATGTGTCTTCCATACAGTGTCTTCAGTGTTCTGCTTACAAGGTGATTGTTAACCATTCAGCATGTGTTAGGCTAATGGGGTTGCTCTAGTTTCTCGGAATGACTCTTTTGTTACCATTAAGGAGACATTTTGTTCCCAATGAGGTGAGGTGATTGGCTGCTGGTCTAAAAAAGGCAGAACACTCTGCACCACTGTCCAAATAGCTGCTTATTTTCCCCCTTCCGTTTGGTATAATAGTGGTAATGTTAATAGAATGCACTTTTGCTCTCCCCAAAAGTCTGTAACCACATCAAAAATCAATGTCTGCTTTCCTTTGGCATCCATTCTCCAGCCTTATTGACAGCTAACAGAGCACAAACTTCCATTCTGTAATTGTTAAACAGCACATTAGTCTAAGCTAATTAAATTTCTCCCTTTCCCCAAGCCCTTTTCTAATGAAGAACGACAAGGCTTGCAGGAGGAAGAAATTCTTAGTTGCATTGTGATCACTTAACTTTGAGGTACCAGATATGAAGGCAATGGAGAGTAAAAACATACACATAGTGGAGCTTCAGATCCAATCTTTAGTCATTTTTCCAAAGGTACCTATGCGGTCTGCGTCTTTTACACTGTGGCAGCAGTTGTACAGCTTTTCATGCCAATAAAATATAATTGAACTGGATTTGTAGCCGTGTACACTTAGGGCGGCATATAGAGTACTTACACTGCATGTCCCCCTAGCATGGGTATGAATAACAGTGTAAAGATGAGGCACCGCTTAGCCAAGTAGAATAACAACAAACCTGAACCTTAGGGCATATAACCTACATGGCGCTTTACCTGCTCAAGCTCTGCCTCCCCCATCTTTGCTGCTATTTTTAGCAGTGTAGTGTCCCGCTGCCTCCCTGCTTCTGGAGCCTTTCCCTGCCACAGGGAGGAGGCAGCAGTGAAAGGCTGTATACTGCTGTGTGTTGCTATATGTAGCATACACGCCACCAGCAGTGCAGACAAGGCCTTAGTTAAATTAAATGGTAATGGTTATTATTTGTATTTCAGTAGCTCTGGTGGCTCTAACTGAGATCAGGGCCCCATGGGACTAGGTGCTGGGGGGACACATAATGAGAGACCAAAAAGTTTACAATCTAAACAGGTAAGACAGACAAAGAGTGGGGAGGGGAAACAGAGCCACAGAGAAATGAAGTGACTTGCCTAAGGTTACAAAACGGGGCAGTGACAGAGCCCAGGTCTACTAATGCCCAGTCTATCACCTAGACCATGGTGCCTCCCATTATAAATACAAATGCTTATACTTTAATTTGGACTTAATGATTTCCTGTGCTTGTTCTTTTAAGACTTTCTACAGACTTGCTTTGGATATCGTGATCATGAACAGGGTGTGCAAGATATTCCGGAAGGGACTGATGGGATTCAGGGGATTTCAGTTCATTGATATGACTGCCCAGGAATCCCTGACCTTTGGTATGGAAGAAGTAAGGGATTTTACAACATAGAATAAAATCATCCTCTTCCTTTTTTATAATGATTTCTCTGTGTTCTGTTCAAATGTGGCAGTTATCCAGGCTGCTGTGAGCATTTACATCAAAGCCTGACCAATTGCCATCACAGAAAAGGCTCAGTTCTAGGAACCAGTGGCATTCTCCTGATTCTGCATTGCCCACTATGTATATTTTAATTTAAATATATTGTTTTTCTCAGTAAATCTGATGTGCTTTTAATTTAAATCCTTTCCAGTGTGTGTTTTTTTTTTATCGAAGAGGTGAACTAAAGTTAAAATATGTTTGTACAATAGTTTTTCAGAAGCTTGCCTTGTCACTGAAATGTTTGTGTATTTCACTAGCTCTGTGATATTTCTAATGCAATCAATGCCTCTCCCTTTTCATCACCCCTCTTTTATTCAGGACAAGAAATATACCAAACTGTCCTTCGACCACAATGAGTTCAAGATCAGAAAGGTCTGAATGCACTTTCTCTTGTTTTTTACAGCAAGGTCTCCTTTCGTCTACAGTGCAAGACACTGAAATATGTTAAGGGTCCCCATGCGAGAGGAACAGGAATTTGTGAGTTCCAGCAAACACAATGGGGAACTCACTCCTGTCATGCAACGACACGTCAATTGTCCATCTATTAAACCTTGTTTGTCATTTGACATGTCCTTCTGAATACTTCCAAAGAAACCATTTCACAACATTTACAGATATATAGAATTTAAGAGTGTGACATAAACACAAGCAGTTGAATCAAAAATGTTCTTCAGAAAGTATTGTGTCTGCACAGACTTTGTTTAGCCAAGGGCAGTATGGGCAGGAATAGCTCAACCACTGTAAATTGTAAGTTGTTTTCCTTGTTTGTGCTTGGGCTTTGCAGTGGACCATATAAATTGGTTTCTGGACACTGATGGCTGAGTTTCAAGTGAAATGGAAAACAGACAATTTGGGATTAGGTCTATTACGTCTCTGGAAGATGACATGGTTCAGTCTTCTGGAGCGCAAATTCTTTTTGTCTTTTTTTTTTTTTTTTTTCTCATTTGAGACTCCTTAATTTAATGAGTGTGTGACGTTTTGCCAGGATCACTTTCCTCTCAGGGCAATCCAGATAACCAAGAAGAAACCAGAATGGAGAACTGAGAAGGAAATAAAGCTGTTACGAAGCTGTTTGCAGTTTGTGGAAAGCTACCAAAAATATAGCCTAAATCTGCAGCTGCTTCTGGCTAAAGTGATTCGCTTTGAACGGTAAACGTCCTTGTGGGGAGGTGTAATATTTCTTTAAAGCTGTTTTTAGAATTGTACATATTTCAAGCTTCCAAATGATACCTTTTAGCCAAAAATTAGAACAATTACATGGATAACTCTTCATTTATCTTCAGTCTATGGTGTGTCTATTGAATGTACATTAGCCTGAATGATGACTTTGTGTTTTTGCTGTCTTTATCTAATTTACTCTGTGTAGTCAGTGACATACTGATCTGTCTCTCACACTCTAGAGATTTTTCAACACTGATCAAAGAATTTGGACATTCGATTCTCAAAAATATTAGTAGGAATTGGGCATCCAAATCCCCTAGGGAACTTTGAGATTTCAACCAAAAATGTCATGTTAGAAACTTTTCAGGTTTAAATGTTATCTGTCTCCCACTTCTTGCTCTTTGGTCCTTCTTGCCTTTCTCTTAGAGGGTTGCATTCACGTGTATGGTATTAAAGGGGGTACATTAATGCTGCAAAAACAAAAGCAGCATTAATGGTGTTCCTACGTAGAACTCCCTCTCCCGCCTGAATTTATTCCTTCCAGGAGTAGGAGACTGTGATCTCCACAAAGCATGGGATGTCAAGGTCAGGGAGTGCACACTAAAATGTGTTAACTATGTACCATGACCTTCATGTTGGAAATCATTCCCCATGGCTCTGGAGCCAAATGTGAACTCCATGTGGGACGCTACCTTTGAGTGTGTGAGCCCTGCTTGCCTGCCTCTCTTCCTGTGCACACCTACCTCTGAATATGGCCCTTGGTGTGTATTGTGGTGGAGGTTCCCCTCTCTGCTAGGTTTTTCCAGACTTTGAGGAGGCAGGAATTCACCGAGGAATCACTCCAACGCACAGATCTATCCCAATGCCTTTAGTAGCATGTAGAAAGCCCCAGTGTCATTGCAAAAAGCTGTTAGTCCATGGGAGTATGTCATAGGTCCAAGAGGCCTAAAAGGAGCTCTGTCTCAGTCACAAAGATTCTCAATGACCCCTTCATCCTCAGTCCTAGATTAAGGCACCCTCTTCCTATTGGGCAGTGGCTGATTCTTATATGTGGTGCAGGCTCATAGGGATCACGCACTCAGGCTGCTCCTTGGGCCTAATCCTGAGCTTCAGCTCCCTTCCTGGAGAGGCATGTGCCCTCTCCTGCAGCTCACGCAGTCCCTTCTTGGGTGGCATCCCCCGACTCCTCCAGTTGGGGGAGAGTTGACAACTGGAATAAGGGTCCAGTTCTCGGGCCAGTCAGGGCTCTATGGGGTTAGAGAAAGCCATCATCTTCTTCCTGACCACCCTTGGAGCCGGGGCCTGCTTTCACCACACAAGTGCTGATCAGTGAAGTGGGACTCCACATGTTTTATTCCCGGATGATGTTGTTGAGTGTTTACAGTGTTTTGATGGCCTTACAGATTTCATGGAATTTAAGGCTAGAAGGGACCATTATGATCATCTACTCTGTCCTCCAACATAACACAGCCCATCAAATTTGCCCCAGTGACTCCTGCATCTCACTGCAGTGCCTTTAGAAAATATCAGTCTAATGTTTTTCACCTCTAGTTTAATTTGCTATTTCTCCCTCTTTTGGCCAGCGCTCTTTTCTCCCATCTGGAAGAACAGAGAAGTTTCCTCTATATAATGAATTCTTCCATAGAGTACTCAGGGTTTCATTGTTAAGTGATGAGTTCCCTCACAGTGTGCCCCCTAGTTACATACATTATGGTGGTTTTAGTTCATTGCTTGATTGCATGATAAAAGATTTAATTATATATGTTTCCATGAGGGCTGTGGCAGTGGAAGGGGTTGGGCTCCACTTCTCTCATAATTCTAGAAATCCCTTCACTTTTCCCACTTCAATATCCGCTCCTCTACAGGGCTTAACATCTCAGCCACCAGCCTTCTCACCAATGGAGGTCTGGATTGGACTTTTTTTGCAGCTCCTTCATTGATGGTAATTACTGTAGAGTACGCTGAGGCACTCCTTCCTAGAAGATGGGCACAACTCTTCTGCAAGGCTGGCCCTGCAAAGTGATTGACAGGGAACAGGAACTGAACTCAAGTTGCAGAGGAAAATACCAAGAACCTTCTTTGACCAGTTCAAGTACATATGTTCCTGACTTCTTATATCTCTCATATAAATAAAACAGATGTCAGCAGATATCTGCCAGATAAAATCACTCTGAGTTAGAAAATAGAGTGCTCTGAAGTTTCCTACAGTTCTGGAGATTCCAGTTCATTCCAGCTCATTACAGAGAGAGACCCTAGCTGCCAAGTGGATCGAAACTCCCTAAAAGATTAGTGATGATGGGGAGGAAGTCTGACCAGGAGAAGTCCCAGTGCAGGCCTGTTTTTCTGCTAGGTGGAAATAGAATTGGTGTTCCTGTGTTCTAGGTTTGGACGCAGGAGAGTCATCATAAAGAAGGGGCACTGTGGCAACAGTTTCTACTTCATCTACTTTGGTACTGTTGCCATTACTGAAGATGAGGATGGGAGCAGTGCCTTTACGGACCCAGATCCAACTTTGCTTCGGAAAGGTGCTGGATTTGGAGTGAGTGGTGTTTATAATAAAACTCCTGTTAGTCTTAGCGTGGGAGGAGAGCTGTATGCTTACTAAACAGTAAAATAAATAATCAAGAGTTTTGGAAGACAGATAAATCCTCATGCTTCAGCACTTATGCTAAGCTAACTATTGGGGAATAGGAGGAAACTTTCCCTGGGAGCAGGCTATCCCATAACCACCTTCTACAGGGTTTCCTCTGAAGGATCTGGTATTGGTCACTGTTGGTGACAGGGTGCTAGGTTAGATGACTATATAAAGTCTCCCAACAAGGTCAATATTTGGCGTATAAAGTTGGAGAATGAACTCCCAGCCATAACTCAGTTTTTCCTTTTTCTCTGTATATAGGAAGTTGCTCTTTTAAAGGACAGGCGGAGAATTGCTACAGTTGTCTGTATGGAGGAAACAGAACTATTAGTAGTGGATAAAGAGGACTTTTTTTCTAATAAATTAGATGAGGAGCTTCAGAAAGAATTTCAGTATCGTTTCAGCTTCTTCAAGTAATTTCTTCCACTGAGATCACTCACTCCTGCCTCTGCCACTTAATTTTTACTTGCTGAATTGTTTGGATATTCAAGTACAGTATGAGCAATTCTAATTCTACCAACAAGTGCCCAAACAGTGTAGTAACCTCTGTTGTGGGCAAGATTTTCCTGCCTTCACTGAAGATGTTACTGGAAATGAAGTAGCAGTCATTCTAGAGCAGAGGTGGGCAAACTACAGTCCATGGGCCACATCCGGCCTGGGGAACTCTCCTGCCCGGCCCCTGAGGTCCCGGCCTGGGAGGTTCGCCCCCGGCCCCTCCCCTGCTATTTCCCCTCCCCGCAGCCTCAGCTCACTGCGCCACTGGCACAATGCTCTGGGTGGCAGGGCTGCAAGCTCTTGCCGGGCAGTGCAGTTGCAGAGATGCAGCCTGACCCCGTGCTCTGTGCTGCGCGGAGGCGTGGCTGGCTCCAGCCGGGCGGCACAGCTGCCTGTCCTGGAGCACTGGGCGGCGCAGCTGTAGCACCGCCAGCCACCGGTGCTCCAGGCAGTGCAGTAAGGGGGTAGGGACCAGGGGGGTTGGATAGAGGGCTGGGGAGTTCGGGGTGGTGGTCAGGAGGCGGGGGTGTGGATAGGGGGCAGGGCGGTCAGAGGGCAGGGAACAGGGGGGTTGAATGGGGTCAGGAGTTCTTGGGGACAGTCAGGAAGGGGGGGGTTGGATGGGGCGGTGGGGGGGCAGTCAGGGGCAGAGGTTCCGGGGTGGTCAGGGAGAAGGGGTGGTTGGATGGGGCGGCGGGGGGACAGTCAGGGAGAAGGAATGGTTGGATGGGGCAGAGATCCCGGGGGAGCAGTCAGGAATGAGAGGAGGGGTTGGATGGGGCAGTCAGGGGTGGGGGGTCCAGCAGTGGTCAGGGGACAGGGAGCAGGGGTCCCGGGGTGGGCGTCATGGGACAGGGAACGGGGGGGGCAGGGTTGGATAGGGCAGGAGTTCCGGGGGGCCATCAGAGGGCGAGAAGCAGGGGGGGGTCGGATAGAGGGTGGGGGCTGGGCCACGCCTAGCTGTTTGGGGAGGCACAGCCTCCCCTAACCAGCCCTCCATACAATTTCGGAAACCTGATGTGGCCCTCAGGCCAAAAAATTTGCCCACCCCTGTTCTAGAGGGACGTAGGTTAATGGATGCTTTTTCTTCATGACTGTTACAGTTCTACAGCTTGATCTCATGTAGTACACCTCTACCTCAATATAACGCTGTCCTCGGGAGCCAAAAACTTTTACGGCGTTATAGGTGAAACCACATTATATCGAACGTGCTTTGATCCACCGGAGTGCGCAGCCCCGCCCCTCCGGAGCACTGCTTTACTGCGTTATATCCGAATTCGTGTTATATTGGGTTGTGTTATATCGGGGTAGAGGTGTACAGAGTCTTATATACAGTTGTACTGAAGGAATATTGTGATGTGTACAGTTTTCATTATACCTTGAAAGAAATGGGAGGGAGAAAACCATTTTTGCATTGTAATGAATGCATAGAGCACTAAAGTCTGTGAAGTTCATGAACGTAAGGATGTTTGTGCTTTTATTCCATTAAAAAACCATAATCCTGTTTTTTATATCCACTCTATAAATAATCTAAGGCAAGTTACTGGGGCTCCCTGGATGCGCAGGGGCCTGCCTGCATGGTGTAACTTGCAGAATCAGGACCTAATCCAGAAAAAGCACCTTCCTCCCATTAGTTTGAACTCTTAAAAAGATCACATTTTCCTCAGTGAAATAAGTTTTTCCTTGAGTCCTCTAGTTGGAATTAAATGGTCATATGAAAAGATGTCTGTATTATTTCCTTTTCAGAGGTCTAGATCTCTTTGCAACATGGCCTGATTACTCAGTAGAGAAAATAGCTAATTACTGCAAAGCAGAGAAATTTCACTATGGACAAGTGGTAGTCCGGGACATCATGGAGTCAGCCAGCATAATATTCATTACTCAGGTATGATCCATCCATCCCACTACTGTTCATCTTGGGCCAGCAGACTAAAACAGTGACCAGAGGCCATTACAGGTGAAAGTGGGGAATGAAGCACTTGTCCAGATACATCCCCTTGGTGATTTTTTTTCCCCTGCTAATGGTGTCATGCCTTTATGTAGGGCCAGATTCTGACATCTTTGCTCATACTGTGTGGTATCTTACTTCACCAGAAATCCCACTGATTTTGTGCAGAGTATGTTACTACTCAACGTGAATAAGGCTCTCAGAATCTGACCTGTCAACAACAAACTCTTCACAGAAGGAAATAGGGTATGTCTACACTGCAATTAAAATCCCACCGCTAGCCCGTGCCAGCTGAGTTGGCTTCACAGGGCTTGGGCTAAGGATCTGTTTAATTGCGGTGTAGATGTTTGGGCTCAGGCTAGATGCCCAGGCTCTAAGACCCTGCAAGGTGCGAGGGTCCTTGAGCTCAGGCTGCATCCCAAACATCTACACTGCAATTAAACAGCCCCTTAGCTCAAGCCCATGCCAGCTGGCACGGGCCAGCTGCAGATGTCTATTTGCAGTATAAATATACCCTAAGACCCCTCTAAGTTTTGTAAAGCACCTAGTTCATTTTCAGTGCTAAATAAATATTTATTAATGGTAGTTATCAAAACATGCTAGGGGGAAAGAAAACTCTTTTGCTGTGAATGCCTTACCTGTCCCTGTTCTTGTTCCTTCACTTTGGAATGGATTCATTTCTGTTGCCTCGATGGGAGCACTTGTTTGCACTAGTATATACTTCTGGGGGCGTTCTGCACCAAAAATTAAAAAAATCTGACTCTCACAATTAAAAATTCTGTGCACAATATTTTAAAATTCTGCATATTTTATTTGTCAAAACAACACAATATAATCACGCCAGTTTCAATTATTTGGGTAATTTATTTCAAAATACCTGTCAGCAAGTATGTCTGTAACAATACAGACAACAACAAAAATTCAGGAAATGTTTTTTGACAAATAGATTCCTTACTAGGCATATTAATGCAGAATTCTGAGTAATAATTCATTTAAACTACATCGCAGAACCGTATTTCCTGCACCCCTCAGAAGCAGTGCAAAGGCTTGGGGGAGTCAGGGTAATGGAGGAGCTGAGGGATTTGGAATTAATTGCTGGTAAGAAGCAGGGAGTGAACCTGGAGAGTTGTTGGGTGTATGGGGGAGAAGTATGGAACAGGGTTTGTTTGTTTTGGGGGGAAGGGTGGGGGGGGATTGTTAGAGTGTTGTGGTGTTTTCCCCCATGCAGACCCCTAGCCTCTCCCATTCAGTCAGGCACAGCTGTCTATGTCCCCATGTGTCCCTGCATCCTCCCCCCCCTCATCCCCATGTGTCCCTGCACCTTCACTCAGCCACCTCCTGTCCTCATGTGGTCCTGCACTCCCACTCAGCCCACCCCTCCCCCGTTCCCATATCCCTGCACCCGCACTCAGCCATCCCCAATCGGCCAAGCAACCCCACTTCCATTCAGCCCACACTCCAGTCTGTCCCCCCTACTAGCCCTTCTGAACCCTAGTCTACGTGATACCCTCTCCCAGCAGTCCCATGTGCCTGGTTCTATCTGTCCCTCCCCCGTAAACCACATATATCTGTGACTATCTGAGCTGTCTGCCTTCTCTTCTTGTGCCACAATATCCCCTGGTGGGTGAAAGATGTAATTGCAGCACCTCTCCAGCAGAATGTATTCTTTGGAGAGAAGAAAAATCTGCAGGGGATGTGAATTCTGCACATGCACAGTGGTGCAGAATTCCCCCAGGAGTAAATATAGATGTAATTACCTTGGTAACAGAAAATTGGCTGCAATAGAAATGCCTGAGATAGGTAGGCAGACAAAAACAAATTTAATTTAAAGGGATGGCACCATAGTTTCTTAAGGGAACAGGTACTAAAATTACTTAGTCATGCAAAAAGTACCCTGCACATTTTTAGGTGTAATACTGCAATGATCATCCATATTTCCTGATGGGTTACACTGGCTTTTACACAGATAGTACTACATATGAAACTATATATATAGTAACAGGTTTGTGAAATGTTAATGAAATTCAAATAATTTCTGCCAAGTTGCCCATGGAAAGTGAGTTTAAAATCCACAGAGATACTGAGTTGCAATGTCATCCATTTATTATAACCCTTATTTTTTTCCTAATTACCTCTTCTTCCTTTTTGTCACTTTTTGATCCTCATTTATTGAGTCATGTTTGAATATACATTATAAGATTGTTGGGACAGGGATTGTTTTTTTAATTGTTCCTGAGTGGTATCTAGCATACTTTTGGACTCTCTGAAATATTTAATAACAATGGCACACTTGCTTGATAACACCAACTTAATGATGCCAATAACATTATGCAGAACAAAATGATACAGCGGTGGATGTTTTGCTCAAATCCAGAATAAAAGACAATAATTGGTGTATTTTTAGCATTTATACGCACTAACCATTTTGAGATGATGTGGTTTGAATGATTGTTTTATTTTCAGTGTAAATATATTGTCACTTGGCAACAAAAAATTATACAAAAATAATTTGGAAGGACATTCCAAGCCCCAAAGGCCCGATGGCCCTAATTCAATGAATTACTGCTGAACAGCTGTATTATAAAGGTCTTATTTAAAGCCCATTGAAGTAGATGGAAAGATTCCCAGTTATAAGACACTTCTGACAGCAAGTGTTCTCTGCTTACACAAGTAGTCCTGCTGTCCTCAGTGGAACTGCTCATTTGATTTAGAGGTTGTAGGATTGTTCCTAATTTGCTTAGAGCAGATTTTTTTGCTATATCCAAGATAATTTACAGTATGGACAGTACAATAATCTGTGTAGGAAAAAGACACCTCTCCAGAGATGGGATTATTGAGTACTTCTGAGAAGCATTGTTGTCTGATGGACTGAGGCGTTATCTACACTTACTGGGGGTTCAACATGCAGCAATTGATGCATCAGCGGTCGATTTAGTGGGTCTGTTGAAGACCTGCTAAATCGATTGTAGATCACTCTCATGTCGATTCCTGTACTCCACCTGAATGAGAAGTGCAAGGGGAATCGACGGGAGAACGTCTCCAGCCAACATTGCGTAGTGTGGACCCCACAGTAAGTAGATCTAAGTATGTGGACTTCAGGTACATTATTCACGTAGCTGAAGTTGCATAAAGTAGATCAATCTTCCCCCCGTAATGTAGACAAGGCCTCAGTGTGGGCCGGAAACTAAAGTTCTTATCCTGGCATTGTCAGTGAATTAATAGGTAACTTTTCCAAGGCCTCATAGCTTTTCTGTGTCTCAGTTTCCCCATTTGTAAAATGAAAATAATGCTTACTTCTCTTTCTACCTCAGGGTATTGTAAGGATTATATAATCAGTGCTTGCACAGCACTTTGAAGACCTAAAGTTCCACAAGTGTTAAGTGTTATTACTGAATGGTAGTCCATGGCTAACTCTTAGTACTTTTCACCCATAGATCTACAAGTGCTGTAGAAGGTAGATAACATCTGCATTTTACAAGTGGGGAAAGCAAGGCACTAGGAAATGGCTTGCCGAAAGCCACATGGCAAGTCAGAGCCAGTGCTGCAGTATTAACTTTATTCTCCTCATCTGTTTTATTAGGGGAAATGTGAAGTTTTACGTCTGGTTGATCTCATCACTTGCCCATCCTATCACAAGTGGATCAGTCAGCAAATGGATTTTCCCAAACCCAGTCCTTATTACTCTATGGAGACTGGTATGTTACAGTGATTTCCAGACATAAAATTTGGAAAACTTCAGCGTTACCAGCCTATAGCTTTGTCGTTAATGACTCATAACTTTGTGTTATAGTTTATCTGTATTTTTTGTTATAACTTCATCGATTTTAAAGACAGAAGGGACCATCATTCTAGTCTGACTTCCTGTATAACACAGGCCAAGTTAGAACTTAGCAGTGGGAGATAGAGAAGGGGGAGTCACAGATGCTCACAAAACAGAACCTAGCCCTAATCCTATGCTTTTCAGGGTTACAGACATAGGTGCTGGAGGACCCATGGAAAAAAATAGTGGGTGCTCAGCAGTCCCGAAGATCAGTTTCTCTCTCTCCCTCTCAGCTCTCCCGCCTGCTGGCGGCCCCACCGATCAGCTCCTCCCACTCCCTTTCCAGCACCTCCCGCCCACCTCAATCAGCTGCTCAGCAGCATGCAAGAGGCACTGGGGGGGGAGGGGAGAGCAAGGGTGGGGCGTGCTTTGGGGAGTGGCCAGAACGGGGTGTGAAGAGGCAGGGTGGGGCTGGAGCTGGGGCGGGAAGAGGTGGGATGGGGATGGAGTGGGGGTGGCAAGCGGTGGGGATGGGGCATTGGTGGAAGGAGTGGAGTGGGGGCGGGGCCTGGGGCAGGGTGGGGGTTGAGCACCCCCGGGGAAATGAGGAAGCCAGTGCTTGTGGTTACACATACCTCCAAGGCACACAATACAATTGGTTAAAGCCTTGTTTTCTCAACTCCCATTCTTGAAAATCTTATTTCTATTAGGAAAGAGATTTTTTTTTTTAAATCATACCGGTGCCTTTGCTGGGAAGTTGACAATTCACCCTGGTTTCGTTGGCCTCTAGTCCTGGAGCTTCATTGGTGAGCAGGATCTTATCACCATTTCATAATTAAATGGCATGCAAGGTCTCAATCCTGCAAAGGGAGCTGTCCATGCAGACAGTTGTGCCCACATCATGTCCTAATAACTTCAGCAGAACTCCGTGCAGGTATAAGGACCCATGCTGGTGGAGCTCACAGAATTCAATAATTTAGCTTTGACTAGTTATAAAGGAGTTTTAATTTCCTTTCTTTGCAGGCATCACAGGCAGAAAAAGATTCAATAATTTTATGTGGAAGTCCTTTCCTGTGCAGGATCTGAGTAATCTGAAATCGATGTATGTCCCACCTGTTAATCATCAGAAGGATGAAATTTTTGAAAGGCAATACCTGGCTTTAAATAGGAAATATAAAAATGCACACACACAGCTGGAGAAACAGGACAGAGGTGACAGTAGAAGGTAGGATGAGTTACGGGTCCCCCCATAGACTACTGATCTGGAGCAATAACAGAAGTCCCAGGCTTGCTTTCTACACCAGGACTTTAAGTAAATAAATTGTTATACTTCCCAAAGTATTTCTGAGACCCACTTCTCATCTCACTAATGGTTAGTGCTGGCCAAAGGTTCTTGAATGAAAAGTTTTTTTTGGGAAAAAGGCCTTTTTCGAAAACGATTTTTTTTGTGTGAGAAAAATTTGTCAGTTTTTTTCTTGTTTTTTGCATTTTTTGTGCTTTTTAAACTTTGGAAATGTTAATCTAAAACATTATCAAAATGATTGCAATTTTTTTATTTACTGCAACAAAAATATCAATGTTTATGATAAAAATATTGTGGAGAATTTGAGAAATTAAAAAAAGAAAGGGTTAAATTCTGAACGCTTCAAAATGAGAACTTCAAAATTTATCACAAACATAGATTTTAATTTTTTGATAAGTTCTGCTTATGGTGGTGCAAATAGCAGCAATTCTACTGAAGAGAATGAAATTACTTTGATGTAAAATGAGATGAAAATTAGGCCCAATGTTGCAAGCACAGAACAGCTTTTACAAAGAAAAAAATGTCACCTCCTTATTATATAATGACTACAGTGTGTTTCATTGTAAGAAGACTGGTACAAAAAAAGAGTTTGAGACATATTTATATATAGAGTTTGAGACACATTTATATATGAATGGGCTATGCAGAGCAAAGGGAAACAGGAATAGTAGTTATGGTGGTAATGACAGAAAAGGGGGAATGGGTTTCAAATAACTAGTTCCTTTTCATAGATGTTGAATGTGGTGGTGAGACATCCAGGACACCCTAACCCTGATAAGTTTATGGAGGGGATGGTATGATGGGATAGCCTAATTTTGGCAATTAATTGATCTTTGACTATTAGCAGTAAATATGCCCAATGGCCTGTGATGGGATGTTAGATAGGGTGGGATCTGAGTTACTACAGAAAATTCTTTCCTGGGTGTCTGGGTGGTGAGTTGATGAGCTGATCGCCATATTTGGGGTCGGGAAGGAATTTTCCTCCAGGGCAGATTGTTAGAGGCCCTGGGGTTTTTCGCTTTCCTCTGCAGTGTGGGGCATGGGTCACTTGCTGGAGGATTCTCTGCACCTTGAAGTCTTTAAACCATGATTTGAGGACTTCAATGGCTCAGACATAGGTTAGGGGTTTGTTGCGGGAGTGGGTGGGTGAGATTCTGCGCCCTGCATTGTGCAGGAGGTCAGACTAGACGATCATATTGGTTCCTTCTGGCCTTAATGTCTATGAGTCTATAGACAGGTGGAGATCACTGACGGTGCTGAAGGGAGAAAGTTGGGGATAGGGAGATAGATTAGGGTGTCGTCAGCATAGAGGTAGCAGTTAAAGCTATGTGAGTGAATGAGGTCACCCATGGAGAGAGTCTAGAACAGTGGTGGGCAACCTGCGGCCCGTCAGGGTAATCCACTGGTGAGCCGCCAGACAGTTTGTTTACATTTGCACAGCTGCCCGCAGCTCCCAGTGGACAGAGGAGAGGCTAATGCATTTGAATGTATTAAATGACAAAGTTGTTTAAATTCTATTCCTGTTGGTCTGTTAGATGTGAAAAACAATTACCTTGATTGAGGTGGTGTCACAATAAATACCTGTAAAAGATGGTTCAAAATAAGTTAACATTTTTGTAGATATGATGACTTCAGTGATGATGAGAAAGAAGTCGTTCAGAAAGAAATATCAGGGTTGTTCCGGAAGAAGCTAACTGTTCTCACACCACATGGAGAAATACCCACTGCTGTTGCCACAGCAATTTACACTAGGGTCAATGAAGTGCATAAAGGGGAACTCCTGGTGAGTACATCCAGAAGGGAAAGTTGCTATTATAAGTTTGTGTCTTATCTAGCAGCAAAAATTCTTCTGACCTCACAGTCACACAAACCCTGAAAGGCTACACATTCCTGTTCCTCCAAATATTATGAAGTAGAGAACTAGTGCAAATCAGCTCTTCATGTCCCACAGTCCATATATTTAGTAATCAGTCCTGCAGTAGAGGACTTCTTTGTGGAAGAGACGGCATGGAATGCTTTGAGAAATTCTATCCCCGCTGAAGGGAACAGATTGCCCCAAAGAATCATATGTACTTTCCAAGTCTTTGGATCACAGAAAACCCTCAACATTTCCAAGGCTGGCTGTGGTAGAAGCTGTTTCTTGTTAACTTAAGGCCATGGGGTTATTACCTTACATAAGAGCTGACATTTGATCAGTGTTGTGATATTACTTCATACTTCTAGTGCAGAGTGAGGGATGACATCCTGGAGGCCAAATTTAGGCTGCTAGGGAAGAGACTGAAATCCAGGACCTCTATGGTGGCATTCTCAGAAATGCTCCCAGTTCCACGTGCAGGGCCAGGTAGGCAGGCAGAGCTTCAGAGTCTCAATGTGTGGATGAGACGATGGTGTAGAGAGGAGGGGTTTACATTCATTAGGAACTGGGGAAACTTTTAGGATAGGGGGAGCCTATACAGGAAGGATGGGCTCCACCTAAACCAAAGTGGAACCAGACTGCTGGCACTTAACATTAAAAAGGTTGCAGAGCAGTTTTTAAACTAGGAGATGGGGGAAAGCCGACTGCTGCAGAGGACCATGTGGATCGGACAGAGACTTCTCTTAGAGGAGAGTCTATTGATAGAGATTCTCTAGGTTCTAGTCAGGATAAGAGGATGGAAGAGGATAATGAAAGGGCCACATCAGACGAGAAACATTCACATAAAGAATCGGACACATTAGAAAAGGGCAGACAAATAAACAGTGACAAGTTTTTAAAGTGCTTGTACACAAATGCTAGAAGTCTAAATAATAAGATGGGTGAACTAGAGTGCCTTGTGATAAAGGAGGATATTGATATAATAAGTATCACAGAAACCTGGTGACAATCAATGGGACACAATCATTGTGGGGTACAAAATAAATCAGAAGGACAGAACAGGTCGTGCAGGGGGAGGAGTGGCACTATATTCAAAGAAAATGTAGAATCAAATGAAGTAAAAATCTTAAGTGAATCCACATGTTCCATAGAATCTCTATGGATAGTAATTTCATGCTCTAATAAGAATATAACATTAGGGATCTATTATCGACCACCTGATCAGGTCAGTGATAGTGATGATGAAATGCTAAGGGAAATTAGAGAAGCTATCAATAATAGTGGGGGATTTCAATTATTGACTGGGAACATGTCACCTCAGGACGAAATGCAGAAACAACATTTCTCGATACTTTAAATGACTGCTTCTTGGAGCAGCTGGTACGGGAACCCACAAGGGGAGAGGCAACTCTAGATTTAGTCCTGAGTGGAGCGCAGGAGCTGGTCCAAGAGGTAACTATAACAGGACCGCTTGGAAATAGTGACCATAATATAATAACATTTAACATCCCTGTGGTGGGAAGAACAATTCAACAGCCCGTTGTGGCATTTAATTTCAAAAAGGGGAACTATGCAAAAATGAGGGGGTTAGTTAAACAGAAATTAAAAGGTACAGTGACTAAAGTGAAATCCCTGAAAGCTGCATGGGTGCTTTTTAAGGACACCATAATAGAGGCCCAACTTAAATGTATACCCCAAATTAAGAAACACAGTAAAAGAACTAAAAAAGAGCCACCATGGCTTAACAACCGTGTAAAAGAAGCAGTGAGAGATAAAAAAACTTCCTTTAAAAAGTGGAAGTCAACTCCTAGTGAGGTAAATAGAAAGGAGCATAAACACTGCCAAATTAAGTGTAAAAATGTAATAAGAAAAGCCAAAGAGGAGTTTGAAGAACGGCTAGCCAAAAACTCAAAAGGTAATAACAAAACGTTTTTTAAGTACATCAGAAGCAGGAAGCCTGCTAAACCACCAGTGGGGCCCCTCGATGAACGAGATACAAAAGGAGCGCTTAAAGACGATAAAGTCATTGCGGAGAAACTAAATGAATTCTTTGCTTCAGTCTTCATAGCTGAGGATGTTAGGGAGATTCCCAAACCTGAGCCGGCTTTTGTAGGTGACAAATCTGAGGAACTGTCACAGACTGATACTTCACAGACTGAAGTGTCACTAGAGGAGGTTTTGGAATTAATTGATAAACTTAACATTAACAAGTCACCGGGACCAGATGGCATTCACACAAGCGTTGTGAAAGAACTCAAATGTGAAATTGCGGAACTATTAACTAGGGTTTGTAACCTGTCCTTTAAATCGGCTTCTGTACCCAACGACT
Organism: Malaclemys terrapin pileata; assembly: GCF_027887155.1. NCBI lineage: Eukaryota > Metazoa > Chordata > Testudines > Emydidae > Malaclemys > Malaclemys terrapin. Next base: position 20,852,549 of record NC_071515.1, on the reverse strand, counting down.
GGAAGATAGCTAATGTAACGCCAATTTTTAAAAAGAACTCTAGAGATGATCCCGGCAATTACAGACCGGTAAGTCTAATGTTGGTACCGGGCAAATTAGTCGAAACAATAGTAAAGAATAAAATAGTCAGACACATAGAAGAACATAAATTGTTGGGCAAGAGTCAACATGGTTTCTGTAAAGGGAAATCATGTCTTACTAATCTATTAGAGTTCTTTGAAGGGGTCAACAAACGTGGACAAGGGGGAATCCAGTGGACATAGGTCCCTCACCAAAGGCTCTTACAAAAACAACAAGGAGTCTGGTGGCACCTTAAAGACTAACAGATTTATTTGGGCATAAGCTTTCGTGAGTAAAAACCTCACTTCTTCGGATGCATCGTTTTTTTCTCACGAAAGCTTATGCCCAAATAAATCTGTTAGTCTTTAAGGTGCCACCAGACTCCTTGTTGTTTTTGTAGATATAGACTAACACGGCTACCCCCTGATGAAAGGCTCTTACGTAAATTAAGTTGTCATGAGATAAAAGAGAAGGCAGGTTCTTTCATGGATTGAGAACTGGTTAAAAGACAGGGAACAAAGGGTAGGAATTAATGGTAAATTCTCAGAATGGAGAGGGGTAACTAGTGATGTTCCCCAAGGGTCAGTCCTAGGACCAATCCTATTCAACTTATTCATAAATGATCTGGAGAAAGGGGTAAAAAGTGAGGTGGCAAAGTTTGCAGATGATACTAAACTGCTCAAGATAGTTAAGACCAAAGCAGACTGTGAAGAACTTCAAAAAAGATCTCATAAAACTAAGTGACTGGGCAACAAAATGGCAAATTAAATTTAATGTGGATAAATGTAAAGTAATGCACATTGGAAAAAATGACCCATACAATAACAATAGGATGGGGGCTAATTTAGCTACAACAAATCAGGAAAAAGATCTTGGAGTCATCATGGATAGTTCTCTGAAGATGTCCACGCAGTGTGCAGAGGCGGTCAAAAAAGCAAACAGGATGTTAGGAATAATTAAAAAGGGGATAGAGAATAAGACAGAGAATATATTATTGCCCGTATATAAATTGATGGTACGCCCACATCTTGAATACTGTGTACAGATGTGGTCTCCTCATCTCAAAAAAGATGGCACTAGAAAAGGTTCAGAGAAGGGCAACTAAAATGATTAGGGGTTTGGAACGGGTCCCATATGAGGAGAGATTAAAGAGGCTAGGACTTTTCAGCTTGGAAAAGAGGAGACTAAGGAGGGATATGATAGAGGTATATAAAATTATGAGTGATGTGGAGAAAGTAGACAAGCAAAAGTTATTTACTTATTCCCATAATACAAGAACTAGGGGTCACCAAATGAAATTAATAGGCAGCAGATTTAAAACAAATAAAAGGAAGTTCTTCTTCACACAGCGCACAGTAAACTTGTGGAACTCCTTATCTGAGGAGGTTGTTAAGGCTAGGACTATAACAGTGTTTAAAAGAGAACTGGATAAATTCATGGAGGTTAAGTCCATTAATGGCTATTAGCCAGGATGGGTAAGGAATGGTGTCCCTAGACTCTGTTTGTCAGAGGGTGGAGATGGATGGCAGGAGAGAGATCACTTGATCATTACCTGTTAGGTTCACTCCCTCTGGGGCACCTGGCATTGGCCGCTGTCGGTAGACAGGATACTGGGCTAGATGGACCTTTGGTCTGACCCAGTACGGCTGTTCTTATGTTCTTATGATGCCAGATGACCTCATGGAGGACAGTTTCTGCATAACCACAAACTCTGGGCTGTTGTGTTCCACTTATTAAGGTAGCCAGGGAGGAGACATACCTGGACTGTTTGCCTTGGTTATCCCCTAGGAATTCTCTGCTGATGGAGATCCTATGGAGTCCAAGCAGAAACTTACATCTGCTTCCCCTCTGACAAAAACCATGAGGGAGAGCAGCCAGTGATAACACCAATTGCTCTTCCTCAAGATGAATTTCCTCTGGTGTCCAGGTTGGTGCAGGGATGTGGTAATTGAGACCTTCCCGGCCTTGCTTGGGTGTCTCTTCTAAACAATGTTTATACAGTAGCAAAATCTCCTTCAAAATCTAGAAAAAAAATCACTATTTAGCCGTAAAGAATTTCCAAAATGACAAATTCTCAAACTACCTCCTAAATGATATATATATTTTTTAAAGTTTACTGTCAAATTCTGTATGACTCAACATAAACAACATATTCAGATGTGTGTATGTACCGGTACACCAATCCAGAGTACATGATGATGTGCAGATAGCTCTTTATTGTTTTGTTTACCCGTCAGGGGATAAGCCAGCATCTTCTACCTGAAGATAAGCAAGATAATCGGAGCATGGTTTTGGTCAGTCAGGGAGCTGAGGTCATTCGGTTGAAAAAGGAGAAGTTTGAGGAATTAGCAGATCATACAACAATAATGAATTTACACAAATTACAGCCGAAGTATCCCAGGTAAGTGAAGTTAATGCGTCTGGAGAGAGACATGTACCCATGAACTAGTGCTCAACAAAATAAAAAAGCTTGTTGGCTATTATTTACCCAAACTCATTCTCACTTGATTAGAATTCAAGGGTGAAATTTTGGCTCTGATTAAATCAGTGGGAGTTTTACCATTGACTGAAATGGAGCCAGGCTTCCACCAAGTGTCTTTGATCCTTTTCAGTGACGATGAGCTGTGTCAAAGCTTTCTGGAACAGAACGACTGGAAAATATTCAAGAAAGATCTGATGAATCTTTTCCTGGAGCGAAAACTCACAATGATGGCAAGTTCTCAGCATGTGAAGCCCAAGAAAGATATTTATAGTTCCTGGAGTGTGAATCAAGCAGGTATTCTAGACCTGACCACTACCCACCATCATCTTCCAACAGGCACTCAAGGACTACAGCACAGATACGTCCCTGTCCACATAGGACAGAGAGAGGATTCTGAGGGCCTGCCAAATATTGAGCTAAGGTTGATTCATGGCATAGCTGTACCACGGCCTAGTTTGAAAGGATTGTTCTAGTGAGTTTGAGGAAATCAGCATAGAGGCAGTTTGAGAAGCCCAAAAGTGAAACCACAAATTTTTTATTTGAATGTTACAAAAATACTTGAATTTTAAATAGAAGTAGTTTTCCTCCAATTTCTATGCAACAAGTAAATGTTCCTGCCTGGATTTCTGCTGTGAACTCTGAAGTAAACTTATTTTTCACTGTGGTAATCTGATTTCTATTAGCTTTGAGAAGGAAACCTGTTTTCACCATTTTGTTTTTCTCCGCAAGATGGATATTTTTATAGAAGGTTAAGATTTTCTGTTATTTATATTTGATCCTAAGATACCTTCACATTCTAAACAACATATTTAATACAAATAGAAACTGAACAAAGATTTTAACACGTCTCTGAGTTCAGTTGATCGGGAAGCCATGTGAAGTTTAAAGTGTTCATTGACCACTGCTGTAGTTTTTGTTGTGCTTCAGTATATTTGGGATGCTGATAATATGGCTTAAAGTTTAGACTGTTAAAATGTGTTTCACACAGTCTTACATGTTTGAGTTTCCAACACCGCAGATGAAATTTTAAATTAAAGTTTTCAGTTAAATACAAAATAATTAAAACATTTCTATTAATATTTTTTTAAATCGTAATGTGTGATCATTATTATAAAGAGTGAGATTTTAGAAATATATTAACAGACTGAAAAGATGTGCTCTTTCCCCGTGTCTTCCCTCTCAAAAGCAGTTTTGAGAACTATTTGCCATTTATGTCAGGCTTGCACCAGCAAAATATATTTCTGGTACCTTAGTCAACATAAACCAGATTGAGGTCCTGATCCTGCAAAGATTTACACGTGCTTAACTTTATGCAATGTGAGTAATCCTAATTAAGTCAACATGACTTCTCGCAGTGCAAAAGCATGTGAGTAAGTCTATGCAGGATTGACTATTTTTCTCTGTGTTAGCTATACAATGTAGTGTATGAAAACACATGTATGCTAAGGCTGAAAATGATCAAATAGTATTTTTATCTCAACGGATGTGAATACGTTAGTAAGACAAGATATGGTTTTAAAGAAAGAATATCCACTTAAATGTATTTGTACATATGTTAGTTTCCAAGAGAATTAGTCAGAAATGGGGAAACCTTTTCTTTTGTCATTAACGATTAAAAGTACGAAAAAGGTAAAATATGAGGTGAAGGCGCATGCTGATCTCTCAAAAGGAAAACAGTTTGAAGAGCTGATGATTCATTGAGTCTGATCTTGTAATTTATGTGCATCTGTTATTTGCATGCATGAGGACTTTAGAATTGTACCTTTGGTTAGGACACCTATAGGAATACATATCCTAAGTGGCTACATAATAACAAATCATACTGAAAATGGGGGTGCGGGAGCCTGGAAGGTGGATTGGAAAATGTAGCTTCTGTCTGTTCCAATAGGTTCTATAATTCATGGACTGAAATGAAGGACATTAATCATGATGAATGCAGTATGGTGTACATTTTTGATGTAGGCTTTAGAGTTCTCCACATGTTAGCTGACCCAGTTTTGTGCATGAGCAATTAATGTATTGTCTGAGCTAATCCTGAGAGATATCAGTTAAAAACATCCAGTAGAGCACTGAAGTCTCTTGTACCTTGAATCATCATAACAATAAAGAAAATTAAAATGAGGCAACAGAGAATTTACTGACAGAAGCACATGAACAGAGGTGAGATACTGGAAGAAATTGTGGGCCTGATTTCCAGAAATGCTGGGCAGTTGTAATGGATGTTCTTTTAAAAACAACAACAATAACAACAACAAATACACACCAAACTTGTCTAACTTGTTCATAGTATGAATCCAGGTGATTCTTTGATAAATAACTATTGGATCATTTTCATTCTAAATTACATATATATTTTCATACACAGTCTTAACTCATAAATATTCCATCCGCTCAATTCCCAATAGTTCAGCTCTTTAGTGCAGTTACAGGCCAGGCTACTGGTTCAAATCCAGTTGGTGGTAAACCTAAAGTATTTAAAATATGATGATTTGTTTGCTCGTGCAATGAAGTGTTGGTTACAGGTTAGTTCCTAAAGTAAATAGTGCACAGCTCCAAACTGTCACAAATTGATATCTTTGTTGGCAATCTCATCAGGTAAGACACAGACTGAACAGACCTGAATATGAAAATACGTTCTTACTACTATAGGAAGTCGGCAGAACAAGGTTGTCACACTGATAGGAAATCTGGGAATGTATATGCTTCATTTCTTTTTTTTTTTTTTTTGCTGTATTTGTTTTGTGGATCAATACCATATTTTGTACTGGATAACTCAGCTGAAAACCTAGTACACAAAGGTATAAAAAACAATGATTAGTATAGAGAAGGTAAATTGAGCAATCCTGTGTGCCATTGTTGATGGCAACAATTTTAAAACTGTAAAAAGGAAATACTTTTTGACACAGAGCATAATTAATCTGAGAAACTCATGGCTCCAAGGTAGTATTGAGGCCAAGAACTTAATAAGATTCAAAATAAAATTAGTCATATGGAGAATTAGAACACAATAATAGTAGACATTATCTTTTTTATATACAAGGGATATAAAGGGATATAAACCCTCATGCTTCAGGGCATAAGCCATCCACTAACTGATGGAGGTTAGGAAGAAACTTTGTTTACAGGCAAGTTATTCCATAATTTTTCCTGGGGGGGATGGGGTTGGGGTTGGAGGGGGAGGATTTGCAGTTTAATCCAGAGTGTCTGGTACTGGCAACTATCAAAGACAGCTTGCTGGTAGATGGACCACTGTTCTGATCTGAGCTGGTATGGTAATTCTTTTGTATGTTCAGGTGATGCCAATATGAACACTAATGTTTACTAAAGACTGAAGCAACCCATTTAATGCAAAAAAACAAAAACAAAACAAAACAAAAAACAAAAAAACCCCAGTTCTTGAAAAGCTGCTGCAAAAGTCTCTTTGCAAATATTTTAAAAAATTTCTTTCCTTGTTATTATGAAGCTGTCAGTAGGAAAACACCAGATTTTTGTTTCTTTTGGATGTATTTGTTCTTGCTGATTATTCACAGCTTGAAAGCCCAATCCTTTGTTTGTAACATCATAATCATTTACACAGCAACCAATCATGTCACAATGGATTATGAGTCCAGGATGGGAATTAGTACAGTTAATAAGGCATCAAAACCCTTAAAAGTTGACTCCAACAACTTACACCACTTTTGTTTGAGTGGCAAATTAAATGAATAACCAGTTTTTAAAGAAATGTGTATATATATTAGTGGGTCTTTGGCCCCTATTCTTCCCCCCTTCCCCATGCTCTAGACCCTGCTGAGAGCTTATTGTTATATCATCATCAGGAATCAGGCAGCATACACGGCTCGAGGGTGCAGCTGTCTGGCAAACAACGGCTATGTAAACAATACAGTGTTGGTGTGGGAAGGAGTCCCCACCCCCACATCCAGCAGGTGCAAGAGAACAAGTCCTGAGGGGAGGAGGTGGAAGAGAGCTATACGGGCCCTACCTTTTTTCCTCTCCCTCACCATAGCGGCTGAAAGGGCTTCTAGAAGGGCTAATGGGTGTTAGTAGCAGCAGGAGGAAGTGGGAGCTCAGCACTAACAGCTGACTGAATTCCCCAGCACTGCCCAGCTGTCCTTGTATTTGATTTGGAGTACAGAAGCCCCTTCCTCAGACTGCTTGGATGGGATATGTCTTCATCCATCCTCTTCTGTCTCCTACTCAGCCAGCTGCCTTTATTTGCATAGTTCCTAGGCTACCAGATTTTTAAAGGATGTGTGTGAGGTTGAGCAGGTGCCCCCTTCCTCACTGATATTAGTAGCAGTTTTTTCCACACTGTTTGTGCAAGCCTCACGCAGCTTCTGCTGCCCTCTGCTGATGAGAGAAATAGCAAATATCAGCAGGGGGCAGAGCCTATGGGGACGTCACAAATCCTAAATTCTATTTTCTTTAAAAGATCAAAATTAGTCATTTCTCTGTAACACTAATTTTAAACAAGTTTGCACAAAACCATTCTGTCAGAAGCAAAGATCTTATTTTCATGTGAATGTTTTTAAAATAAAGGAAAAGGAAAAAGAAACTTGGATATGTTAAAGAAATAGACTTTCTTAGAACTATGTATTCTATGAAGCACCACCAACCCAATAGATTGTGCGATTAAAGACTTTGTAACATTCAGTTTAACTGTTGGCTCTATCTTATCTTGCTTGTTTTATGGTAAACAGTTAATCACTGAGATCTGCAGTGTGAATGAGTCATAAACTCAGTAATATTATAAACTTGTTTCCTTTACTTTTGACTAGAGAATTATAATTCTTGAATTTGGTAGCAGAACTGCAGACAATCTGATATATACATTTTTCCATAGGGTTTTTTTCTGATTAAATGTTTTTATTGGATTTTGAATAAATATACAATCCATAGGTAGCGGCAATATACTCTCTAAAGTCCTGACCCTCTCCTAATAAAGTCAGAGAGTTTTGCCATAGACTTCAATTAGTTCAGGATGATGCCCTAACAAATGTTCATGAACAGCAGCTGCATGTGTTGGTTCCTACTTATTTCTGTTGCTAAACTACAATAAAAGACAGTTTAAAATAAATTAAAATATCCTCCTAATATTAACTTTCCATGTAAGCAATTGCTTTAGTTGCCACACAGCTGTTTTGATCATAAATTGGAAGGAAGGTGTTCCACAGAGTCAGAGATGAGAGGAGAGGTGGTTACAGAAGATGTCTGTATTAAAATGTGATCCATATTATTAAAAAGTTTTTGAAAAACCCTGCATCATGTAGTAACAGAAATGATGTATATATGTGAAAGAACAGAAGTAAACATAGTAAAGTTGGAAACATAATGGAAGAAAATAAAGTAACATGGCATGTACTCCAGACCAAAAAATCCAAACACAAAAATAGTCTAATTTGTCCCAGTGAACTGAAATAAATTATTTCTAAGGAATGCCTTAAGTATCACAGTGTTTTTATGTGGAAAATTAATTGAATTTTTTGCTGGGTGAATTCTGCAACCTTTTGACTATGCTGTCCTTGAATTTTGTGGGGGGAGAGTAGTCAGTGCAAACAAATTGCAAGAAAGAATTAGATGTGCATTGGTAGATATTACAAATAAGCTGTCAGTTTTCTGACAGATATAAAATAAGTCTTCCCATTCATTCTGAAATGAGTGATTTGATCCCACAATGCTGTTGAATGCAGTAAGCTATCTTGCCCTTGTAATATTTGCAAACCAGTTAAGTTACTTTATAAAACATATATAAAACATATTTTTACATTAAAAATTATAAAAATGGTTTTACTTTTATTACTTCTGCCAATAAAAATTAAAGTGTGAAAAATTAATTAAATGACAAATCTGTAATAATGAAATAAAAATCACAAAATGTAAACAAAGGAAAAGAAATACAAAAAGTCAGGTAGCCTGTGGAGTCTTACTGTAATATAATAACCTTTATTTGGCAAAGTTTTATTTTGAAGTGCAAGTATTTGATAGAAATAGCCTTTACTTAAGCAGTAAAGCTCCTATTCTGCAAACATTTATGCATCTGCTTAACTTTATACACCTGAGCATATCCATTGTTTACTGGATTGGGACCAGACAGTTAATCAGTTAGGGAAATACTGTGTAGTGACAGGATAATTAAACAAATTACCATGTACTAAAATAACAACTTGGTTATTTCTGTGTTTTAAAGGAGAGCATGTCACAGGGGCTTTTGCAGTAATATGTAACAATGTAAACAGTGGCACTATCAAATAAACTCTCTAAACAATAGTTGGATAAGAGGAAAGACTGAAAAGAAAAGTCGTATTTCCTTTCTGAAACTTGTGGTAGCTTTGCTTTAACATGATAGACACCACAAGACCGATATTTTGAGAACAGGCATGAGAAAGAACAAAAGGAAGTAAGTGAAAGTCCTATGGGCTAAAAAAGAACGATTGGAAGAACCAAAACCCATTCTAAATGGGAACTAAGCTATTTTCAAATGGCAACAGATATGACCTGCAGATGATGGGAGATTACTGGTGTTTCATACATAAAGGAAATTTTTCAAATAAGACTAAAAGTAGAAAAGGGGTAAGAATATTTAATTGATAATGGCCAATATGCCCCAAACCAATCCTCGGAGAGCCTGCTTCAGGCATGGGAACTCAAGTTTTTATTACTGTTGTAGTTCATAAACTGGAATCCTGGACCTGTATACAGTGTAAGAGCAGCATTTTTCTGGTATTGATGTATGTGATTACATTGATTATTTGGCTTCTCTGCATCTCCAATATTTTATGTTCCCATTCATGGAGAGCTCAAGGTACTGAATACTTGTTTCATGTCATAATTAAATACTTTGATTTCAAATGATGTATCGAACCCTTGCTACCATTGGTATCTTTTCCTCCATATAGCTAAGTATTGTACAGTAAAAGCTGTGTTATCAGAAATGCCGGTTTCTAGCGCTTTCTGGATATCTCTCACTACAAATCTTTATAGGATTGCCAGGTATCTGGTTTTCATCTGGAACGCCCGCTCGAAAAGAGACCATCAGGGCCGGGTCTAGCTTTTTTGCTGCCCCAGGCAAAAAAAAAAGGCGGCCGCAGCGAGTGCGTGGAGGGTGGTCAAGGCAGCTTGCAGGGGGGTGAAGGGCGGCACCTGCCCACTCCCTCCGCCTTTGGGCAGTCCTTCGGCCTTGGGGTGCCTCGCCCAGCTGGGCAGGCAGAGCCCCCCGGGGGCTGCAGGAGGTGATGGCTTAGCCACTCCTTTAAAGGCAGCTCGGCTGGGCAGGGCTCAGACCAGCAGGCGGCGGGGAGTGGCGCGTCCCGGGGAGCCCGGCGGCACGGTGAGCGGCGGGGATCGCTAGTTTGTGCCCCTGCAGGGCTGGACTGGTTGCTCCAAAATTGGCCAGAATGCCCCCCCCTTACAGTGTGCTGCCCCAGGCATGTGCTTTCTCGTCTGGTGCCTGGAGCCGGCCCTGGAGACCATCGTGCCTCTGGTCACCCCCCTCAGCCCCTCTCACACACCTCACTCCTGCTGAGTGTTTGCTGTGGGCTGGCTGGGGACATTGGTTAACACTGATGCTCCCTTGTCCCTCCAGGCAGTCAGCTGAGGAGACAGGTCCTCTGCTGCCCCTGAAGGGGCCAGACTGAGACACCCATGCTAAGGGCCAGCTTGCTGGCTGCCTGGATGGATGGTTCCCTGGGACAGGCCCTTCCCTCTGGGCGACTGGCCTGACCCCCCGCCCGGGGCCCGGCTCCCACAGAGCCAAGGGAGCATATTCCTGCCAGAAGCCAAGATGGCGGCGTCCCCCCCCCCCAAGCTCGGCGGGGCGGGAGCCAGAGCCGGAGCCGGAGCCGGCTGCGCTGGAATGTGGGCGGGACGGTGCGGCCGGGCCCGGCCTCCTGCCTGCGCCCCGCCGAGCTGTGTCGGGCAGCTGCATTAGCGGCTGCGCGCTGAGAGGAGCCGCTCCCAGGCCGGCCGCCCCCTGCGCCCGGGGTAAGCTACCGGGGTGGGGAGGAGCCGGGCCCGGCGGAGCCTAGATGCGAGAGCCGGGGGCGGCTGACAGGGCAAAGGGCGGAGGGACTGATGGAAAGAGGAGGCGAGTGTCAGAGGGGGTCGGCCCCTCGCCCCGGAGATCACTGCCCCGGGGGGAGTGGGGCTGGGGGCAGTCAGCAGCGGGGGGTCACCAGACATGGGGAGGGAGAACTGGGGGAGGCCGGGAGGGGTCTGGGCGCGGGTGGGAATTGCCAGAGGGGGAAGAAGCAGCGATGGCTATTTGTGGCAAGGGCTCTGCCAGCTTGCCCTTTATCGGCTCTTACTCATTGGTAATCCTCTGGGGTTTGTTGTTACCTTTGCAGCTGGGGTTTGAGGGGAAACTCTTGGGCTGTGTCTACACTAGGAAGCAGCGCGATATTTTGGCCCTTAGACCTGGGAGCTGCAGGTTCCCTTCTTAGTTTGCGTCTTTCTCTCAGGGGAGAGCCTGGCTTTGGGCACAGGGTGGGAGGGTTTTAACTTACTGATGTTCTGCATTCTGCTTGCCTGTGTAGTCTCAGGGAATAGAAAAAAAAATAAAATAAAGCAGGCAACAAACCTTAGTTAATTTTGTAAACTTAATATAGAGATTTAATTTAACTTTTAAGATGATGGGAGGGTTATGGGAGTCTAGAAATAAGATGTACAGCATATAGGATTTGTGTTTGGTTTTTTTGGTTCATAATTTATTTCTTTTTTTCTACAGGTCAATTATCCACATTAATATTGTTTGGCTTTTTTTTTTCTTCTACACCTCCAAGAGTATTGTATTCTCTGCCTTGTAGCTTTATCCTGTTTTTTTCCTGTTTAACTCAGCTGCAAAACACAAGTTCATGAAGGCTGTAAACCAATTGGTTCCTTGTTAGAGATGTCACTGATAAGAGAAATAGAGATTGTCTCTACCTAGTTCCTGAGGTCTCCAGTGTTTAAATATGGATTTCTCTCTCACAACATAAGCCTGAAACTTTTATTTTTACTCTCTGAGGTTAATACTGAAGTGGCATTGATGAAGAGGAGCTACTTGACAGTTGCCTTTGACTGGTTGAATTGTGCAGCATTGTTTACCCAGGAGATACATTGAGATCCATTTGTTTTCATCCTTGACATTGTTTCCACCTGGGTTATGGCAGAATTCTGATACAAAAGCAAAAACGTACAGGGGGAACAATTTGGAATATAAACTGAGCATGGTAGGATCTTGAATGCAAATTGTCGTAAAAGGAGAGACGGGGAGGTGAAGGAATGGCATCCAGAGAGAGGCTGTATGAACTTTGGATGCTTTATTGTAACAAGGTAACTCTTTTCTTATTTTTCCTTTTTTTTAGACACTTTCTTTGCACACCTTAATAACAGGAGGTATTAAGTTTGTTTTGTTGTCCCCTGGATGGTTATTTAATAGCTCTGTGTGGATTCCAAAACAATTGTATAACTCACCAAAAATTAAGTTAAAATTATTTGTGACTTTACATTTTCTTTTCTTTTTCTGTTTAATATATACTACACAAAACCTAACCCAAACAAACCCTACATTAAAAGAACATTATTAAGGTTGCAAAGTCTCGCACTCAAAAGTTAAGGAATGCCAGAACTAAAGTTACCTGTGCAACCTTAATTTGGCACAATTCGGTATATTCAATATGATAGTCTCTATCCTATGATCACATAGTATTTTTTCCACAGGATCTGTTTAATTCTGTGTACAGGATGGATGGTTCCTACTTAATTAGCAGCTATGCAATATTTTATTTTCTTCTCATTGTTCAACATGTGGCCCCAGGCCTCATTTACTTCATACTATAAAAACCTTGATCTGAAGATAGAAAAGCCAGTCGTGCTCATCTCTACAGTATCTAAGTGCTTCACAAACATTAATGAGTTTATTTTCAAAGCAGCCTGATGGAGTGAAGGGATAGTAGTGTTATCCCCATTATATTTAACATTATATAGTGCTTCATATGTTCAGAGCACAGTTCCTGTTGACTTCAGTGGCAGCTGGGAGTGCACAGCATTTCTGCAAATCAGAAGTTTCCACACAGACACAGAGTAATTTTAAATGGGAAGCATCTGAAAACATTAACCATTTTAGAGACCGTGTCAATGAAGTGGGGAGGAATGGAGAGGGTGCACATGGCTGCACCACAGCCCATAGGATTGGTAGATAATCAAGCTAAATTTCAGTGGTGAAGCTCATACGAAGTTGGTCGTGTCAGAGCACAGAACAAGGCTCATGGCAAAGATTTTAATGGGATGTGACCTGACTACATTTAAGGGCTTTAAAAATGGAGAGGGTCACCTTAAAAAATCCATTTGCCATGTTATAGACAACTAGGATAAAGAATGTAGGGTGGCAAAATATAGTCACAGCCATGCAGCCCAGTGCTCTGGCATTCTGTAACCAGTAGAGAAGCCTTTCCCCAATTACTTAAGTAATATAGTTCTGCCCAAGGAGGTTTCACTGTGTTTGTTCTGAGCTTTTCCCTTGTATAGACTCACATTTTCCCTTAATCTTTGGCCTGGTAGGTCAGTCACTGACTTGAAGGCAACATTGTCGTCTGTGAGCCAGCTATTAGGGGTATGTCTACACACCACGATCTTGAGGTGTGACTTTCGCTCGGGTAGACATATCTGCACTAGCACGGGTAAAAATAGCAGTGTAGATGGCTACAGGCATCACAGGCTTCAATGTGGGCAGTACAAGCATGAGGGGCAGATATTGGGTACATACTTTTCCAAGAGACTGAGTGCTACCTTTGTATTATTTCAACCTATAGGGACCCTGCATATTGAGAATCTTAAGACCATCCTAAAATTCTGATCTGCAGGTAACAGTGACAGGTGAGACAATCAGACTGTTGACCTCTTGGGCTTGTCCTTAAAAAACAAACAAACAAAAAGTTGTGCATAACCAGTCATTTAAAAAAAAAAAAACCCATGCTTGTGAGCACTGGATGTCTGCTTTATTTTCATAGAGTCCATCTGCATTACAATAACAGTGCTAGTATACACTGTTCTCTCTGTCTTGGTTAGCGATGTCCGTGCTGTAACATGTTTTTTCTATTATTGTTATAGTGTGTGTAAAGGGAATTGTAGATCTAAAATTTTATGGGTGTTTAAGCCTTGGGCCTGGACAGAAAGGTGTGGACTGATGACTGTTTTAATAAATGGTGAGTTAGTCTAAAAAAAAAAGCTAAAACACCATTATTTAAAACAGTTATTTTTCTCTGTATTGGAGGAATCCCCAGCAAGGGAGACCTGGCAAATTTCTGGCCCTTTTCACAGTCTGCATGGGAAAAGAAGTGGATTTCTATAAGAAAATAAGTGCCCGGAGGGGTACCAGTACAACAGTTCTCTACATAATCTAGTTATCACACCTCTGCTCCCACTGTTTAGGTATAGACACTCAAATGCTGCATGCTGAGGTTCATGTGCAAACTCTTTTATATGCTGTACTTGCTTCTAGTGCTTCATTCTTATGGGGTTGTCTCCCAATTAAATGCTTTTCAGATCTCGGAGTAGTCTCTATGGTCAGATAAATTCAATTAATTTCGCTATCTGCTTATGGAAAAATAGAGAACTTAAGTAGTCAGAGCTGTCAGTCTAGCAGTTTTCACAAGGACTAAATAATTAATTTAAACAACCCTCTGTGCCCAGTGCTATATCTAAAGCTTTGTAGAGTGAGTCAGGTTAGATGCTGCGTTTTTGTAAACAAGCAGTTTTCATCCATTGGCGTTGTTCTTGCTCTTAGCCTTACTATTCTGGGAAATTAAAATGAACTTCACCTTGAGCTGAGGAAGTAACCCAACATGCCTTCTGCTTCTTTCATGGATATTTTCAGTGAAGGTTCCTTAGGGAAGATAATGTAGTTGTTGCCTACATTATTTGGGGGCAAATATAATATGACTTCTGTCTGTTTCTGTAAATTGATTCAGAGCAAAACTTTTCATGCCACTTTTACCTGCTCGCTTTCAGAAGTCACCATCTGCCACTGGACATTTTAAAACAATCTACTGTCTCAGCAATCTGTACCAAAAGACAATGGAATGTACTGTAACTGACCTCCATATGAAATGTCCCAATGCAAAGGTGAGAGTTAGTGTACCTAACTCTCAGATAATTAACTCTGACTGTTACACTTCTAAACCCTTCTCTATATAAAATGATGATAAATTTTTGTGTAAAGTCTTATACATATATGTCTGTATAAAATATAGTGAGTTTATAAACAGAATAAATGGATTTGTGATCAGACCAGCCTTTTGCATTGTAAGGCCAGGTTGAACCACATAATTGAAACTGATTCATTCAGACAAATGATGTTATAGTTCCGTTTCTAAAAGAAACTTGGCTCTTGCAAAATTATATTGTTTAGTTGTGGTGAAAGGTATGCAATTTAACCAGAATATAACCTTTTTTGACATTCAACTTTAAATCTTATGAAACACACTCCCTCCCACCTCACCCCCCGCCCCCCGATGTCATCCTCACTTAAACTTGCACAGGTCTTCCTTTTCGTATAATTGCTGATTTAACAACGTGATTTATGTTGCAAAATACTACATAAAAGAGCAATAATTCTATGTCAAATGAACAAGCCTTCTATATACAGTTTGAATGTGTATAAAGTGACAAAAACAAAATACTGGATTACTTGAAGTAGTTGTATATAAGACTAGACTTTCTTGCCTCTACCTGTATTCTTGGAGGATTTTGATTTATTTAAAGCAACAGAAGTATAAATGAACTATTTTTAAAAAAAATCAGCTTTCTCCCAGTTAATTTAATTAGAGGCGATATATCAAAGACTTTAAGGCCAGAAGGGACCATCATGATTATCTAGTTCAGGGGTCGGCAACCTTTCAGAAGTGGTGTGCCGAGTCTTCACTTATTCACTTTAATTTAAGGTTTTGCGTGCCGGTAATACATTTTAACGTTTTTTAGAAGGTCTCTCTCTATAAGTCTATATTATATAACTAAACTATTGTTGTATGTAAAGTAAACAAGGTTTTCAAAATGTTTAAGAAGCTTAATTTAAAATGAAATTAAAATACTGATCTTACGCCGCCGGCCCACTCAGCCCGCTGCCGGCCTGGGGTTCCGTTCACCTAGTTCAGCAGCGGGTTGAGCGGGGCTTGCGGGACCCCGGCTAGCAAAGGGCCGGCAGCTGGGACCCCAGACCGGGGGTGCAGGTGGGAATGTGGGGGTGGTGGTGCAGGAGCTCCCGTTTGGTGCTCAGGGTGGGGATGTAGGGGGGTGCAAGAGTCAGGGTGTGGGGGGTGAAGGAGTCAGAACGGGGGCTGGAGGGGTGTGAGGGGGTGCAGGGGTCAGGGCAGAGGGCTGTGTGGGGGGGTGCAGGGGTCAGGGCAGAGGGCTGTGTGGGGGGGTGCAGGGGTCAGGGCAAAGGGCTGGGTGTGTGGAGGGGGTTCAGGGCAGGGACCCAAGACCGGGGGTGCAGGTGGGAATGAGGGGGGGTGCAGGAACTCCCGTTTGGTGCTCGGGGTGGGTGTGGGGATGTGGGGGGTGCAAGAGTCAGGGCATGAGGTGTGGGGGGGCTGGGTATGTGTGAGGGGGTGCAGGGGTCAGGGCAGAGGGCTGGAGGTGTGTGAGGGAGTGCAGGGGTCAGGGCTGAGGGCCGTGTGTGTGTGGGGGTTCATGGGTTAGGGCAGAAGGGTGTGTGTGTGGGGGGGTTCATGGGTTAGGGCAGAAGGCTGGGTGTGTGTGTGGGGTGGGGTTCATGGGTTAGGGCAGAAGGCTGGGTGTGTTTGTGGGGGGGGGGTTCATGGGTTAGGGCAGAAGGCTGTGTGTGTGGGGGGGGGTTCATGGGTTAGGGCAGAAGGCTGTGTGTGTGTGTGGGGTTCATGGGTTAGGGCACAAGGCTGGGTGTGTGTGTGGGGGGGTTCATGGGTTAGGGCACGAGGCTGGGTGTGTGTGTGGGGGGGTTCATGGGTTAGGCAGAGGGCTGGGGTGCTCAGGGCAGAGGGCTGGAGTGGATATGCCCCGTCCCCACCCCCTTCCCCAGGGCCCCGTCCCCAACTCTTCTCTGCCTCCTCCCCGGAGCAGTGAGCACGCTGCGGCTGGCCTTGGCTCTGCTCCGCTCCCCTTCCCCCGGGCGATCAGCTGATCGGCGGCAGGGAGGGGGAGGGGCAGGAAAGCACTATGCTGGGGGAAGAAGCGGGGAAGGGGAGCTTGGCTGCAGGCATGACCAAGCTTCTGCCTCCTGCCCCCGCAGGAGAAGTCGGTGGGCGGGGGGGCTGAGTGGGGCCAGGACCCCGGCAGGCAGCAGCGTGCCATCAAAAATCGGCTCACGTGCTGTCGGTTGCTGACCCCTGATCTAGTTTGACCTCCTGCACATCACAGGCCACAGAACCTCACCCGACTCCTCTAATATGCCTATAACCTCTGGCTGAATTACTGAAGTCATTAAATCTTGATTTAAAGACTTCAAGCTACAGAGAATCCACCATTTACTCTAGTTCAAACAGCAAGTGATCTGTGACCTGTGCCGCAGAGAGAGAGAAAATCCACCAAGGTCTCTGCCAATCTTACCTGGGGAAAATTCCTTCCCAACCTCAAATATGCTGATGAGGTAACCCTGAGCATGTGGCCAAGACCCAGCAGCTGGACACCTGGGAAAGAATTCTCTGTAGTAATTGAGTCCTCCCCAACTAGTGTTCATCTCCAACTGTTGGAGATATTTGCTAATAACAGTCACAGATGGGCCATATGCCATTGTAAGCAATCTCATCATAACATCCCTTCCATAAATTTATCAAGCTCAGTCTTATAACCTTTTAGATTTTTTGCCCTCACTGCTCCTCTTGGGAGGCTATTCCAGAAGTTCACTTCGCTGATGGTTAGACACCTTCATCTAATTTCAAGCCTAAAGTTGTTTGATTGCCAGTTTATATCAGTTTATTCTTGTGCCAACAGTGGCCCTTAACTTAAACAATTCCTCTCCCTCCTGGTGTTTATCCCTCTCATGTATTTAAAGACAAAAATCATATCTCCCCATAGCCTTCATTTGGTTGAGACTGAAGAAGCTTGGCTTCTCTTGTAAGGTAGGCTCTCTGTTCCTCTGATCATACTAATAGTCTTTCTCTGCACCTGTTCCAATTTGAATGGATCTTTCTTAAACATCAGTGACCAGAATTGCACACACTATTCCAAATGAGGTCTCAACAGTGCCTTGTACAATGATAACATTTTTCTATCTCTATTGGATGGGCTCTGTGTCAGACTGAGAGAGAGCTTTGGGAACACTCTTTCTTTTAAAGTTATCTGTGGCCATGAGTGGGTGAAACCTACATTGTTCTTCTCCTAGCTACAGTGTTACTAATGAAACATTAAAACAAAAATTAGTACTCCACAGACATTTAGAGAAGTCGTTCTTTGAATTCTAGAAACATATGACAAAGTGTCACTGTTCACTTCTTAAAGAGATTTGTTTCTAATCATTCATGTAGCTGTTATTTGAATAAATATAAAATGATTGTATTGTAATGAGCAGGCTAATATGTGTTTTGTGTCTCTGCCCTCTACTATATAGAATCTGAACCATTTAATTATGTCATAGTAGTCCCAATATTAGAACTAAGTTAGTGGGAATTTTTTTTTGGTTAGGAGGCAGGGGCCTTTGCTTTTGAAAAGAAGGATCTGAAGTCTGGCCCCATTTTTAATATCAAATTCCAAGTGCCCTTACTGTGCAGTATAATGACAACACTGTGAAGTTCCTAGATGGCCACAGATTTGGTATGGCCTTATTAATTGATAAATATTGTTCTTTACAAGTTAATAAGGAACATCCAACTCAAAGTACAAAAAAGTTAAACCATTCAAAATTATTTAGAATCAAATATTACAGAAACTAAAAGAATAATCATTGAATCTTAAAAGGCGTCACATACCATGAAACTGGGGTCAAATGTGCAAAAGCTCAAGAATATCAGAGCAACTCGGATATAAATGGATAAAGATTTGGTTAATGTATGATGAAACTCTTGTACTGTAACATATGAAACTTGGTCCTCCACATAAAACCTCACTGGTGCAGTTGCTTAGAGGAGTAATACAAGACTGACTCAAATAACAAGAATGACAAATTAAATAGCTCAATTAATTTTGTATGGAACAACAACAACAACAACAAAAAAATGGTATTGGAAGGAATGGTAGCCAACAGTCCATTAATTTAGTGTTGCTTTATGGGTGAACTAAAATGTTGTCAGTAGGCATTGTTAAAATAGTTATGAATTTCAGAAAGACTGACAGCCACTTTTTGGTAGCAAGCTGTTCCTGACACAAGAAACAGGACACAAGGGGAAGATGTTATCCCTTTGTAAAAACAAAACAAACACCTACTAATGACAAAGATGAAAAGCTGCTTAAAAGATCCAACCAATAAAACTTTTTAGTCAACCTTTAAAAAAAAAAAATACAGTAGCAAACATTCAAAAGTGTGGGGAAGGAAATCTAAACCTGATTTCCATCCTCATACAAACAGTATTCAATTTTAGCTTCTCAATATGGGTTGAGACCTCATATTGCAGTATAACTAAGAACATATAATAATGTATTATTCCCACCGTCTGTCTAAAAGAGAGATTTTCAAAAACCCCTGTGTGATTTATGAGTCTAAATTCTATTGATCTTACGCGCTTTTGAAAACTTTACACAAAGAACAATTGAAGAGAGATGAACAATGTCACTGCAGTGTAGACTCCTGACAAATAAGTATGAGCAGGTGATAAATAAACATCACATAGTTAACATTATTCTTCTTGTACAGCTGTAAGAGCTAATAAAATTAAGGCAGGTAATAAACCATTAATTGGCTACAAAAAGGTAAATAATATAATTTCAGGTCGCTAACCACCCTTAAAGCCAGACTATTAAATTATAAGGTTGAAAAAAAGAACAACATGTTTTTGGGGACATGTTCAAAGAGTTTGGACAGAAACAAACAATGGATGAGGTTGATTAAATTATCGGTGCAATGAGACTCCAGTGGAGTTTTATTTTAAAATAATGTTCACAAGAAAATGCTTAAGAGCATGTGGAAGTATCCCATAAAACATTTTAAAACTAACAATGGTAGCAATCGGAAATGAAAGGCAAAAGTTACTGGGGTGGGGGGGGGGATTGAAAAGGGAGTGGGCAGATAGACACACACCTTGGCAATAAGGTCAGAAATATCTATAGAATTCAAAGAGAAGATTAAGGATTCATAGTTTGACTCTCCTTTAGAATTATTACAAGATAGGACACATGATATTTGTCATCCCCATAGGAAAAAGCTGTTCATTCGAGTGAAAGTTGGTGGAAAGAATATAGGATGAGACTAGGAATAAAAAGAATTATTTTGTCCAGAAGCATCAATCAGAGATTAAAGAGAGATCCTGGCTTCTTTGAAAGAGTAACTGAAAGTTTATGTGGACAAGAATACAAGCCTAGCCTAAATTTTTCCAGTGACCACAACTCCAAAAATAGTTATGTTTTATAGTAGAACTCTTAACACATCTGGTTTCTGTAGGTGCAGACTCATAGGCGGTGTTGGTAGCACCACCTATAGTTAAGCTTGCCCAGTGCTTTCAATTATAAGTCCCAGCTTTCAGTTGATTATAACTTTGCCAAACATTAACTGTTTGGGCTGAAACTTTCCAGTTAGGTGCCTGCCTCAGGCTGAACTTTGTTGGAAAGTTTCAGCTAAAATGATTCAGTAACTTTGAAGAACAAACTTGGGAAAAAGTATATTTTTGCCCATGTTAAAAATTCTTACAGCCTTTTTCACTGAGAAGTTCTAGGGTCTGCATGTTCAGGAACAAGGGCTTGAAGTTTGAAAGGAGGCTCAACCTAGCGCCAGAAATATGTCTCTGGCTGTCCCTGTGAAATTTCACCCAAATGCGTCCAAGTTACAGGTCTCTGAAGAATTGCAGATCACTTAATAGCACATACACAATTGATTGCATATTATTTTTTCCCCACAGGACCCCTGCTTCCATCAATGTACAGGATGGACAGTGCTCAAAATACAAATGAGAACTTAAGAAGTTTATCACTTGGTTATAAAAATATACTTCAGGATGAAACTTGGCTCATATTTGTTTATTATGTTTGGGCAAAACTAAGTGGCTACTTTAAAAAAAAATAAAATCTAACGGCACTTAGGGCTGAGTCCTGCTCCCATTTAAACCAGTGCCAAAACTCCCATTGATTTCAGTGGGAGCAGGGTTTTTACCATACACCTTATTTTGAGCTAGTGATCGGAATTTCCATTAACCCAAGGTCATTGCCCTGTGACTTTGGATTGCCACTCAAGATATATTTTTTCTAGAACTCTTGGAAATTGCTTGGGATGTTCCCTGGTCCTTAATTGTTACATGTATCTTTCGTCTTTTACTAGTTCTGCTCTGTTGGTTCAGTTCTGTTGACAGCTAAGTGAAAATTACTAGATTCAATATATCACTGGATTGTAAATCATGTATTTTTTGCCCCTTCCTGTTTCATAATTTATTGAGCAGTTGACTCTGGCTAAGCAGAATGCTATATCTGCGCTGACCAGAGCACTTCTCTGGTAGTGCAGGCTGGAACAGAGAGTTGATGTGGATCATTGGTATTTTACAAGAATAATACCACCGTGCTCTTATATAGTGTTTTTCATCAGTGGATCTCAAAGTGCTTTACAAAGGAGGCAAGCATCATTATCCCTATTTTACAGATGAGGAACCTAAGGTACAGGGAGGTGAAATGACTTGTCCAGTGTCATCCAGCAGGCAAGTGGCTGAGCTGAAAATAGAACCTGGGTCTTTTGGATCCCAGTCCACTGCTCTTTCCACTAGGCCACCATAATGTGGCATTATTCAGATCTGTGTTTATTATCTGGTTTGGGTCTCTTAGGTGATTTCACAGCCATGTACCAACTCCAAAGGTGCAAAGTTGGGGTCTCATCACCAATAAATAAATAGATTTTAAAAAGAGGAGAATTCTTATTTTTACTCGAACAAGATTCTGCTTGGTTTTTAAACTGGTCTTAGAGTAAGATTGGCTAGATAAAGAAGATAGTGAGTGAGTGTTTTGGTACTGCTGCACTTCTACCTGTTACTTTCTCCAAACTTCTCCATTAAACACTCATGCCTTTGGAACCTCAGAAATCAGAAAAGTAATTGCGTGTGAGTATCGGCTCTTTAGTGATTATCCAATTGCCTGTCAAAGGTGAGACTAAAAGATAAGTTTTCCTGATTAGCATGTGGAAAAGAGAAGAAATAATACTGAGTTCATTTCTAATATTTTTAAGTGGTACTCTTCGGGTATGTCTACACTACGAAATTAGGTCGATTTAATAGAAGTCGATTTTTTTAGAAATCGATTTGATACAGTCGATTGTGTGTGTCCCCACCAAGTGCATTAAGTCAGCGGTGTGTGTCCACAGTACCGAGGCTAGCGTTGACTTTCGGAGCGTTGCACTGTGGTAGCTATCCCACAGTTCCCGCAGTCTCCGCCGACCATTGGAATTCTGGGTTGAGCTCCCAATGCCTGATGGGGCAAAAACATTGTCACCGGTGGTTCTGGGTACATGTCATCAGGCCCCCTCCCTTCCTCCCTCCCTCCGTGAAAGCAACGGCAAAAAATAGTTTCTTGCCTTTTTTCCTGGGTTACCCGTGCAGATGACATACCACGGCAAGCATGGAGCCCGCTCAGCTCACTGTCACCGTATGTCTCGTGGGTGCTGCTGGCAGACGCGGTACTGCAGTGCTACACAGCAGCATTCCATTGCCTTTCCTTGCAGATGGCAGACAGTGCAATACGACTGCTAGCTGTTGTCGTTGTCCCGTGGGTGCTCCTGGCTGACCTCGGTTAGGTTGGTCGGGGGCGCCTGGGCAGACACAGGTGCTCCTGGCCGGCCTCGGTGAGGTCGGTCGGGGGCGCTTGGACAAAAATGGGAATGACTGCAGGTCATTCTCTTCTTTAAGTTTCGTTTAATGGAGATTCAGTCCTGCCTGGAATATCATGTCAGCTGGAGGCTTCTGCCTCAGGCTGCTCTCCCAGTTGGCAGCACCGCACAGTCGCACCTACCCCTTGGTCCCATGGCTCATGAAGCCCGGACAGTAGTAAGGAGCAGTTCAACTATAGGATGCTCAAGTGCATAATGGTGGTAGAATGTGCCTTTGGACGTTTAAAAGCTTGCTGGTGCAGTTAACTGACTCAGTTAGACCTCAGCGAAACCAATATTCCCATCGTTATTACTGCTTGCTGTGTGCTCCACAATATCTGTGAGAATAAGGGGGAGATGTTTATGGTGGGGTGGGAGGTTGAGGCAAATCGCCTGGCCGCTGATTACATGCAGCCAGACACCAGGGCAGTTAGAAGTGCACAGCAGGGTGCGCCATACATTAGAGAAGCTTTGAAAACCAGTTTCATGACTGGCCAGGCTACGGTGTGAAAGTTCTGTTTGTTTCTCCTTGATGAAAACCCGCCCCCTTAGTTCACTCTACTTCCCTGTAAGCCAACCACCCTCCCCTCTCCCCTTTGATCTCCGCTTGCAGAGGCAATAAAGTCATTGTTGTTTCAAATTCATGCACTTTTTATTAATTCGTTACACAAATGGGGGGATAACTGCCAAGGTAGCCCGGGAGGGGTGGGGGAGGAGGGAAGCACAGGGGCAGGGTAGTTGTAGGGGCACCCCCTAGAATAGCATGCAGCTTATCATAGAAGCGGCATGTCTGGGGCTCTGACCCGGAACAGCCGTTTGCCCCTCTGGTTCTTTGGTAGGCTTCACACGGCACTGCTGCGGGTCCCTGTTATAACCTCTGTCCTTCATGCCCTTGGAGATTTTTTTTCAAATATTCCAGCATTTTGTCTTTTGGAACTGAGTTTGGATAGCACAGATTCGTCTCCCCATACAGCGATCAGATGCAGTACCTCCCGTTTGGACCATGCTGGAGCTCTTTTGCGATTCTGGGACTCCATGGTCACTTGTGCTGATGAGCTCTGCATGGTCACCTGTGCTGATCAGCTCGCCACGCTGGGCAAACAGGAAATGAAATTCAAAAGTTTGCAGGGCTTTTCCTGTCTACCTGACCAGTGCATCTGAGTTGAGAGTGCTGTCCAGAGCGGTCACAATGGAGCACTCTGGGATAGCTCCCAGAGGCCAATACCGTCGAATTGCGTCCACATTACCCCAACAGGGTCGATTTCAGCGCTAATCCCCTCATCAGGGAGGAGTACAGAAATTGATTTTAAGAGCCCTTTAAGTTGACAAAAATGGCTTAGTCGTGTGGATGGGTGCAGGGTTAAATCGATCTAACACTGCTAATTTGACCTAAACTCGTAGTGTAGACCAGGGCTTTGTAGTGGTATTTCTTTTTACTTGCTTTATCGAGACTGTAAGTTGTCTTATGTTTTGTTGCAATTCCATGTTAATAAAAAAATTAATTTTAAAAGTTGACCAAAATGCTTGTATGAATTTTAAAAATGCAAGTCAATAAATATTAAACCATGTAAGTCAAAACAGAACTAGTTCAAGATCTGAGCTTAGGCTGTCAGGATTTTTTTTTTTCCCCCCCTTCCTTCAGCTGATATTAGTAGCCAACTTTAGCTGCTGTTCATTTCAAACTTGGACAAATATTACTTGTAATACTGTAGTGTGTGGGAGCCATAGTAATATTTTATACTTCAGCTAAGATGAAGAATACAAAGTTTTGAAAAGGTTTTAAAATAAGTTTGTGCCCTCTAACACATATCAAAATGAAGGCCACAGAAGGGTCTTACAGTGAGACAGTTCTTTTGTCTTTATAAAATCTTTTCCTAATCCCGCTCCCCACACACAAAAAAGAGACCCCATGATAAAAGAAAATACCCAAAACTGTTTTAAAGACTATTATAAAATTCTGCTTTAGATAGACAAGTTCAATTAGAATGAAAGCTGTTAGTCTTAGGAGGTGGATTAAGGGAAGATTTTCATATTTAATGCTCTATTTCTATTAATTTTTGTAAGTGTAATTCAATCTTAGTATTGTCTGAATTATTTTAATAATTTAAAAATAATACTCAGGAAAAAATAGTTGCTGCTCTACTTTTGTTGTAAGGGCACCAATAATGAGATACAGTGAAGAGCTTGTTGGGTGAGTAAGCCAAAGTCAACTTTGGAAGATTGAATGACTGAAAAAAGATGCACATACTATTTAACTTCACCCAGGCTCAGTGTTTTGTGACAGCAAGCTAAATTTAATGTCTTCAAACAACTGTCTTGTCAGACAAGTCTGACATGCATTCTGAATTGCATGCTGGGGATTTTTGCCTTTAGAGCATGGAATGTGTTAACACTGAAAATAGCCGCAGGCAGATCCAACTTTTGTTTATAGCACTCAGTACCGGTACTTCCTGTATATAACTATAAAAATTGTACCGAACTTTGCTCTTTTAATTCTTCTTGAAGTTTGATTGAAGCACAGTGAAACCTCTACTTTGCTTTTCTTGCAAGTTTCATGAGGTGATCATTGAAATCTAAGTATAGTTAAACCTAAAATCAATTGATTTATGAATAAATGAAAAACTGGAAGAGTATTCAAGTGACACTGTCAATTTGAAACAAGGGTAAATTTTTCAGCGGTGACTAGGTGACTTGATCCTAAGTCCCTCAAGCCCCACAGACTTTCAGTGAGATTTAGGAGCCTTGAAAATGAGACTTTTAGGGTTCTGTGTCACTTAGGTCCTTTAAAATGTTTTACACCTAGTCAATTTAAAAAATAAATCAAAAGTAATTTGATGCTACTTTCCTCACCATTTAAAAAAAAAAAAAAGCCCATTCCTAAAGGAAAATTTTCATTTTCCTGTTGGTCTTCAACTTAGTTCAAAGCTTAACGCTGGATTGCAGTTGGTTTTTCATATTGTTTGCTTCTGAAAGTTGCCATGTCCTTCAAGAGAGCATAACCTGATAATTCTAGGTACTTTGTGCTTTGTTTGGATTTGTGTTTATAAGATTTGAAAGCTTACTTTCCCATTGCATTACTTACCGAGTTTAAAGACTGCCTTGCTAGACCTAGAATTTCCCTGCAAATCGAATATAATAGTCAGAATGTATTTACTATTTGTACAGAAGTATTTGCTCACAAAGTGTAACTTTCTATATGTCAGTCTAACATGCTGGCTAAGCTGCTTTATTTTGAAGCTGTTTTCTGAAGTAATGGAATGATTGCCTTGGTAAAATATACAATTGACTTCTAAAACGACCTGTAAGAATCACTGTACTGTATGATCTGGCAACATTTCTTTTTAAACTATAGCTAGCTTGAATAGTATTACTCCCTTAGGAGACTGTTATAAAATGGAGGCTTAATGTATGCTATTTTGATGGGGGAGGGGAAGTGTGTGTAAAAATATTTGAAAGGAAAGAACAGGAAAACATTTTCATTTCCAGATGATCTGAGATATCTTTTGCTTTAATTGACTTGCGTTTTTTTCAAGATGACTGAATAATGTTGCCATAGTAGCTGTAAAGGCTAATGGCCAAATTCTAATCTTCTTTATCCCTATGCAAACCCATTGAGCTCAAAAGCCTAGAATTAGGCCCTAAGTATTTGTGGTTCGCTTCTTGATCATTATGTAAAGAGCTTAGCACATTTTTGAACCCACTTTTGCTTCCACAACAAGTGAAACATATTTTATAATTGTCTTGCTAAAAACTTAGGTAAATGGATAATTATTTAACTTCCACTTTCTAATTTAACCTCTTGGAATTCTAAGCCTTAAAAAAATGCTGTAGATGTCTTGAAACTCCTAACAGATATGGAGATATATATTAAATGACTGTTGGCGGAATTTTTGAAACATATCCTGCAAACTATGTGAGGTAGTTTTCTTGGTGGTAAATCAGTTGTTTTAGGCCATGGACTTGTGGATTTGAATCCCAAAGATACAAAGAGCTGTGAGATTTTTTTCTTATAAAAATAAATAAAATATTAATCACAGAAAACTTAGCTAAATCTCTTATTTTTGTAGAAGGTTGACCTAATTTGTGTTCTCATCAATTGAACAGTAGTAAGAACAGTAATAAAAAATAAAATAATGAAGTCTGACCAAGTTATAGCTTCTCCATTCCTCCACCTCCAAAGTGCAAATCAAATTCCCTTCTTCCTATTTCGGTTAAGAGTTAAAGTGTGTCTACATTTGGTGAGAAAACTAGTACAAGGACATTGGTTTATACAGAGTGGTTTGTATTGTTTCTCTTTGTGATGCTATAGTATACTACCATACAGTTTTTGTCAGGAGAGTGTGGTGCATCTCCACATAGCAGCATTAAATTAATTTATAATGGTTGCCTGAATTA
Organism: Malaclemys terrapin pileata; assembly: GCF_027887155.1. NCBI lineage: Eukaryota > Metazoa > Chordata > Testudines > Emydidae > Malaclemys > Malaclemys terrapin. The sequence continues at coordinate 20,825,673 of NC_071515.1, read as the reverse complement.
CAGATCTAGGCCAACTCCATATTTCTGCTTGCAAGATGTCAGCAAGGTTTAATTATGGAATGAAAGATAAGTCTTATTCCATGGCTTCTACCACTATTGCTGTTAGCAGGGCCTTTGGGTAACTTTCAGATGTGAGACACTATATTGTGGAAGGGCTGAACCAGTGCAGTGTAATACTTGTTTTCTTGTCTGTAGCGGAAGGGGGCTCCATATGACTGTATTGAATTAATTGGACTTGAGCCAAAGATCTTGTCCCAAGTGGCTCAAGCATTTGGTACAGTCAACCCTAATAAAAAACCCCAGGGTGCAAGCCATTGTCCATTTCATATTGAACCTGAGGTGTCCCATCCCTCAGCTCCCCACAGTCTTTACCACAACCTGGTAACATGTGAAAACTACAAACTGCCCTGTCTTCACTAGGATTTTACCTCGTGTTGGTTACCATGTGTTAGTTAACACAAGATAAAACATTCCTTTTTTCCAAGTGAAGACACATCCTAAGGAACCTTGCCTCAACCCCTTTGTAGGGGTGGGACAGAGTAGTAAGGAGTGTCACCACAGGAGGACCCTCTCATGTCAATTTCTTAGTGCTGGAAAGGAACAAATTTTCGTGTTTTCTGTTGTTTTTTAGAACTTATAACTGCTTCTCTATTCGCACACTAGATGAATGCTATTACCTCTATGCCAATATGTAACAGTGTTTAGTACTCAAATGCACTTGCCAAGATTCTGGCACATGAACTCCTGCCCACTGTTCTGCTGCTGTTTGGTTTACAAATTACATCATGGAAAGAGAGTAAGTGGTGGAAAAATAAAATTACCCCTTCTTCCCCCATCAAAACCCAAAACCCTTGTGAGGAGGAGGAGAAGAGAAGAAAATGAATGAAGGAGGAATCAGACAGGAAAATATTCTAAAACCACTTTTATTAAATTTTAAATTGGGGGTCAAAATTTACCGTAAAATGTCTTTCTGTGCAAGAAGAAACTACTGATATGCAGTGGATGTACACCAAAAGCACAGAAAGGAGTTGATATCCATTAATAAAGTATCTGTTTATATTATGGAAATATAATATCTAAGGAAAGCGAAGACATGGGTATTTTAAAAACACCAAACTCCAACTTTGCAAACCAAGGGATGTCTTCTAAACAAATTGGATGGCCCTCAAGAATCATAAAATCATGGAAATGTAGGTTTGGAAGGGACTTCAAGAGGTCATCTAGTCCATCTCCCCTTATGTAGAGGTAGGACCAAGTATACCTCTGAAGGTGAGTATTCAGCCCCCATCTCCAGGAGCTCATAGGTTTTGTGACTGCTTGACCACTATCCCCACTCCCCACTATGAGTTCAATCTCTTAGGACTGCTCATAATTAAAATTTGTATGACTGGCTGCTCACAACGAGTGTCCGTGATGGATATTGCTGAAGCTGGGCTGATCATGGTTTAGCTACAAGTGTGAAAAAGGAAGAAGCTTGACTAGATAGTTTATTTGCCTACACTTTATCCTTCCTTCTTGCCTTGATTTAAGTTGTTTTGTGCTGTCACTTGGATGAAAACCTATAGTTATCTTGGCTCAATGACTGTATCAACACTTATGTACCAAGGAAGATTTCTTTACACCAGTGTTGTGACATACAAGCTCATAATTCTAATGACTGAGAATAATAATTTGGCTTGGAGGGTGAGGAGAGAGATTGTTGAATTAAAAAAAAGTAAGCTACATGTAGTAGCCAGATAATATTGTATCTCTTAGTTTTACCAAAAATATATTAGATATATAATATGTATGTTTAGGAAATAAGTGCCCACTGCTGTGTTAACTGTACCCCCATTACAAGCATTTAACTCGCAAAGATGAATTTAATTCTGTGCATCACAAGTATTAGAATATTTAAATCTGTGGCCCTGTTTAACATCTTTAGCTTTTTTTCTTTTGTGGTGTACATAATCATTTATTTCTTACATACCGGTATTTCATGTCTGGTAACGTTCTCTTTTACTGCTCGTCTGCACTGTTAGTCTTATAAAGGGATTAAAAGTTAAGGATAAGGAGCTTTACTTGATTTTTAAGATTGAAGTAGATTGAGAATAAAACAATATCCATTAAAAAGGAACAAAACAGGCATTTAACCTAATTTTTTTCAGACTTCCTTCCCCCACTATCTTTTGATAAACCAAATATGGAGTCTGATATGGAGTTGGTTGCATAACTTGCCAACACTATGACAGAAGTGTACTGTCATCTAAAGATGGAGCTCAGCTGTGTCAACAAATAAATTTATTTGAGAATAATATCGCTTTGGTAATTCGACTTTACATTTCAAAAAGAGCTTATTCATTCCAAAGAAAACATCAGTTCCGCCAGTTGGAAAGTAAATAGATTCAGTTTCTGTGCTAGCAGTGAGCATTATTTTAGTTGTAGGCTAAGCAAATTAAAGAACACATTCATAGCTATAAACGTATGGATTTCCATTTGTAAAGTATCACTCTGTCCCCTCCTAACCAAGAAGATACTCTAGTAATTACTGAAATAATGGCTCCCTTTCTCCCTCGTTTCTGTTTGTTGAAGTCTTTACATGCCTGTGACTGTCAATCCATATGTTTGCTGAAAATAATTTGCTGTAGGGTTATTAGAAAATAAATTACTACAGCTTCTACATTTGAAAATTTTGAAACCATATCAAGAAAAGTAAATCTGATATTTCAATAATAGTTTAATCTGAAGCCAGCAACATTTTAAAAACATTTTATGCTATTTTTAGACCATTCTTTTTTGGATGTTGGTATGTCTGAATTCCTGTCCATCATTTACTTTTGGTTGTCTACATATTCAACTTCTCAAGTCTACAGTTGGCTGCACTGGCCCCATCTAGGAGAGGTGGATACCACGGTGGATTGATTTAAATCATCAATCTTAATCATAATTTTAATCAAAAAGCAGGATTGAAACCTTGATTTAAATAATTGATTTTAATTTTGTTATGCATTTGTACTTTTTAGTTATTTTTCTAAAGAGAGTTCATTCTCATTGGTTGGTATATCCATTTAAAACGTAGATTTGCAAAGAAATATGGATTTACATTATTTGTTGGTAGTTTTTGCTAATCAGGAAGATACACTATTAGGGTTACCATACGTCCGGATTTTCCCGGACATGTCCAGCTTTTTGGTCCTCAAATCTCCGTCCGGGAGGAATTTCCAAAAAAGCCGAACATGTCCGGGAAAATAGGGAGGCATGGTAAGGGGACCCCGAGTGAGAATGGCTGCAGCAAAGCCAAAACTAGCAACTCCTCTGATCTGCTGGGGCATGGAGGCGGCGGCGGCATCCAAGCGTGCAGCTGCCTTCTCCCTGGGCTCCAACTTTCCCGGCTCCCGCCACTCTCCACCGCGGCGGGGACCAAAGCAACTTCCCCAGCGCAGCAGCAGCTGGAGCCCGGGGGGTGGGAGGGAGGAGGAGGAATTTGGGGTGCTCAGGGGAGGGGGTGGAGTTGGGGCGGGGACTTTGGGGAAGGGGTTGGAATGGGGGCGGGGCCGGGGCCCTCGTGGCGTGTCCTCTTTTTTCACTATTTAAATATGGCAACCCTATACTCTATGCAGTATTTATATACATGTATCCAAGCAATTATATAGCTTAATTTACGTTTATTCAGAGTCTTAATTTTTACTCTCATGTTAGAAAATGGTCAGAGGCGTTTCTTATTTAATAGATTATTTTTTTTACTCATTTGTGTCAAGCTGCCTTTAGATGGAAATTGGAATTCAATTAAAAATACATAAAAACAGCATTTAAATGTTTTTTTTATTAGATAAATGAAACTACCTTAAATGTGATGGATACATAAGGGAAAATGTTTATCAAAACATGCTTTGCATTTAAAACTAATTTATTTATTAAATGAAGGAATTACTAATGCTGGTAAATTGAGCTAATTATGTGTCTGGTTTCCACATCCATCAAGTTTTTAGAACCAGTAGATCTCATTCTTTTCCACCCATATATTGGAAACAGAAAGTAAGCTTTTTTTTTTTTTTAACTCTGAGTCAGTTTCTCAACTTCGAATGAACTAGTTCAAACGAAAAAAAAATTCTGTATCTGCAAAAAAGGCTACTGCCGTCAAAAACTGGTTTATCACTTCAACAAACTCTGGGTTCAGGTGCTTAGCCAGTGACTTCCAACATTTCAGTGGTTTGACTTTCTTTAAAACTTTGACAGCAAACCTATATTAATTGAATGGTTGATCTCCAGCCCTGACTTATTGTGTTTGACACGACTGATTGTTAGATGCCGATGTCATAGCAGCATCTACCCGAGTACTTTGTCTTGAGAATATTGGCAAGAAAATGAGGTGGCGTAAGTGAATCTACTTCTCCATTGCCTGCAATTTAACTTTATTGTTGGGTATTTCTTTCTACTGTTTCTTGAATTTTTTTTCCCAAATTTCAATAGCATTGTAATAGAGCAGCTATCTTTTTGTAATTTGTCTAAAGTGATGGAAATAGATTTCAGTATATCATGATAGCTTGACCAGCTTAGAACATATTAAAATATGCATAGCTTTGTCTACACTAGGCTATTAGAATATAATGAATACCTCTAAAACACCTCTTAATTGTACTTTAGAGAGCGCCTGAGGAGGAGCATTGGAAAGGGAAAAGTGAGTATTTTTCAGATGGGAGTAGGAGTTGGGAGATCGTGGAAAGGAACTGAGAGGTTGAGTGAAAAAGGGAGAGCCTGAGAGTGATCAGCTAAAAAAGAGAAAGTGAGATTGGGAGGAAGGGAGGGAGAAGGGGATAAGAAGAGCCAAAGAGATGGGAAGGAAGAACAAAATGTAATGCAAGGAGAAAGCAGAAGGAGAGGGAAGGAAAGATTGAAGAACAGACATTGAAGGTTGAGGGAGGGGGAGAGGAAGGAAAAGGCCTGTCTCTATATCACAGCACTGCACTTTAAATCATATTGTGGCCTCCTTCAGGGCACCCCACTCAGGTGTCAGGCCCCTTAGCCATCACCTGATTCAGAATGGGAACCTGTGTTCCTCGCTCTCCAGACCTGGGGATTTAGACTGCAATTCCTTCTGCAATTCACTGTGGTCATTTTATCAAGTCTGAGTTTAGTTCAGGACCTTCCATCCTATTCTCTCCCAATGACAGGGTTAACCAGTGACCAGCCAGCCTTCATAATGCTTTTGTTCTGAATAAATACATTTTCTCTATAAAACAAAGTATCTTGAAAATGATTAACAGCTTATTTGCCTGCCTGTTTTAGGAGGTGTCACCCATCTGTTAGGGGTTTGGGATTAGAAAGAGATGTCCATACTGCAAGTGTTACTTATGGAGAAAGGCTTTCTCAATGAGGAAGGCTTTGCAGCGTTTCCTACAGATGGTCAGACTGGATTTGCCCGATCGCCTCTGGAAGATTATTCCATAGCTGTATCCCATTGACTCAGAATGTTTTGTCTCCCACTATACATGCTTCACCCTGAGCTTTTTGATCTGTGTTGTCAGAGAAGTGCAGCTGTTGCAAAAATGGAATAGAGTATCGGAAAAGCGAAAAAGAAGGCAGAACAAAAATAAGTTGAAGGCCAAAATTTTATGATAAATAATATGTGAATGTTTGAATTTACACTTTGTGTATGTCTAGATATTGCCAAAGCATCTCTGCCAGGGAAGGCTTATCTCTGGTTCATCAGTTTACTTCTGAAAAATCAATTTTTTTTGCCTTTTGAAATGCGTGTACACCAAATGACAGATATTGTGACAAGCTTTCCAAGGGGACAGTACTTCCAACATTTCTGTCAAGGTTACATCCCTCTTTCCCTCTGCAAACTACTCACTTTGAACCCTGCAGTGTAAGGGAGGAATGTAGAGGGAGATAGGAATGTATGGGAGGGGGGAGCTTTAGTGACATCGCCCACTGAAATGCCAGCAACCACAGCCCTTAGTGGTGCCCTGAGAATGGAATTTGGCCTCTAGTCAAAAGATAGTGAATGTCACTAATATGCTCTAACGAGATAAACAAGTTTTTGTTTCTCTGCTAGTCCCAGGTCTACTTCTTTCCATGCTGTTGTGCAGGTAGTGACTAATTTGTAAATTGCATGTGAATGGATCTTTTAAAAAGAGAAACAAACAAGCCAAAGGCTCCTGTTTTTCTGGGAGTGATTCACCACCTAGTATTAGGGGGTAGCCGTGTTAGTCTTTATCCACAAAAACAACAAGGAGTCTGGTGGCACCTTAAAGACTAACAGATTTATTTGAGCATAAGCTTTCATAGGTAAAAAATCTCTGAAGTGAGGTTTTAGTTAGTCTTTAAGGTGCCACCGGACTCCTTGTTGTTTTTACCATCCAGTATTGGTATATAGTGTGATTTTTTTTTTTTCTTTTTTGCTTTAGAATATGCTACCAATGAGTCTTTAATGCCTTTACACAAAAAACTTTGTCCATAAGACACTGAAACAAGGATGCCTTTCCAAGCCCCACACTGGGCCCTTAGTGCGCATATCCTTAAACCACGTGAGATGGGAGAGAAATAGCAGCCTCCTTGGGGGCCAGTCCTTGCCCAGTGCACAAAGACTCGTTCTGAGGTGGTAACTAGGGTAGCAGTGTCAGCAGGAGCTGGGCTTGAGAGAGAGGTATCTTCAGAACCCCTGGACATCTATCTGTGATACAGGCGATGGTTGGCTGATGTCATGTTAGTTCTAATTTACTAACGTGATGTCAACCAGTCATTACTTTGATCACTTGGTCTTTCCACTCACCCTTTGTCTTGTCTATTTAAATTATAAGGTCTTTGTAGCAGGGATGGTTTTAGTATTTGTACAGCACCCAGCACAATCGTGATAGTAGTCTTTTGGGTGCTATAATAAAGAACAAAAAATAATTCATGTTCAGACTGACCCCCTTATTGCCAGGAGATGAAATACAACAATGAAAAATATGGAAAAGTGTATTTGTAATAGAGATCACTCCCCAATGTGGTGTTCATGGTATGAAGTTATATACGGTGCACATGTTATACATTTTTTATTCCATATATGATCCTTTGCATGGTTATTGCTGGAATACTGGACAATTTGAGTCCTATATTGAGTTGATACAGAAAGTGGGATATGGGGCAAAAAAAAAAAAGTTACATTCCTTAAAGCAAGAGTCTAGTGCAGGGGTTCTCAAAGTTTTGTACTGGTGATCCCTTTCACATAGAAAGCCTCTGAGTGCAACCCCCCTTATACATTAAAAAACACTTTTAAATATATTTAATACCATTATAAATGCTGGAGGCAAAGTGGGGTTTGGGGTGGAGGCTGACATAATAATAACCTTGTGACCCCCTGAAGGGTCCCGACCCCCAGTTTGAGAACCCCTGGTCTAGTGTCATCCTAATTAATTCTAGTGCAAAATACAGAGCATTTTATTTAAATCTCTTTAGTAAGTATATGTTGATTTAAAAAAAAAGTTAGCATCTTTTAGGAAGCTGACAACCACTGGAGAGTATTTGAGGCTTGTTATAGAATGTCTAAAATATTTTGTTTGAAATTGATACCAGGAAGCAGCGAAGTACTAAAATGGATGTGTAACCAATTGGAAAGAGCTCAATTTAGTTGAGAATTTCGGATGAAAATCTTTTGGTTTGGGCCAAAAATTTAATTTTCCCCATCAAAGCTTTTTTTAAGTAATATTTTTAAATGTTTTCTTGTAGATAATACCATTTCTCATACAATTCTGTAGATCATCAGTAAACATAACAATTTTTCTTAATGTGTTCCTTTCACTTTACAGAAAGACCCAGATTATTTGCAGCTTTGGCTGGACAGTTTTGTTTCTAGCTATGAACAATTTCTGGATGTGGACTTCGAGAAGCTTCCCACGAGGTATGTAGAAATTCAGATCTGCTCATCTTGTGTTTGATACCTGGCTGTGTTCTGGGCTCCAAATCCTGTTTAAAATGGTTTGTTCCACACCAGTATTTCTTGACTGGCACTCACAGGCCCATTCTTTAAAGGTCAAATTTGGGTTGCTAATGATGAAACTAGGTAAACAGTGGTATTTGCATCAAACCAGGAAATGGCATCAACATAAATTTGTTTTTGTTAGCAGAAATTTACTTATTACAGCTCTTTGTATGTTGCTGAAATAAGTATTCTGCAGTAAGCCTGATGCGTGAAATAATATTTTGGTGGTTTAAAAGAATATATAAGGGAAAGATCTGGATAGTAGATATAGTTTTGCAATTTAATCTCTGGGATTATTTTAATATTAAGGATGAGATAAAATTCTAAATTTGACTAATATAGTTGAAAAAATGTGAAAATAAGTTGCTTCTTTACTTGTCTGCTTAGACCTTAGTACAGGCTTTTGTATATTGTCCTGCAACAGCAGTGTTACCAGCCCCAAGCATTGAAAAATCATGAGATTGATTTGAAGCATGGATTTTAAAATATAATAAATGTTTGGTTCTTTTATGCCTTCTAGTTTTTGAGCCTTCAGGGTTCATGTTCTCAAGCTTTTATTCACAGCCATGAGGGCTAGAATTTTTTTTTTTTTTTTTTTACACTGAAAGCATGGCTTTAGGAACTAGGGCTTTTGAAGAAAAACCAAATACTGTGAGACTCAGGGAAAAAATCATGAGAGTTGGCCATAGTACTGTAGCCAATATTATACTGTCTTAAGTGATAGTGATGAATGCAGAGAATGAGGCTCCCTGTACTGTGGTTCTGGTCCTAAATCCATTACTATCAATGTTGGATCAGGTTTCATTTAGGTATTAGCAGTGTCCACAATTGTTGCAAGGAAACATTGAACCCTGAAATTGGGTCCTAGCATCTTAAAAGTGTACTTTTTCTTAGCTATGTGTAATAATACTTTTCTCAGTGAATATAATATATTCATATAGAATTGATTATATCCAATTTATAACAAAAACTAAAAATGTTCTGTTTTGTATTGCATAGTCTGTCAGTTTTGCTTTGGTGAGGCAAAAGTGTATCTTCATAGGGTTGTATTTTTTGCCTAAAAGGGCATAACTTCTAAATTGTCATTCTATAACATTAAGTTTAGTATGAGAAATGTTAACAGTGGAATAACTGGACTAAATTAGAAGTGTTCGGAAGTGTATCAACTACAGAATTGTTTTTATTTTTCAATAGCAACATGGCAGAAGATTAAAAAGAAAAAACATAAACCTAAAGATAAACTGTGCAAAAACAATGACAGTGTCTTCATTGTTCAGAGTGATAGTTTCAAGAGCTCAATATAAAATCTGGTATTTTGCTGAGATTAATGACAGGATTAGTAGTGTGACCTAAAAGAGTAGGACTGTTTAGGATTGGACTCATTTTGTAACAGATGTAGAGAGAAAATGTCTAGCCAAAATAAGGGAGAGGGCAGGTGACTATTGTGTTTTGATGGCCAGAAATAAATATCCTATTATGAGACAGTTTATGTTCATTTTAACAATAAATCGGTTTCTGTCCCTGATTGCGCTTAGATATAATCACATTTGGTGACATCCTTCTGGACTTATTTTGTCATACATTATAAATTGTTGTAACTTCGATGGTGCAGGATTTCAAAGAGAAGAAATACGAAAGAATCAGAAACAAATAATTCAAAATAAATATGGAGATATCACTTTATAATCTGCACATTACACCATGACATTCACTTGTACCAAAGCTAATCTCTAATTTGTGTCTCGGAGTTGGTTCACCTTTATACATTTTAATCAAAAGCTAATTCTCCCTTCGATTCTGGAAGTGGTTGTGTTCTGCAAGCTGAAATGAGGAATTGTTGAGGGAGAGAAAGATGCTATGTGTACTTTCATCTGATAGGATCTCAAAATGCTTTACGGCTACTGCATATGCATGCAGCACTGGATAGACATTTCTGAGTGAAAGGCAGCTGAGAATGAGTGTTGCAAAACAGGGCAGGGAGAGGAAATTTTGAACAAACTAAGGCACCCTACTTTAATGAAAAATGCCATGGGATTTATGTCCATGAAGAGAATATGAGACTTCAATTTTATCAGCAAAAAAGACCAAAACACAGCTGACTTCATGGAACTCTAATTTACTTGTCTCTGAGGCATGAAGGAGTGACTCGGCACTACTGAGATTTGCATCTAAATGGGTAATACCACAAGTGGGTCTGATTATAAGAACATCTTTTTCTGCACATAAAAATATATTTCCTTTTAAATTTTGTATGCCAAGTTTGGGAACCTGAAAAATCACATTTTGTGTAATACATATCTCAAAAAACTGTGAATTAATTTGTTCTGGAAGTGTGGATAAAACATATATGGTAAGGTGTTATAGGCCAGAGAAAGAACTATTGGTTGTAGAGTTGGTCTTCTTTTGCAGCCCCATGCCTCAGCACGATTGCTACCTATAGTTTTTTATAGTGTTTTGTCTAGTTTAGATTTAAGTGTTTCAAGCAGTGGGTTTTATACCACTTCCATTGGGAAGATGAGTACTCAGCAGTATAATAGATCTGTTGACATCTGTGTACATTGAAGATGAGAGATTGTCGCTCTACTATTTTTGCATTTTTCAAAGCATCTATTGCATCTTACTATATTTACAATTGAAAGGGTAATGTCTTACCAGCTGGTTAGAGGTTATTTTCCCTGCTGAATGGGGAAGAAATTTTTACTCTGTTTAATAACTGCAAAGGCAGTTTGAGTATGTTATCAGTTTTCCTTTTGTTTTTGGCTTACATGCTGTTAAATTTACAACAAAGAAGCTTAAAGGAAGTTGTTGAAAAACAAATCAAACATATTTTTACATACTTTATGGTATGAGTTCAGACCTACATAAAAATGACTTAGGACACAGTCACAAATAGCACATTTGTCAAGAGTTTATGGCTAAAAAGTGAAGTCTGATTTTCTGCAGTTTTTGTATTTTTAAGTGTGTGCTTCCTTTTGTAAAAATGCTAATCTGTGGTTAAACTGCAGCAGGATGAACAACAGTTGGAAGCTGGTTTGACTCCATTCACACAATTAATGTGGCAGATTAACATGTTCACCCATGTTAATGCAAAGATTGAGAAAATAATTAATGAGAGAATTATATTAGGTCCACGGATGCATCAGATTTCTTTCACTTCCAGGTTTTGATGATTTGCTGATACATTAAAGACAGCGGTTCACAGTTACCAATGAATTGCATCTCTGACCCCTCCTAATCTCTGCCAGTGTAGCCTCCTTCATGTCTCTGCTATCACATTCTCCTATTGTAGATCTGCACCGCATTGTAAACCCATGTCTGGGTTACAGGCTTCTGGACTCAGTGTTTCCAAGCCAGCGCTTGAGTGTCCACACAGCATTGTAAACCTGGGTTTACAGTGGCTGGACCCAAGTCTCACAGCCATGCTCACACATCATACTGTGCTATGCAGATCTTCTGATTCAGATCTGTAGTTTGAGCTGTGTCCATATTGCAAAATGACAGGGCTTGGACTTGAGTTACAAGGGAAATCAGCTTCTGACCAACACTCCTAGCAGGATCCTATAACCGGGTCCCGAGTGCTCGTTGATCTGAGTCAGAGAGATTTGTGTGTGGACAGAAGGGGTGCTTGGGCTCAAACGTGAGTCAGAGCCCAGGCTTAGTCTGCAGTGTAGAGCATACTCCTACTCTCAGGCCTGGCCCTGTGTTGCAGTCCCTTAGTATTAACTATGATTTCCTCAACAAGTCTGTCTTAGGCTCAGATCTCCATTTCTGGAGAAGGAAGTGAGATGGCTAGTGAATCTGTACACATGTTAGAATTTTATCTTGGCTTGTGGATGAACTTCTGACCCATGTCTTTAAAAGAAAAAATACATACAAAAAACAAACTTCAGTTAATACCAGATTTTCAAAAGATTTTCCAATTCCCCTTTGAAATAGTCTTGTTTACACAGCTAGCTATGCTAGGAAAAGCTGATACTGTGCTTTATGTACCCTCCACAAATCTGACTGATTTGCTGCGGTGATGTGCTAAAATCTTGCTCCAGGAGGGATAAGAAATCTTGCTTGTTTCAAATAAACCTGTATTATATTTTCAGTCAGAGCAGCTCTACCAAAATGGGCATTTTTTTACTCTGCACACAATCTCTTGTTATAATTTTTTCCCCAGTGGCTTGTACAGTAGCACAGAAAATGTGGAATTGGTAATAACTTCCAGTCTTGCTCCCTGAGGCTTTTTTCCCCCTCTGTCTCATCAGTCAGCCTGTCTTCGGGTAGGGTGACCAGATGTCCCGATTTTATAGGGACAGTCCCAATATTTGGTGCTTTTTTTTTTTTATTTGGGCTTCTATTACTGCCTGCCCCCTGTCCCGATTTTTCACACTTGTTATCTGGTCACCCTGTCTTCGGGGGCGTGTGGCATGAGGGAGTTGCTGCTTACTTTACTGTGCAGCATTTAAACCTCTTGCTGAGAAACTACAGTTGGCCTTTTTGGAAAGCTATTTGTCCAGCTTAATTTAAATTATCAATCGAGAAATTTGTGGCCTGTAAAGGATTCTGTGTACATTGGCTTATGCAAAATGTGGACATATACACTGGTATCTAGAAAAAGGAGGCTGCCTTCCCAGAAAGATGCATTTCTTTTTTGGAGGTTGTGTGGAAGGTAGTAGTTGCTCTGTCTCTGTATGTCTATTTCAGACAGCACTTGTATAGCATTCTAAAGGATCAGGAGAGTGTGCACAGCTCTACTGTATATGAGTACTTTGAGTTCAGCTAGATGGTACTAATATTTTGGAAATATACAAGGTTTACATATATACCAGTGGGTTCTACTTAGGAGAGAGAGTCTCTCTGGTTGGCTTAGCAAACTATATCAATTTCCCCTCTTTTCCTCTGCAGAGATTTTTTTCTCCAGTGTTAACAGATACAAATTATTTTGGCCCCAAATAGTGCTATATTTTCCTTTTAAATATTGGTAGGTACCATCTGAATAGTTGTTCCCCCCTGTCCATAAAATTCCACTTTTGGAGTTGGACCTGATTTTAGAGGTTGATTTCTCTCGCTTACTATATCTGGTTCTAACTAAAGGCTGTTGCAGGCTGGGTCCTCCAGTTGTTGCCCAGCTCTTCATTTTCCCATAACCATTTACTATATGTTTCCCTGAAGTATCCCCCCTAGGTCAGACAGCTGACATGACAGAGCATCTCTTCATCAGCTGAAAGAATGAATGAACAGCTCTTGGACTGAAAACTGCGCTCCCTGCAAGTGAGATAATGACAGAAGGAGTCTATAGTAAACATTGCTGCTCCAGCGCATCTGAGCATTTCCAGGATGTTATTGAACCAGAATAATCTATATAGCAGTCTTGTGTGTTCTGGCCTTGCTGCTGTTTTTGTCTGTAATTTTCTTCTTCTGAGCCTCTCTGATATTTTACACAAATCTTTTGAACGTAGGAAGATCAACTGGTGAGAATGCATAATGGTTCCCTAGGGTAAAGTCTGGGTATGGCAGTACTTGGATACATTGATTGTGCCAACATAACAGTATTGTGCTTTCTGTTTCTTTGCTTTTTAAAAATAAGTAGAGGAACAAATCTATTTCCTGGTTTGATCTCCAGAAACTAGTAATGATGGGGCAGCAATTATTAATGCACCAGCCAAGTGCCAGGAATCAGATGGATTGCTGGGGATTTCTGTGTGCCAGACCCCTTATTTTCCAGTTTTCTCACATGTAATATTCCCATTAAATTTCTTAGTTGTGTGTCTTGTATACTTGGGATGCTGAAAAATTTCACTGTGGATATTGAGTAATTGGGCTTCAGTGACTACTTTGTAGTTAATATTGTATTTATTTGGTTACTTTTGATCAGTACCAGTGATTGTAAACATTTTTAATAGGGTGTCCCATATCTTAATATAGAAAATATATTTTGTATCACTTTCTCCTTGATTTGGGATTGCATGGACCAGTTCCCCTAGTTTTTCCTATGGCAACTAGAGCAGTTACTTTCACAGAAAAGTAATGTTAAGAAAACCATTTAATGTATTTTTAGCTGCCTTTCAATACAATTTAACATCCGAGAACAAGGAGGAAGAGCTGGCACAATGTGACCAGGCAGTTTTTTGTGGATCACCAGCAAATGTTTATGAACCACAATAGCCCCAATTTAGGAACATGTGTATTATAGTGGCTTGAAACAGTGCACACAGATACACAAGATGTACAAATAAAAAAAATTTATTTACATACATTTAATTATTTTGTGTATTTTTTTAAAGGGTGGATGATGTACCTCCTGGAATATCACTACTTCCTGACAATATTCTGCAGGTCCTGAGGCTTCAGCTGCTACAATGTGTCCAAAAAATGTCAGATGGACTAGAGGAGGAGCAACAAGCCCTGTCACTTTTACTTGTCAAATTCTTTATCATCCTTTGCAGGTATTTATTCGGTCTGGCTGCTTCTTTCACCAGTATATTGTTTTATCTGGGAAATCTTGATTTACTTACAATGATATAGATCAAGATTCTTAATACACGTACAGTGTGACAAAACATTGCCCAGTAGAGACAGAGACTCTCCATATTGCAGTCAAAACACATGGTATAATGAAAGAAAAAAAAAAAACAGTAATATGGATAAAGAAGGCCATGATGAGAAAGGGACTGAGTGGAGAAAATGATAGCATATTATTTGTATTTAAACTGTGTATATGAAAGTTCAAATCTATGTTACATAACGGAAACAAGATTTTTTTTTTTTAAACAGATTGCTAATATGTTTTTGGCCATGAAATAACTTCCCAGGGAACAGTCCAGGGAAAGTTGATTCACATTCTTAACATATTTACGTGCCCCTTAAATAGTTTAGGAAAATATTTTATTTTATATTACTGGCATCTTCTGAAACTTTTATCTTATTTTTTGTGATATCGCTTAACCATATCCCAAGCAACCATATAAGTAGAGCTCTAAAAATGTCCATTCCTCCCAAATTTTAAATTGTTCATTAACACAATTTAGAATACAACAGTTTTTTCTCTAACAATGTCTATTGAGACAGGGCTGCTCTATTTTACACTCTGCGACTGTCCCCTGAGGAATATCTACAAAATGAGCCTAGCTCTCTCACTGGCCATGTCCACTCCTCACCTCCAATATGTCCCCATGAGGTGGTCTAGAAAGGACCCAGCTCTACTCCGGCCAGAGAAATCTCCTTTTGCTGGGGGTATTCCTCAGGAACCTTTTCCAACCTTGTGGTCCTTTCACCCTGCCGGAACAATGAAAAGGCACTGTATGGCAAGAGACAATTGTGCCCAAATTGTGTTAAAATTCTAAGGATAAGTTAAGGAAACAGTAGTAGCTGTAGCTTCAGATTTCTGTACTTTGTCAATTTTAGTTAGTCTTTGAAAAAATATCCTTTTTTGTCATTGAACTCCTTATTTTAGTTCACATGCCTCAAGGATTGAGAAGTGTGTTTGTAACACCTACAATATGCAAGCAGAAGTGGTTTTCTTTTGCCTTTTATGATTTGTTTAGTGTTCTAAAAATATACGCTCAGATGCCTATCTTTTTTTAAATTAAAACTGAGAATAGGCCTATGGAAAACTCACTCGGAGTTTTAGAAACCATTTGTGGCTAAGCCACCAGTTTTCTTAGTGATGTCAGAGGAATAATTGTTGTCTTTGGTATCAGATTCCATTTCTGAGTTTTGTTTATTTAGAATGCTCTGTGAATCAATTTAACTTCTGAAATCTGAGATTCCAGATAAAACAGACATGACTGGAGCTCTGACTGTACTCTAATTTTCTTCTAGCTGGAAGACACATATGTATATGTATAGTATCTTAATGTGAGAGGCTTAAACATTACAGTATATTATTTTTGTGGATATTTTAAAAATATTGACACTTGTGTATTATTTTATATTGAATGCTAAAAAAAAGCTCCAGAGGCCTGTTCAAATAATATTACAATATACAAACAACTGTGGCTCATGTTGCTCCTACAGAAATCTGGCTAATGTGGAAGAAATTGGGACTTGCTCCTACATTAATCATATCATCACCATGACTACACTCTACATTCAGCAGGTACGTGGAATTACAACTCTCATATATATATTGCTGCTAGAAATACAGAAGGAGGATTGGGGACTCAAGATTGGGAACTAGGGGGTCTAGATTTTCTTCCCAACTCTGCCACAAACGTCTTGTGTGATTTTAGGCAGGTCACACATTCTTTCTGTACCTCAGTTTTCTATCTTTAAAATCAGAACGACAATACCTACCCATGTTACTGCAATAATTTGAGGATTCTTTTACTTAGGCTTTACAATCCTTAGTTGAGAGTACTCTAGAACAGCCAAGTATTCAGTTTATACTAAGTTGGAGGAGTGAATGAAAGGCTGAAGAGAAGGCTCAATCATTGCATGTTTATATGTAGTGATCCCTGTTCTTGATCAGTAATGCATTTTTTTACTGCTTATTTACAAGCATCGGAAAAGTCTCAATAGAACAGTTTTAAAATGTGTTCTAAGCAATTGAAGTTAAAAGAATTATTTTAGAAGAATTGGTTTCTTTAGTTAGGAGGTGATTTCAATACTTCAGTTTATGGTGCGTGTTGAAATGTCAGCCATACTTAGGAAGTATTTGGGTAGGGAATATTTAAAATTGTGGAGGTCTTTTTCCCCACAGTGTATATGTGAAATTGCCATTAGCAGCCGTGAGTGTTATGCACGTATATCATGAAGATAGTAGAACCTTTGAGTTGATAATTATTTTTAGTACATTGTATATTGCATATCTCAGTAAAGCAGAAGGAATGGAAGCTTGGACTGGGATTTTCAAAGGAGCCTAAGTGAGGCAGGTTCAAATATGCCATTGAAAGTCAGTGAGAATCGGATGCCCAACACCCTTAAGGTCTCTTGAGCATCCCAGCCTTAACTCTGTTGCTGGACTTCTTTCTTCCACAATTTGTGTTCCTAGAAGCATTCTGATCATAATTGTTTCTTTTCTCTCAGTTAAAAAGCAAAACAAAAGAGAAAGACGTGGCAGATCAATCACCTATAGAAGAGTTTGTAAGACACGCATTGGCTTTTTGTGAAAGTCTCTATGATCCGTATCGAAACTGGAGGCAGCAAATTGCAGGGTATGTCTTTACCTAATATGGTAAATTCTAATACTGTGATAATTTCTTTAAAATGTTACTACAATGATATTTAATGGTTTCAACACAACCATGGTCACCCCACACCAAGCTGAAATGAGACATAATTACACTGACACACTTGTACTCTTGCATTTTAGCAGCTATTAGCATTGGTAGCGCTGAGGACTAGATTTGATACCAATAAGCTTTCCCAAAGATATGTTCTGTATTGAAAACATGAATGAAGGCATCAAGAAAATATCTCTTTGCACCAAAATCAATACTATGAAGCAGACATACTGATAATTATTAGGGTACTGTACTACACTGCCACTAAGGGTATGTCTACACTACGAGAGTATTTCGATTGTACTTAAATCGAATATGTGGAATCGATATTACAAAGTCGAATGTGTGTATCCACACTAAGGACAGTAATTCGACTTTGTGAGTCCACACTAACGGGGCAAGCGTCGACATTGGAAGCGGTGCACTGTGGGCCGCTATCCCACAGTTCCCGCAGTCCCCGCTGCCCATTGGAATTCTGGGTCGAGCCCCCAGTGCCTGCTGGGGGAAAAAATGTGTCGAGGGTGGGTAACTGTCGTCATCCAACCATCACTCCCGCCCTCCCTCCCTGAAAGCGCCGGCGGGCAATCAGTTCGCGCACTTTTCTGGTGAGTGACAGTGCGGACGCCACAACACTGCAAGCATGGAGCCCACTGCGACCATCGCTGCAGTTATGGCCGTTGTCAACACCTCGCAGCTTATCATCCACCTTTTCCAGAGGCAGATGCTGAGAAATCGGGAGAGGAGGCTACGGCAGCGCGGTGAGGACATGAAGTCTGAGAGTGGCACAGACCTCTCGCAAAGCACGGGACCACGCGCAGTGAACATCATGGTCACAATGGGTCATGTTGATGCTGTGGAACGGCGATTCTGGGCCCGGGAAACAAGCACGGACTGGTGGGACCGCATAGTGCTGCAGGTCTGGGATGAATCACAGTGGCTGCGAAACTTTCGTATGCGGAAGGGAACTTTCCTTGAACTTTGTGAGTTGCTGTCCCCTGCCCTGAAGCACAAGGACACCCAGATGCGAGCAGCCGTGACTGTCCAGAAGCGAGTGGCCATAGCCCTCTGGAAGCTTGCAATGCCAGACAGCTACTGGTCAGTCGCGAATCACTTTGGCGTCGGGAAATCTACCGTGGGAGTTGCTGTGATGCAAGTAGCCAACGCAATCATTGAGCTACTGCTGTCAAAGGTAGTGACCCTTGGAAATGTCCAGGTCATCATAGATGGCTTCGCCGCAATGGGATTCCCAAACTGCGGTGGGGCTATAGATGGAACTCACATCCCTATCCTGGGACCGGACCACCAGGCCATCCAGTACATTAACCGAAAGAGCTACTTTTTTAATGGTGCTGCAAGCACTAGTGGACCATAGGGGACGTTTTACCAACATCAACGTCGGATGGCCGGGCAAGGTTCATGACGCTCGTGTTTTCAGGAACTCTGGTCTGTTTAGATGGCTGCAGGAAGGTATTTAGTTCCCGGACCAGAAAATAACTGTTGGGGATCTGGAGATGCCTATAGTGATCCTCGGGGACCCAGCCTACCCGCTAATGCCCTGGCTCATGAAGCCCTATACAGGCGCCCTGGACAGTGCAAAAGAACTCTTCAACTACTAGCTGAGCAAGTGCAGAATGGTGGTGGAGTGTGCTTTTGGACATCTCAAGGGGGAGATGGAGAAGCTTACTGACTCACCCCTCCTTTTTGGAACTTTGGGTGAGGGGGGTATGGGACTTTGGCGGGGGATGGCGGTTAGAGAGAGACTGCAGCGGGGCTCTGTCCTCCTGCCTCCGGTCCTGCAGAACATCCACAAGGCACCGGAGCATGTCCGTTTGCTCCCTCATTAGTCCAAGCAGCGTTTGAGTCGCCTGCTGGTCTTCCTGCCGCCACCTCTCCTCCCGTTCGCTGTGTGCTCACTGGTATTGAGACATGTTCTCCCTCCACTGGGTCTGCTGTGCCGACTCGGCTCGGGAGCAGCCCATAAGTTCTGAGAACATGTCGTCCTGTGTCCTTTTCTTTCTCCGCCTAATCTGCGCCAGCCTCTGCGAGGGGGATGGCATGGTAGGTCGGGAGACATTCACAGCTGTGGGATGGGAAAAAGGGAGTGAATTCCTCACAAAGATAATTTTTTGTGAACAATGAACATAGTCTTTCTCTGTGAACAAGACCATGCACAGCACCTATCACATGCACACTCAGGACAAGGTCGAATTTTCGGCCTTCGCATTCAGTGCCTGCGGTCTTGCAGTGGAGATCAGACAACCGGGGCAGGACAGCGGAATTCGGGTAACAGGCTGACATGGTAAGCCGTAGACTTTTGGCTGCTTAAAACTTAAATTATAGCTGTGCCCTCCTGTCACGTTCAAAGCAATGCTCCTATCATTGGCCAGTTCCTGCTGCCGGCAATCCGGCAAGCATGAACTCTGCCCCTTTCCCACCCCCTCGCGGCTGTCCCCGGGAAAGATCCCTGTATGCTGCCCCTCGGAGACCGAGAAAGAACGCATGCTGCGTGAAAGCCAGCAAAAACAAAAACCAGGGCCGTATGCCGCCATGCTCTGCAAGGCAATGATCCCAGAGTACTTGATGATAGCCTGGCGAGGAAAAGTTTCCTACTACAGAGGACACAATAAGGCCGTTGTCCCCAGGAACCTCATGCAAAGGCTTTCCAATTACCTCCAGGAGAGCTTCGTGGAGATGTCCCGTGAGGATTTCTGCTCTATCCCCGTACATATAGACCTTCTTTTCTAGTAGCTGCACTGGCAAGGACTAAAAAGTAGAGTGCCTAGGGCAAACTAATCATGATAAACCGGACATTGTTAGATTCTTTTGCAGTAGTTGCACTGCCAAGGACTAAAACGATAAGCGCCTAGGGCAAACAAATCATGAAAAACCCATTGATAATATTCCTGTTCTGTTTAAAATAAATGTTTACATGTTTAAAACACTTACCGCCTGATCCTTCCCCTGATTCAGGGTCAGGGTTAATGCCTGGGGATGGTTGGTAGGGGATCTCTGTGAGGGTGATGAAGAGATCCTGGCTGTCTGGGAAATCAGCGTTGTAAGCGCTGTTGACTGCCTTGTCGTCCTCCTCACCTTCCTCATCTTCCCCATCTGCTAACATCTCCGAGGAAGCGGCCGTCGGCAATATCCCATCCTCAGAGTCCATGGTCAGTGGTGGGGTAGTGGTTGCGGCCGCACTTAGAATGGAATGCAGTGCCGCATGTCTGGGGCTGGGATCCGGAACGTCCGTTTGACTCTTTAGTCTTCTGGTACGCTTGTCTCAGCTCCTTGATTTTCATGCAGCACTGAGTTGCATCCCGGCTGTATCCTCTCTCTGTCATGGCTTTTGAGATCTTCTCGTAGATTTTTGCATTCCGTCTTTTTGATCGCAGCTCCGAAAGCATGGTCTCATCGCCTCACACAGCGATCAGATCCCAGACTTCCCGATCGGTCCATGCTGGGGTCCTCTTTCTATTCTGAGAGTGCATGGTCACCTCTGCTGGAGAACTCTGCATCGTTGCCAGTGCTGCTAAGCTCGCCACGAAGTCCAAACAGGAAATGAGATTTAAATTGCCCAGACAGGAAAAGGAATTCAAATTTTCCCGGGGCTTTTCCTGTGTGGCTGGTCAGAATATCCGAGCTCGGACTGCTGTCCGGAGCGTCAACAGAGTGGTGCACTGTGGGATAGCTCCCGGAGCTATTAGCGTTGATTTCCATCCACACCTACCCTAATTCGACATGGCCATGTCGAATTTAGCGCTACTCCCCTTGTTGGGGAGGAGTACAGAAATCAAATTTAAGAGACCTCTATGTCGAACTAAATAGCTTCGTTGTGTGGACGGGTGCAGGGTTAATTCGATTTAACGCTGCTAAATTCGACATAACCTCCTAGTGTAGACCAGGCCAAAGAGTATTGGAGTACTAATCTGTCCAATTCCATCAAATAAAAACCCAGGTTTTTTTATTTGAAAGTTCTGGAGAGAATAGATAGCCAGGGTCCCAGCTGAGGACTTCCTGAGGTACATGTTTGGAAGCAGATTAGCGATGTATGCTTTATGCTGGGTTCTAATAACCGAAATAGTGTATGATTTTTGCTAGAGATGCTACCTGTTCCCTTATTTTAATACTAAAAATAGAGATTGAGAGGAAATAATTAATCTATTACAAATCTCTACATAATCCTGCTTACTTTTAAAACATTTATTAAACATTTCAAGTATACAAATTATAGTTCACAAAACAGATGTTGTTTTGTTAGCATTATTGTGGTATTCATTACCACAGTATCAAAACAAAATTTTAAAAGGCTCTGCATTTAGTTGGAAGCTGTTGCACTATGACCTACATAGCTGAATCAAATATGTGCCCAATCTTCATCTGAAAATTTTACTAGTAATAATTTCTTATAGTGGCTTTCCTATTTTCCCAGAAAATGGTGTATTATGAATCCATCAGTTTTTCCAAGGGATAACAAAATTTCCCTACTACAGCTGCCCAAAATATGGGGAAAGGAAGGAGATAAGAGGAGGAAAACAATAGAGAGCGCCTTATCAAATAAGATCCAGTCACCGGAGACCTCAGGCTCTGAGAAGAGTGCTAGTGAGGCTCTGAGTACTTCAAGAACCATGAAGCATGTTAAGATTCCAACTAAGTCCCATACCTCAGCGGAAAAGGGCTTAGTACCAAAGAATGCTACTACTAAGAGACCAGCTTCACTGGAATCAATCAACTGTGGAAGATTTACCTTTCAGTGGTCAGAAGCTTTTTGCAGATTCCATGGATGACTCACTTCATAACCTACTCTAGGGCAACACTTAGGTCTTTAGGGATATACATGCCTGCAAATAAAAGGAAGTTTAGCAGATCTCAATCAGTACAAAGATCCCAACCTGCTCTATTTTCCACCTTCCCTAGGCCACTGAACCACTGGCTAAGAGGTTGAGGTTTTCAAAGAAAAAGCCTGCAACTACCTTGACTGCTTTATCCCAGCCTTCACCATCACGCAAATGCCAGTTTTGCTGGTTTGGTCATGAGACCCGACCACCCAATGACTAGGTTTTATCAGCTGCATGACACAACCCCCCTTCCTCAATTTGATGACTGCCTCTCTATTTCATCAAAGATGGGAGGCTATAACATTGGACAAATGGGTATTGGAGGCTATTACTTCAAGTTATACTGTCCAATTTACCTCCACCCTGCCCTTTCAACCCCTTTCCCCATCCCTTTTCAGGGACCCCCTCTCAGAGCAGTTGCTGCACAGGTTAACCTGAGTAGACATTTCTCTAAATTACGAATGGGAGTTGGACTCTCGTGTCCTCAACAAAATATTTCTAGCTTGTGGATTTTCAGAGGTCAACCTTTTTGCCGTAGCAGCAAACACAAAGTGTAGGAAATTCTGTTCTAGACAGAGATTCAGTCCCCAATCTCTAGGAGACACTTTCCTCATTACATGGTGAGATGGGGTATGCGTCCTACACTGGCCCTGCAAGAGCGGAGTTAGGCCAGGTGGGCCGAATCAGCTGATTTGTCTGCAAACAGGGAAGCTTTAGGCTGGAGGTAGCTAATTAATGAGAGGGACAGGTGGGGCTTCTACAATAGACAGGAAATTGGAAGCAGAGGAGGGGGCAGGGAGAAGTCTGCAGTCACGCCCTGGGAGAAGGAAGGAATGTTGGGGGGCTGCAGAGACAAGTTGCCTGAAGTTACTCCCTGGGAGAAGGGAGTGAAAAGACTGGCAAACCCAGGAGAGTGGTGAAGGCAAGGATTTATGGAAGCGGCTCAGGGAAAGGCAGCAAGGTGCAGGGAACAGACCTTAGCTGCTGTGTAGAGGGTCCCTGAACCGGAACCTGGAGTAGAAGGTGGGCCTGGGGCTCCCCTGCCAGCCACTGCGGGAGTGGCATTGTGAGGCAGTGAAGGAGAAGACTGCCTGAGACTACTGGAGAGCAGGAACCTTCATACACTTTCCCCTCCACCCCCCCCGGGAAAGGGGAAACCACAATAGTGATTGGAGGGCTGAGTCATGAAGAGGACAGCAGCAGCTCCTGAGAGCGAGAGAGGGGCTGCAGAGGAGAAGCTAATGGGATGTAACCACTGGAAGAAGCATTGGCCTGTCTGAGCTAATCCTCAGAACTGCCAGGACGTGGCACCATCCAGTGGTGAGCAGAGTAACCTGTTACACATGGGCAAAGGGTATTTTCTGTGCGTATCCTCCAACTCCGTTGCTCTTAAATGTCCTTAAGATCAGACAGGACTAAACCAAAGACATTTTGATTGCACCAACTTGGCTAAGACAAGTTTCCTTTCTTTACTTCATCAAACTCACCTCTCGCCATCTGTGGTGGCTCCTGATCAAGCCTCGACTGTTGTCTCAGGTTGTGGGTCAGACGCTTTACCCCAGTTTGAACATCCTGCACCTACAAGGCTTGGTTCCTTAATGGTTCTCAGGACTAGAGATCACATGTTCATTGGAAGTACAACAGATACTCTTAAATAGCAGAAAGGAATCCACTAGACATATTTACCTTCGGAAATGGAGAATATATAACCCTTGGTGTAACTGGCGCCTTCTTTCTCCCATGCAGTTGTCTCTTTTCTCAGTCTTGGATTACCTTTTGGATTTGAAAAAATTAAGGCCTTTCTATGAGTTCCGTCAAAGTTCATTTAGCAACAGGAATAGCTTTCCATGTGCCAATAGAAGGTTTCCCAGTATTTGCTCATCCAAGCATCGCAAAATTCCTGAAAGGACTTATTAATCTTTTTCTGCATATTAGAGCCCCTTCACTGCTTTAGGATCTCAGCATGGTTCTTAACTGTCTCATGAAACAACTCTTTGAGACATTAGCAATGTGCTCACTGCTACATCTGTCTATGATGAAGACACCCTTCTTGGTGGCAATCACTGCTGCTTGAAGGATTGGGATGACTCTAATGGCAGACCCCCCTTTACTTTGTTCTCCAAGGAGAAGGTATTCTTACAACCTCATTGAAAGTTCTTACCTAACGTGTCCTCTGAATTTTGTCAGCCAAGCTAGTCACCTTCTGTTTTTTCTTTTTCCCTAAGCTGCATCAGTCTACACAAAAAGTCTGCTTTTTATATGCTAAACGTTGAGGGTGTTAGTCTTTTACTTGAACAGAAAGACCCCTAGACTCTTTGTTTCTGTAGCAGATAGACCTAAAGGAGTGCCAGTCTGGCAGCCTCCACTCAGAGACTTTCTAAATTGATCTCTGGATTTATTATTGCCTGTTATGGTTTTGCTGAGGTTACACCTCCCCTAAGAGCGACTGCATGCTCTGTTAGATCACAGTCTACATCTGTAGCTCTACTCAAAGATGTTCTGGTTGCTGAAATCTGTAGGGCTGCACCATGCTCCTCAGTGCACGTGTTTTCCGACCACCAGGCCCTAATTCATGCTGCAAGATCAGATGTGGCAATAGACAATGCAGTTCTTTCTTCAGTCATGGACTCGCTTCTGAAACTTCCACCGCCTTAAGGGGCTACTGCTAGGGAGTCACCTAAAGTGGAATACGCGTAAGGACACTACTTGAAGAAGGAGAGGTTACTCATCTTCTGGAGTAACTGGAGTTCTTCAAGATGTGTGTCTCTGTGGGTGCTCCAGTACCAGCCCACGCAGATTCATAGACTTGAAGGCCAGAAGGGACCATGTGATCATCTGCTCTGGCCTCCTGCACATTGCAGGCCACAGAACCTCACCCACGCACTCCTGTAATAGACCTCTCACCTCTGGCTGAGTGACTGAAGTCCTCAAACCGTGATTTAAAGGCTTCAAGTTACAGAGAATCTACCATTTACACTAGTTTAAACCAGTAAATGACCATGCCCCATGCTGCAGAGGAAGGTAAAAAACCCCTAGGGTCTCTTCCAATCTGACCTGGGGGAAAATTCCTTCTGATCTCAAATGCGGCGGTCAGTTTGACCCTGAGCAAGACCCAACAGCCAGACACCTGGAAAAGAATTCTTTGTAGTAATTCATAGCCCTCCCCATCTAGTGTTCCATCAGTGGCCATTGGGGATATTTGCTACTAGCAGTCACAGATCGGATACATGCCGTTGTAGGCAGTTTCATCATACCATCCCCTCCATAAACTTATCAAGCTCAGTCTTGAATTCAGTTAGGTTTTTTGCTCCCCACTGCTCCCCTTTGAAGGCTGTTCCAGAGCTTTACTCCTCTGATGGTTAGAAATCTTTGTCTAATTTCAATTCTCTAAACTTGTTGATGGCCCATTTATGTCCATATGTTATTGTGTCAATGTTGTCCCTTTACTTAAATAACTCCTCTACCTCCCTGGTATTTATGCCTCTTATTATTTATAGAGAACAACCATATATCTCTTCAGCCTTTGATTGGTTTAATTGCACCATGACCCCTTTCTGACAACAAAAATTACTAAATGAC
This sequence comes from Malaclemys terrapin pileata, assembly GCF_027887155.1. Taxonomy (NCBI): domain Eukaryota; kingdom Metazoa; phylum Chordata; order Testudines; family Emydidae; genus Malaclemys; species Malaclemys terrapin. The sequence goes on along the minus strand of NC_071515.1, from coordinate 20,800,105 downwards.
CCCAGGAAGGGGGACTGAAGCCTGAGCCCACCCGAGCCCTGCTGCCCTGGGAGGAGGGGGGCCAATTCCAAAGCCTGGTGGGGCCAAAACTGAAGCCCAAGAGCTTCTGCCCCAGGAGGGGTGGAGGGGCCTGTAACCTGAGCCCTACCACCCAGGGCTGAAGCTCTCGGGCCGTGGCTTTGACCCCGTGTGGTGGGGCTTGGGCTTTGACCTCGGGCCCCAGCAAGTCTAATGCCAGCCCTGGCGACCCCACTAAAATGGGGTCGTGACCCATTTTGCGTCCTGACCCACAGTTTGAGAACTGTTGGGTTAGACTAAGCCAAGCTCTTGAGTCTCCTCTCATAAGGTAGGTTTTCCATTCCTCTGATCATCCTCATAGCTCTTCTCTGCACCTGTTCCAGTTTGAATTAATCTTAAACATGGGAGACCAGAGTTGCACATAGTATTCCAGAGGAGATCTCACCAGTGCTTTCCTATCTCTACGAGAAATACCTCACCTGATGCATCCTAAGATTGCATTAGCTTTTTTTATGGCTGCATCGCATTGGTGGTTGATAGTCATCCAGTGATCAATCAGTACACTCTCTTGTCCTCTACTTTGGAGCTGCCTCTGTAGGCTTTGCGTTAGAGAACAAACTGCTGTGGTTCACTTGTGAAGAAGCCCTATATAACCTCAGTACAGGGCCCGAGGATGTGTAGGGCGCATGTTCAGGCAGAACTAGCACTGATTCCAAAAATCCTTGATCAAAGGCTTAGGGGCACATGCACACCTAAAATGGAGCACCCACAGGTGTATGACCACAGGGTCATACATTCTGGAAGAACTCCAGTTACTACACAAGATAAGTTTCAGAGTAGCAGCCGTGTTAGTCTGTATCCGCAAAAAGAACAGGAGTACTTGTGGCACCTTAGAGACTAACAAATTTATTAGAGCATAAGCTTTCGTGGGCTGTAGTCCACAAAAGCTTATGCTCTAATAAATTTGTTAGTCTCTAAGGTGCCACAAGTACTCCTGTTCTTCTTTTTACACAAGATAAGTAACCTCCCCTTCTTTAGAGAGGCAAGTGTCTTCAAGGTGACAAATGAGTCTTTCCTAAATACTTAGAGAATTGTGCAGATACTCTTCTGACTAAATGTGAGAAATGTACCCCATGCTTAATGTAGGACAAATGAGGACAGTGGTTCATATAAACCCATTTGACTATGTATTTTGCATCAAATTATATCTAATATACTTTAGCTTGTTTGTTGGGATAACTAATTTCCTAGAGATGCCATTTGTGGTCATAATCAGTCTGCAGGATTACCTTGCATTTGAGTAGAGATACCAGGTGATAATGTAAAAAACTAAGAATATGATGTAAATTTTTCTTAAAAAGACTTAGAATAACCATGGTAATGTAAGGCAGAGCTCTTATTTTAATTAGTCTTAATATTGTTATGTTGGAAGGTGTTAATGACTGTCATCAAGCGGGTCTTTGATTTGTAGACAATCATGGACCTTGATAAAGCTGCTGGGTGTGCTAAGCTCTTGCCTTTCAGGCTAAATAGAGGAGCAATTAAATGCCCCTTTATGTTGTGACAGCTGGAAAAAATGGGTAAGCATTGCCCAAGTCAATGTGCTGCATGCAAGGCCGATCAGAAGTTAAACTTTGTGGGCTGAGGGGTTTCCCTGAGACTGGTTGACGTTATTGACGCGAACTGTGACCATATAGACTGTTGTTGCAACCAATGTGATATAGTGGCACCAAACCTTGTACACGTGTGGTCAAGTGAGGTGTCTGAGGCGGTTATGATTTGCTGGTTATGATTGTGCTGTCTGTATGCATGTATCATTTTTGTGTTTAAAGTTATAAGTATTGGCTCTATACTGTCTGTATTTCAAACTTGTGCTATGCTTCTGGGTGACACCCCAGACAATTTGCTATCAGCACTGCCTAGCCTGCTTGATGGCCCATTAAGGACCATCAGCTATACAACTGACCAGTTGAGAGACAGCAGATACACCTTGTGACTCAGCAAGGCATGCAGGGACATGCCTATGGACCTAACTCTAAGGCCTTGTCTACACTACGAGAGTAGTTCGATTTTACTTAAATCGAATTTTTGGAATCGATATTGCAAAGTCGAACGTGTGTGTCCACACTAAGGACAGTAATTCGACTTTGTGAGTCCACACTAACGGGGAAAGCGTCGACATTGGAAGTGGTGCACTGTGGTCAGCTATCCCACAGTTCCCGGAGTCCCCGCTGCCCATTGGAATTCTGGGTGGAGCCGCAAATGCCTTCTGGGTAAAAAAAAGGTGTCCAGGGTGCTTTTGGGTAACTGTCGTCATCCGTCCATCACTCCCGCCCTCCCTCCCTGAAAGCGCCGGCGGGAAATCAGTTCGCGCACTTTTCTAGTCAGTGACAGCGCGGACGCCACAGCACTGCGAGCATGGAGCCTGCTGCAACCATCACTGCAGTTGTGGCCGCTCTCAACGCCTCGCAACTTATCATACACCTTTCCCTGAGGCAGATGCAGAAAAGTCAGGCGAGGAGGCTACGTCACCGCGGTGATGGCCTGAAGTCTGAGAGTAGCACAGACCTCTCAGAAAGCAGGGGACCCAGCGCCGAGAACATCACGGTGGCAATGGGTCATGTTGATGCCGTGGAACGGCGATTCTGGGCACGGGAAACAAGCACTGAGTGGTGGGACCGCATAGTGCTGCAGGTCTGGGATGAATCCCAGTGGCTGCGAAACTTTCGCATGCGGAAGGGAACTTTCCTGGAACTTTGTGAGTTGCTGTCCCCTGCCCTGAAGCGCAATGACACCCGGATGCGAGCAGCCCTGACTGTCCAGAAGCGAGTGGCCATAGCCCTGTGGAAGCTTGCAACGCCAGACAGCTACCGGTCAGTCGCGAACCAGTTTGGGGTGGGCAAATCTACCGTGGGGGTTGTTGTGATGCAAGTAGCCAAGGCAATCGTTGATGTACTGCTGCCAAAGGTAGTGACCCTGGGAAACGTGGAGGCGATCATAGATGGCTTCGCAGCGATGGGATTCCCAAACTGCGGTGGGGCCATAGATGGAACTCACATCCCTATCCTGGCACCGGAACACCAGGCCAGCCAGTACATTAACCGAAAGGGCTACTTTTCCATGGTGCTGCAAGCACTGGTGGACCACAGGGGACGTTTTACCAACATCTACGTGGGATGGCCGGGCAAGGTTCATGACGCTCGTGTTTTCAGGAACTCTGGTCTGTTTAGACGGCTGCAACAAGGTATTTACTTCCCGGACCACAAAATAACTCTTGGGGATGTGGAGATGCCTATAGTCATCCTCGGGGACCCAGCCTACCCGCTAATGCCCTGGCTCATGAAGCCCTATACTGGCGCCCTGGACACTGAAAAAGAACTCTTCAACTACCGGCTGAGCAAGTGCAGAATGGTGGTGGAGTGTGCTTTTGGCCGTCTCAAGGGGAGATGGAGAAGCTTACTGACTCGCTGTGATCTCAGCGAAACCAATATCCCCATTGTTATTGCAGCTTGCTGTGTGCTCCACAATCTCTGTGAGAGCAAGGGGGAGACCTTTATGGCGGGGTGGGAGGTTGAGGAAAATAGCCTGGCTGCTGATTACTCACAGCCAGACAGCCGGGCGATTAGAAGAGACCAGCGGGAAGCGCTGTGCATCCGGAAGGCTTTGAAAGCAAAGTTCCTGAGTGAGCAGGGTAACCTGTGACTTTAAAGTTTGTGTATTGAGAAGCTAAACCTGCCCCCGTTTCTTTGCCCAGTTAATGTTGACTATCCTATCCAGTTACATACCCCCTTCACCCCACTTCCAACACACGTTTCAAAATAAAAATAGTTCTACTTTGTTAAAGCACACCGTTTTCTTTAATACTGTATTCGCGGGAATTTTTTAAAACTGGGACGCAGACTGTGGTGCGGAGCGGGTGTACTGTAGTGGCGCGAATGCAGCTTCTAAACTCAAGGATTGACAGGCTCCGCTGCGGTGGGATGGTTGTTTCAACGGAGCCTGTCACCCCTCCTGATAGGGACTGTGTGTATGGGGGGGTCTATGTGACTTTGTGGCAGGGGGAGGACGGTTACAGATCCCCTGCTGTGTGGCTCTGTGATCCTGCCTAAGGACCGCCGCTTAAGATCTGTAACTGCCCTCCCCTGCCACAAAGTCACAGAGCAACCCACCCCCCACCACATAACATGAAAACAACCTCCCAGACTAACCAGGGTAACTAGTCACTGCATCACTGCACTATGTATGTGCCCTGCTGCTGTGCCTGCCCCCGACTATATACCCTGCCAAAGGTGACTGTCCTGTCGAATTACCAACCCCCTATCCCCCCCTCCTCCAAAAGAACATGATGGAAACAGTAGTTAACAGAAACGTATTTTTTATTATCAACCAAACATGGAACTGGGAAAGTGAAACTTGGACGGGGGCTTGTGTCAGGCGGGAAGGAAAGAACTTGTCAAATTTTGGGGAATGAGAGCCTTCTGCTGCTCGAGCTCTCTGCAGGGGTGGAGTGAGAGTTAGCAGGGACTCTGCCGCCTCTCCTTCTGTGCACTTTGGGTGAGGGGAGTATGGGACTTGGTGGCGGGGGAGGGCGGTTAGAGATGGACTGCAGCGGGGCTCTGTCCTCCTGCCTCCGTTCCTGCAGAACATCCACAAGGCGCCGGAGCGTGTCCGTTTGCTCCCTCATTAGTCCAAGCAGGGTTTGAGTCGCCTGCTGGTCTTCCTGACGCCACCTCTCCTCCCGATCCATGTTGGCTTGGTGCATTCGGGTCAAGTTCTCCCGCCACTGGGTCTGCTGTGCTGCCTGGGCTCTGGAGCAGGCTATAAGCTCCGAGAACATGTCCTCCCGTGTCCTCTTCTTCTTATGCCTAATCCGCGCTAGCCTCTGGGAGTGTGATGACAGGCTAGGTTGTGAGACAGTCGCAGATGGGGCTGTGGGAATGGGAAAAAGGGAGTGAATTCCTCAGAAAGATAAATGTAGTTGTGAACAAAGAACATAGTCTTTCTCTGTTAACAAGACCATGCACAGCACCTATCACATGCGCACTCAGCACAAGGTCGAATTCTCGGCCTTCGCATTCAGTGCCTGGGGTCTTCTACAGCACATTTGAGAAGCCTCTCAGGAGAACGGAATTTCTGTTGCAGGCAGACATGGTAAGCCGTAGACTTGTGGCAGCTTAAAACTTTAATATTAGCAATGGCCTCATTTCACATTGAAATCAATGTCGGTCCCTGCTGCCAGCAATTCGGCAAGCAGGAAGTCTGCTCCTGTCCCACACCCTCGCGGCTGTCCCCGGGAACGATCCCTTTCGGCTGCCCCTCTCCCGCCTCCACCGCGTGGCTGCAAACCAGCGGTTACAGTTCTGTAAAGGAACGGCAAAGCAGTCCCAACACTAACATTCCCCTACCTCATTCAAAGCAGGTCATCATGAGCGACATCACCCTCATGAGGATCTCTGACAGCGAGAAAGAGAGAATGCTCCGGGAAAGCCTGCAAAGACCAGGGCCGTATGCCGCCATGCTGTGCAGAGCAATGATTCCAGAGTACTTGATAGTCTCGTGGCGTGGCAACGTGTCCTACTACGGAGGACCCAATAAGGCCGCTCTCCCCAAGAACCTAATGCAGCGGATTTCCAATTACCTCCAGGAGAGCTTCCTCGAGATGTCACAGGAGGATTTCTGCTCCATCCCTGGACATATAGACCGCATTTTACTGTAGCTGCTGTAGCAGTGACTAACCAGTAGAGCGGCTTGGGCAGGACAATCATGCAAAACCGGACATTGCTAGATTTTTTTTCAATAGTTGCACTGCCCATGACTGAACCGTTAAGCTAATCAAACTAATCATGAGAAACCCATTTTTTAAATTGTTAATATTCCTGTTCTGTTACAAATAAATGTTTAGATTTTTACAACACTTACTGGCTGATCCTTCCCCAGATTCTGTGTCCGGGGTAACGGCTGGGGAGGGTTGGTAGGGGATCTCTGTAAGGGTGATGAAGAGATCCTGGCTGTCGGGGAAATCAGCGTTGTGAGCGCTGTCGACTGCCTCGTCCTCCTCATCTCCTTCCTCATCTTCCCCGTCCGCTAACATGTCCGAGGATCCAGCCGTGGACACTATCCCATCCTCAGAGTCCACGGTCACTGGTGGGGTAGTGGTGGCGGCCGCACCGAGGATGGAATGCAGTGCCTCGTAGAAACGGGATGTCTGGGGATGGGATCCGGAGCGTCCGTTTGCCTCTTTGGTCTTCTGGTAGCCTTGTCTCAGCTCCTTGATTTTCACGCGGCACTGCGTTACATCCCGGCTGTATCCTCTCTCTGCCATGTCTTTAGAGATCTTCTCGTAGATCTTTGCATTCCGTCTTTTGGATCGCAGCTCGGAAAGCACGGACTCATCGCCCCACACAGCGATGAGATCCAAGACTTCCCGATCAGTCCATGCTGGGGCCCTCTTTCTATTCTGAGATTGCACGGCCATCACTGCTGGAGAGCTCTGCATCGTTGCCAGTGCTGCTGAGCTCGCCACGATGTCCAGACAGGAAATGAGATTCAAACTGGCCAGACAGGAAAAGGAATTCAAATTCAAATTTTCCCGGGGCTTTTCCTGTGTGGCAGTTCAGAGCATCCGAGCTCGTACTGCTGTCCAGAGCGTCAACAGAGTGGTGCACTGTGGGATAGCTCCCGGAGCTATTAGCGTCGATTTCCATCCACACCTAGCCTAATTCGACATGGCCATGTCGAATTTAGCGCTACTCCCCTCGTCGGGGAGGAGTACAGAAGTCGAATTAAAGAGACCTCTATGTCGAACTAAATACCTTCGCGGTGTGGACGGGTGCAGGGTTAATTCGATGTAACGGCGCTAACTTCGACATAAACGCCTAGTGTAGACCAGGCCTAAGGTTTTTCTATGCCATGTGCTGGGTGGCTTGTGGTTGGAACAAAGAAAGCACAAGCCACATGGCAAAAGGACTATAAAAGGCAGCAGCAGCATCTCAATTTTGTCTTCAATCCTGCTTCTTACTTCTGGAGGAACCTTGCTACAAACTGAAGCTCTGAACAAAGGACTGAGTGACCCATCCCAGCTGTGGATGTACTGCAGAGACTTGATTTGAACCTTCAGTTTATTTCATGCTACAAGCCTGAACCAAGAACTTTGCCATTATTGTATGTAATTTATTCCATTTAACCAGTTTTAGCTCTCATCTATATTTCTTTCTTTTATGAATAAACCTTTAGATTTTAGATTCTAAAGGATTGGCAACAGCATGATTTGTGGATAAGATCTGACTTGTATATTGACCTGGGTCTGGAGCTTGGTCCTTTGGGATCAAGAGAATCTTTTTTCTTTTACTGGGGCATTGGTTTTCATAACCATTCGTCCCCATAATGAGTGGCACTGGTGGTGATACTGGGAAACTGGAGTGTCTAAGGGAATTGCTTGTGTGACTTACGGTTAGCCAGTGGGGTGAGACTGAAGTCCTCTCTGTTTGTCTGGTTTGGTGTGCCTTAGAGATGGAGAACCACCAGCTGGGGGCTGTGACTGCCCTGCTCTAAGCGATTTGTCCTGAATTGATACTCTCAGTTGTGTCCTGCCAGAGGTGGCGGCATTACACTGGGACCCCACCCCCATCCAATCGTCCCCTGCTCCCCGTCCCCCGGGATCCCCTGCCCCTTATCCAACCCCCTGGCCCCAGCCCCCTTACCATGCCACTCAGAGCAGCATGTCTGGCCGCCGCGCTGCTCGGCTGGAGCCAGACACGCTGCCGCGCTGCCCTGCAGGAGCGTGCTGTCCTGCCGCCCAGAGCGCTGCCCGCACAGGGGAGGGAGAACAGCAGGGGCTGGGGGCTGGGGGCTAGCCTCCCTGGCCGGGAGCTCAAGGGCCAGGCAGCATGGTCCCGTAGTTTGCCCATCTCTGGTTTAGGGAGACAGGATTTTGTATACATTCTTTGTAAATAAAAAGGATTGTCCCAAATAAATATCTGACTCATATCATACATTTTTCCTCTTAATAGAAACAACATAGCAGGACTCCAAATATTGGCTAGCCATATGGGCCAAAAGGGGCAGCAATATAAAGCTACAGAATGATGTGCACTAAATGGTTCATCCTTAGTAGTAGTAAATTTTTTTTTTGGTGTTTAGTCTAGAGTATCATGCCAACTACTAAAAACTGCTCCCAACGTATAGATTCTTGCTTTAATTTACATAATAAGATGAAATTCTCTCTGTATGTGTTCCCTGCTTTATGAGTAATGCAGATTCATTCTATATACTTATTATATCATTCTCTCCTCCGTCTGATCATTTCCCATTGAATCTCCTTTGAGGATTGAATCACTTTAGACTCTACACAGTGTATCTTTAGTTAATAAGTACTATCATACTCCCCTTAAAAGCTCTTACATTAGTGAGCCTTATGGACGAGGCTTGTAGTTTTCTTCTCAAAGTCATGTGTGAAGTTGTGTAATAAAGAATAAATCTGTGGAAAATATACAGTCTGAGAACTCCATCTATCCAACTGTCTTTTACCTCTTCTACTTCAAGAGAGTTAAGCAAGCAAGTAAACTAATGACACATCAGTGGAGAAAGGGATGGTAGTTCTGCCTGCTGTGTAGGGGCAATTATCTGGTGTGTGTTTTAAAGAAATTTGTGATTCTGAAGTACATGGGAAATTCTCACCAATTTTAGTTGTGAGGGGTATAGCCCTTTTCATAATAGCAAATACTTCCATTGTTCATATTCTCAAAATGTGGGAAGTGCATGTGCTCCCTGGATCTTCTGAATGCCTGCTTTCATATTACAAAATTCTAATGACGTCCAAAGATATGCTGTGTCGTATTGGAGTTCCACCAGCACAAAGCTATTCCTCTCTTAGAGCCTTTATAGTCTGTCCCCTACTTCCTGCCTATTAAATATAGTGTTTCATGTATGTTTATTGGTCTGGAAGTTGTTAGAAAGCCTTATTGCATGCATAGCCCCCCTTTCTTTGATTTTTATAATTTATGCAACCTTTTCTGCAGTTTTTGCAAGATGAAATTAAAATAATGCCATATTTGTTCCTATAGCACTGTGGGTCGGAACCCCAAAATGGGCCACCACCCTGTTTTAATGGGGTCACCAGGGCTGGTGTTAGACTTGCTGGGGCCCAGGGCTGAAGTCGAAGCCTGACCCCCACTGTCTGGGGCCGAAGCCTAGGGCAGTGGGCCTCTGGGGTCAGCCCCCTGCCCAGGGTCATGTAGTGATTTTTGTTGTCAGAACGGGGTTGTGTGCAATGAAGTTTGAGAACCCCTGCCATAGCGAATGAAAATATTGTCATGATGGACTGCAAGATGGTACTATTTTATTTTGCACAAAGTCAGAAAAGCATTGGTGGCGATTGGACATCTAAAATAGTGAACGCCAGTGAAAATGAGATCAGAGTCTAAAATAGGGAAAGAACAAGTCAAAAATTACTTAGACATGTTAGATGTTTTCAAATCTCCGGGGCTTGATGAAATGCATCCTAGAATACTCAAGGAGCTGACTGAGTAGATATCTGAGCCATTAGCAATTAACTTTGAAAAGTCATGGAAAATGGGAGACATTCCAGAAGACTGGAAAAGGGCAAATATAGTGCCCATTTATAAAAAGAGAAATAAGGACAACCCAGGGAATTACAGACCAGTCAGCTTAACTTCTGTATCTGGAAAGATAATGGAGCAAATAATTCAGCATTCAGTTTGCAAACACCTATAAGATAATAAGGTGATAAATAACAGTCAGCATGTATTTGTCAAGAACAAATCATGTCAAACCAACCTGATAGCTTTCTTTGACAGGGTAACAAGCCTTGTGGATAGGGGGGAAGAGATAGACATGGTATATCTTGACTTTAGTAAGGCTTTTGATACTGTCTCGCATGACCTTCTCATAAACAAACTAGGGAAATACAACCTAGATGGAGCTACTATAAGGTGGGTGTATAACTGGTTGAACAGTCATTCCCAGAGAGTAGTTATCAGTGGCTCACAGTCCTGCTGGAAGGGCATAATGAGTGGGGTTCCACAGGGATCGGTTCTAGGTCTGGTTCTGTTCAATATCTTCATCAGTAATTTAGATAATGGCATACAGAGTATGCTTATAAAGGTTGCAGACGATACCAAGCTGGGAGGGGTTGCAAGTGCTTTGGAAGATAGGATTAAAATTCAAAATGATCTGGACAAACTGGAGAACTGGTCTAAAGTAAATAGGATGAAATTCAATAAGGACAAATGCAAAGTACTCCACTTTGGAAGGAACAATCAGTTGCACACATACGAAATGGGAAATGACTGCTTAGGAAGGAGTACTGCGGAAAGGGATCTGGGGGTCATAGTGGATCACAAGCTAAATATGAATCAACAATGTAACACTGTTGCAAGAAAAGCAAACATAATTCTGGGATGTATTAGCAGGAGTATTGTAAGCAAGACACGAGAAGTAATTCTTCCGCTCTACTCTGCACTGATTAGGAGTATTGTGTCCAGTTCTGGGCGCCACATTTCAGGAAAGATGTGGACAAATTGGAGAAAGTCCAGAGAAGAGCAACAAAAATGATTAAAGGTCTAGAAAACATGACCTATCAGGGAAGATTGAAAAAATTGGGTTTGTTTAGTCTGGAGAAGAGGAGACTGAGAGGAGATATGATAACAGTTTTCAAGTACATGAAAGGTTTTTACAAGGAGGAGGGAGAAAATTGTTCTTCTTAACCTCTCTGAGGATAGGGCAAGAAACAATGGGCTTAAATTGCAGCAAGGGCAGTTTAGGTTGGACATTAGGAAAAACTTCCTAACTGTCAGAGTGGTTAAGCACTGTAAGAAATTGCCTAGGGAGGTTGTGAAATCTCCATCATTGGGGATTTTTAAGAGCAGGTTAGACAAACACCTGTCAGGGGTGGTCTAGATAATACTTAGTCCTGCCTTGAGTGCAGGGGACTGGACTAGATGACCTCTTGAGGTCCCTTCCATTTCTATGATTCTATACTTCAGAAGCTGTGATTCTTATATTTTTGCAGGACACACGAATTCTGGTTTCATGCAACAGACATTAATTGATACCACAGTTCACATGGTGGTCCTTCTCCATACTACAAAAGTATTTTCAAATTTAACATGTCTAACGCATCTTATTGTCTCATTGTTTGTGCTTATACATTTTAAATGGGTGGGAGTTAAGGTACAGAAAGTCACAATGAGTCATAAGAATTAGATACTATAGAAACAGTGTTCTCTATAACAATAGTAACCTGAATGTGTAAAATATACAATTTAAATACATTTGTACATGCAAACAAATACATTTATCACCTACACATGTATTATAAAGAAAAAGGCTGAACATTTATCTAGAGGGAGCTTGATTGCAACTGATCCACTTCAAGCTCTCAGTTTCTTTCTCTGTTCTAAAAACTAAGCTATTTTTTCTGAATTGGTAGAAGATGGAAGCCAGAATGAACAGAGAGAAGTATGACAGAAGGAATCATTTTGGTTTTATGAGATTAAAATGCTAATATAATCACTGTTGAAATAAAGATTTAAGAGCAGTATCAGTGAGTAATTTTCCTTAAAATTAAAATTTTTCCATAATAAACCCCTAATACAGTTTCTTGCCCATTTTCAAATTGCATGGTGTAGAAATTTGGCAGTAAAGTTGGTGGCTTGGTTGCTGTTATTAAGATCAAATAACAGATTTCTCTTTTTAAAAAACCAAAACCATATTGTAAATGTTAAGCCATTTTAAGTGTGGAGCAGCGAACACATGACTATTTGTGACTCAGTTTTCAGGATGAAAACACTATTCTTTCTTTTTGATCTTGTAGGATAAAGATACTGTAGTTTGTTTCTGCAGTGTATTTGTGACCTATTCACAAATAAACATTGGTGCCATCTCTAACTTCTCTCATGTATCATTTTTTGGTTGTAGGCGAATCCTGAGTAGTGTTGAAAAGAGCAGACAAAAGTATAAACCTGCTTCCCTCACAGTGGAATTCATCCCTTTCTTTTACCGTAAGTACTATTGCCAGTGTGTGTGTTACTGATCACCTTTCAAGGAACAAACTTCTTGGTGCCATAGTTCTAGTCCCACTGTAAACATTTGATAAGTGCCAAAAGCTGCCTGCTTCCTTTCCAAGGTGAGGGCTTATTGAAGTTTGCTCTATCTCTTTTTGTACCTAAGAATTTGGCTTTGTTTGGAGTGCCATCATCATGCCATCCTCATCTGTGGTATTGTGGACTTTCTCAGTCTGGATCTTTCAAGCATTTTCATGGTGCAGCATACCATATTTTAATGAAGAGATGGTCTCATGGCTCACCTACTGTATCCTATACTGTTGCACATGCAACCTGCCTTTTCATGTGTGGTCACATAACATTGCTGTGGCAACAGCAGAAGTTATGGCATGGAAAAGTAATATTAGGAGAGTATTTATGTATTTTCAGTCGCCTCTTACGTGTTTTAGCCACTGGAAACAAGAAAAGCCAGAACCACGTAACCATCAAATGCTCCTTGGACCATAGTTTGGTAACATCTGTGCTAAGCTATGTTTCTTCTGGTCAAGTCATTAAATGTAGCTGTGACAACTGTGTAATTTCGATTTCAAACGTTCTTAGCATTACAAATGGCTTCAGGATAAATCAAAAGGGGAGGGCCTCAAGAGACATGTACTGTATTTTGATACACCATTACATAGACTACTGTGACTAGGACACTCTACCAAGTTTTGTCCTGCTCTCTAAAGGTAGGAAGAACTATGCAAAGGAGCTTTGTGGATGAATGGCAACAGAATATCCCGAACTCAACGCTCTGAATTGCTAAATGCCCTCAGCTACATGTGGCCAAAGCATTTGTTGATATCGCACAACTGCCAATAATTGCCTTCTCTGTTAGTTTATATCTGCTGATAGATGAAATCTCCAATGTTCTGCTCTTGTCGGAGTTACTTTTTTTGGTCATCTCTTAGGCTTTGTCTACACTAGAAAGGGTTTGCATGGCAACTATGCCAGCAAGTGCAGGTGCAGCTTGTCCCAGCAAAAATAGTTATTTTGCTGGTATAGTTTGTCAGTTCCCCAAACAAAATAAGCTGTACTGGCAAAAGGACACTTCTGCTGGTACATCTGTGTCTACATTAGTGCTTTTGCTGACATAGGTTGTTGGTTAGAGAGCGTGTTTTTTTTTCCCCTCTCCACACTTCTAACTGACATAGCTATGCTAACAAAACTTTTAAGTGTAGACCAACTGTCTTCTGCCTTCTAAAACCGTTTTTCTCAGATTTTGTTCAGATAGTTCTTCGTATTAATAATTTACAGCAATAAGGTTTTTCTTTTTATGCATAAACAAGAAAATGATGCAGTAACTCCTCACTTAACGTTGTAGTTATGTTCCTGAAAAATGCGACTTTAAGTGAAACGATGTTAAGCGAATCCAATTTCCCTATAAGAACTAATGTAAATGGGGGGGTTAGGTTCCAGGGCAGCTTCCCCTACTCTGCAAGCACCAGGGGCGGGGGGCTCACCCCTTTCCCCAAGCCCCCACCCTTGACCCGCCTCTTCTCCCCCCCCACCTCCTCCTCCTTTACTTTCCACGCTGCGTCCTGGCTCCTCCCCCCTCACTCCCTTCCCTTCTAAACGCCGCAAGCCAGCTGATTGCCACATTTGGGAGGCAGGGGAGGGAGGCGCGCCAGGTCCTCGCTCCTCCCCCTCCCTCCTGCCTGGGACAATCACCTGGCTTGTCTCGTTCAGGAGGCAGGGGAGGGATGGGGAGCCTGTGCGCCGAGTCCTCGCTTCTCCCCTCCTGCCTCCAAAACTCCACAAACCAGCTGATTGCGGTGGGGAGGAGGGGAAAGGCGCTGATCCGTGGGGTCTGCCAGCGGGCGGGAGGCACTGGGGGGGGGAGGAGGGGGGCATAGGGAGGCTGCCAGCGGTGGAGAAGGGAGGCTGCCAAATAACGTAAGAGCGGAGCATTGCACAACTTTAAATGAGTATGTTCCCTAATTGATCAGCAATGTAACAACGAAACAACATTAAGTGGGTCGACTTTAAGTGAGGAGTTACTGTATGCTGTACATGAAAGTTGAAAAAAAGAAAAAAAAAAAAAAAGCTGCATATGCAATGGATGTAATCTCCCTGTTTTAAACCCAGATTCAGGAAAGCCTCTTTATTCAGGACAGTGGAGATTGAATTGAATCGAATCCAGTGGAGCTTAAGTGCATACCTAAGTGCTGTCCTGATTTGGTGCCTTAATGAGTGCTCCCTTACATTTCTTTCTGATAATAATAAAATCTATAAATCCTTGTGAACAAATCTCGGCTGTTGCCCAGTTCATTTATCCACCCATCAAACTTCCTTAAATAGTTGAAGACGAGTTTTGTGTTTCTTCATTCCTCATAAGAAAGAATTGATGGTAGAGGCAGTTATGCCTCCCCAGCGGGAGAGAGGAACAACTTGCATATGAGTCATATTCTAAGGTTGAGGTGTTTCAGCTTAATCATGGGCACAAACCATGTATTGAAGAGTGTGGTCTGGTATAAATGCTACCTTCTGTAAACAATGATTGCAGGTAATTCTTTTTTCTTTCTTTGTATATATGGCAAAATGCACTAGTATGTAAGAGCAAAAGAGAGTGCTTAGAATGAACTGGGAGAAATAAAAATAGCTACCAACACTTCATCAGGTTGGAGTACTTCTCCATATACTGTTAAAATGGGCTGATGGTTTTAGTATATGCTTGGCATTAATATTAAGCTATTTCTTCTTACGTAGACGTTGTTTTTTGTTTTAGCCTGCATTGAATTATTCTAGTATTTTTCATTTGTTTTTTGTTTGACTATTCAGGCACTTTAAAAGTGACATTTTAACTGCTGGCGTGTGACATTATTGGAAGTTTCTCACAGGGCTAATTCCAAACAAAATAATCCTTTGTGGTTTTGGTTGTAGCTACTCTGTGTGTCTAAGGTTATTGCTATAGCAACAACTTCCAGGTTAACATTTACTGCTCAGAACAATTCCTAAGGCTATTTGTAAGTGGTTTATGTCAAGTTATGTATGAACAAAGTTGCAGGACAAAGGGCCTGTGTATACCGCTATTGCAATCAATAGTTTTCCCAGTGACTTTTTAACCGGAGCAAGTTCAGGCAGTTTGGCACTGAGCCTTTCCATATTGGATTTTTTTAAGCTTGTTTATAAGTGGTACTTCACTTTCTTTTGAGGAAAGAGATTAAAAGATATGAGTCTTCTTATTTTGGGATACACAAATGACTTTTTCCTCTTATTTCAATAGAATGCTTTCAAGAAAGTGAACATCTCAAGGAAAGCCTGAAGTGTTGCCTGCTACATCTCTTTGGAGCCATTGTGGCTGGTGGACAGGTGGGGAGAATATTGAAAAATATTATAAAGTAATCTCAGCTATTACCATGTGAAGGGTTCATCTTCTGTTCCTCATGTAAATGTTATGGTTTATGGAATATCGGGTATCTATCAAAAGGCAAGTGTGTATTGCAGAACAGACTGTATCAACAATTGACTGTGGATTAGTTGGTTGTGTGTGTTACCGGGATTGGGAGTCCATTGTGCTTAGTGCTATGTAAGACTACTAAGAGACAGTTCCTACCCCAGAGAATAGTTGGGAATTGTAATAACTGTGTATGCACGTGTGTATATGTGTTCTCCTTCCATTGACATAGCTATCATGGAGGTGAATTAACCACACCAGTAGGAGAAACTCTCCTGTCGGCGTGGTAGCATCTTCACTGAAGCGCTACAGCTGCACCTGTGCAGTGGTGCTGACACAGCATTTTAAGTGTAGACCTGCCCTTATATGTTCTTCTCTGCTGGCACAATGAGCATAGCGTACTAAATTAAAGGAGTGTTTGTGTCTGCTCGGTGCCAAGAAATTTAGAAAGGAGTACGAGAATAGACTGGAATTGCAGTGTACTTACATGAAATCATTTGGTCTGGCATTGCTGAGGAAGGAATTTGAAGTATACCTGTGCAGCATAAGTGGCACAGAATATATGGGTGGGGAAGGGAAAGAGAAATGAGATCAGATGAAGAGTGGGATTAATCACTGATTTGAATTTGATTTGAACATCAGTCTCCTGTTCAGAATTTCTCAGATATAGCTTAGAAAAAATGTTGCCGTCTGAGCCCGTGATACTATAATGTGTCATGCCCATTCTGTCAAGTCATGTGATATGTCAGTGTTCAAAAGCAGCCTGTTAGCCAGGACTTGGCATGAGTGAGCACCGTTTTAATCTTTTTTTTTTTAATAACTGATAGGAAGGAAGTATGGGAATTTCTTTTTTTCTGTGCAAGTCTCTAGTCCAGTACAATCTGACTGCAAATTGTAAGAAGACGCATGTCGAGGCAGAATAAGGCACTTTAGTGCTTACCCAGTTTATCTTGTAAAAGGTTAACAGAGAGCACTATGTCTTTAGAATAGAAAACCAACCTCAAAAAAAGAAAATCAATTCTCCATGAGCAAAGAGAATTTACATGGCCCTTGGTGACCATTGTAATACAGTATGTACTCCAATCACAGATAAAGATTGCTCTGGGTAATACAGGAAGGCTAGTGTTCTTAAAATGTTTATCGTTAGTTAATTCTATTTTAGGTTGAAATTCTGAACTCACTGAGAAATTTGGGGATATATGAAAACAGGGGTCTGTATGAAAGTCCGAACTTAAACTCTAAATTCTGCTAAGGCAAAAGATGTATTACACAATAGAATATGTATATTATCAGTATCACTTTGAATAATTCAAATGCACACTAAAATTAAAAGCCTGCAACCAAAATAAGTATCCCTTTCATGTTGAAGTCAATGTATATTAGACATATAGCTAAAGAATATTAATTTAAAAACAGGAATTTAAAAAAAACAACAAAAATCTTAATCCCCCCTCACACCAAACCCTGCTATTGCAACTTTAAGGTTACAGACTTAAACACAAAACAGTCAAGATATGCAAAAACTGAGGTTTAGAGATTGCGTACATTTATGTATAAAATGAGTGGGTTAATATTACTAGAAAAATATTTTTTGCATTTATTTCAGAATATTTTTATAAAAATATGTAACCGTGTCATTAACATGTCATTAGCGTGTCATTAACAGGCTTTTTTTCGTCTTTACATACATTATGTATTCACGATATATAGTGCCAAATTCTGCTTTTCCCCTGTAAATATACCCTTTGAAGCCATTAGGCTTAATTGAGTAGAATGCCCAGGATTTGGCCCAAAATCTATATTGATCAACACAACCATAGTTGACTGAGGAGATAAATTAACAATGCTCTTATTAGTACTATATTTATTAGAGTTCATATATCTTGCATGATTCAAATTGAAACTTGTTGATTTTAAGTATTTGGAAGAGGCTTGATACCCTCAGATTAAAGTATAGTTGTTTTTATTGTGCATTTCAGAGAAATGCTCTTCAAGCCATATCTCCTGCCACCATGGAAGTCTTGATGCGTGTTTTGGCAGACTGTGACACCTGGGATGATAGGGATCCTGAGGAAGTGAGCAGGAAAGCAGAGCTGACTCTTAAGTGCCTGACAGAAGTAGTGCATATCCTTCTCACCAGTAGTTCAGACCAGCGGCAAGTGGAGACCAGTACCATACTGGAGAACTACTTCAAGTTGCTTAATTCAGACCATTCAGCGTTGCCTAACTCCAGGAGATCTAGGCAGTGGGAGAATAGGTTCATTGCACTACAGATCCAAATGCTGAGTGAGTGCATCCAGACAATTCCTCTAAATCTGTTTTGTTAAAATTTTCATAATTTTTTAAATGAAGTGATTTAAGCAAGTATAATTATTCAAGTGTGTTTTCACTTATTTAGGTTATTTAGGTAAGAAATTGAATATTTTCTTCTTGTTGGAATTCATTCAAATATGTGCCAATTTGCTTTTAATTCAAAAAATATTAATCACATGAACTGGTTACTTTTTGGCTTAAGGATGTCAGCCTACAAACAGTTCAGGGGCAATGAAAAAAGATTAGAAGATCTAGTACCTGTTATGGACTTCCATTTAAAAGTTATCATTTGGCAATAGCTTCCACACAACAGTATCTGAGAGATTGCAGCTAACCCCTATACAATAAAAAGGGAATACCTGGAATATTTGAGCTATTCCAATGTGGTAGATATTTGCCATTTTTAGTTGTGTAATTGGAATTATTGCATAGAACCATAGAAATGTAGAACTGGAAGGGACCTTGATAGGTGTCAAAGTCAGACTCAGGACTCACAATTTGTCAGACCACTCTGTTTATTAGCAAAAGTGCTCTGCTAATACACCCAGATGATGTGAGTGCCATGCAAGGCCCAAACTACCTTATTTATACAGATAAAAAGGGCGTGAACTTAACAAGATGACAAAGGGAGCAGAACTGATAAGTTTACCTGGGGCTAGACACACACATCTTATTTCCTTATTAACTCTTACCGATCTCCTGTTAATGTCCCACCATCAGCTTAAGTGGACCCATTGTTCAATACCTTAATGTTTCTCTTCCTGTCAACTTTATCTCAACATTCCTCATTCCTGCTTAAAGGAACATACAGCATTTCTTTAATCCATTCTACTTTTACAATACAATTCATTCTACTTTCACATAGGTTATCTAGTCCAGTCCCTTGCACTGAGGCAGGACTAAGTTTTATTTAGATTATCAAGTTCTTGTCTAACTTGTTTTTAAAAACCTCCAGTTATGGAGATTCCACAGCCTCCCTAGGTTACATACCTTAGATGAGACAATAGCCTTAAACCATAGGATATAATTCATTGGTTAACATTCATTTATTATTTGTATTTTTTAAAGTTGATGTAGAGAATGGGGAGATGTAAATAAGGCATTTCTTGCCCACCAATACTTTCATTTTCTTAACATTTTGATATCCGTGTGGATGATACTGACTGTTGGCAAACAAAATAAGATGGCTTCAGAATGTTGAGGAATAACTGGTTGATGAGGAAGCAAATATTTATAGATATTTTAAATAAGAAGGCATGCTTCTTATATACGTGAAAATGACAGTGATTTTAAAAAGAGCCTCAGAACAATTGAATATATTCCGTAGCTGAAATTTCCTCCAGATACAGTAGATTACATGTTGGTTTCTGCTGCTTCAGAATGTTTTGCTCAAGGCCTAGTATTTTATGCTGGAATTCACTTCAGTGTTTATCAAAGCATTCATAATTTTTTAACTGATTCTCAGTGCATAACATTTTTCCATGGAGCCTTCAATGTAGTGTTTCTAAATTTGTCAGCAGTATAATGTTAAAAAAAAAAAATGCTTAAGGATTAGTGTAACTATTTATTTTTGTGATTTTTATTTTTATTTTGATAGACACCATCACAGCCATGTTAGACTGCACTGATAGGCCTGTTCTGCAGGCCATTTTCCTTAATAGTAACTGCTTTGAGCATCTCATCCGACTGCTGCAGAACTGCAAGGTACATTCCATTATTATTAACTTCTTATTTCTGATCTCAACAAAATGTTGGGCTTCTTGTAAGAGTTCAGTTGTGTAAATCATCTTTGTATCTTGGCTCTAAGTTTAAATATAATCCTTTTGAGTATCAAGTACTGGACTTGTATCACTGACCTGGTGAGTGTTTCAGAAGCTATAAATATGTGTAATTTATGAAGCAGAAGTACATCTTGTCTTCCAAATATATTAACCATGCTTGTATTGATAAGACATTGGGTAGTGAATGCTCACAATTTCTCTTTGAGAAATGCTTGTATATACTCTAATCTGTGTCTAAATTTTGTTTAGTTTGGTGTCAGAATCAATCTTTCCTACTATGAGAAGTCACTTATAACTGTTAGCAGATGGTGGATTGATTTCTAATGTCAGGGATGCATTCCTCCATTTCATAGAATCATAGAAGATTAGGGATGGAAGAGACCTAAAGAGGTCATCTAGTCCAACCCCCTGCTCAAAGCAGGACCAATCCCCAACTAATATCATCCTAGCCAGGGCTTAGTCAAGCCGGGCCATAAAAACCTCCAAGCATGGAGATTCCTCCACCTCCCTAGATAACCCATTCCAGTGCTTCACCACCCTCCTAGTGAAAAAGTTTTTCCTAATATCCAATCTAAACCTCCCCCACTGCAACTTGAGACCATTACTCCTTGTTCTGTCATCTGGTACCACTGAGAACAGTCTAGATCCATCCTCTTTGGAACCTCCCTTCAGGTAGTTGAAGGCTGCTATCAAATCACCCCCACTCTTCTCTTCTGCAGACTAAATAAGCCTAGTTCCCTCAGCCTTTCCTCATAAGTCATGTGCCCCAACCCCCTGATCATTTTCGTTGCCCTCCACTGGAGACTCTCCAATTTGGCAACATCCTTTATGTAGTGGGGGGCCCAAAACTGGGCTCAATACTCCAGGAGTGGCCTCACCAGTGCCAAATAGAGGGGAATAATCACTTCCCTCAATCTGCTGGCAATACTCCTACTAATGCAGCCCAATATGCCTTTAGCATTCTTGGCAACAAGGGCACACTGTTGACTCATATCCAGCTTCTCGTCCACTATAATCCCCAGGTCCTTTTCTGCAGAACTGCTGCTTAGCCAGTCGGTCCCCAGCTTGTAGCAGTGTGTGCAATTCTTCCATCTTAAGTGCAGGACTCTGCACATGTCCTTGTTGAACCTCATCAGATTTCTTTTGGCCCAATCCTCCAATTTGTCTAGGTCACTCTGGAACCTATCTCTTCCCTCCAGCATATCTTCCTCTCCCCTCCAGTTTAGTGTCGTCCGTGAACTTGCTGAGGGTGCAATTCATCCCATCATCCAGATCATTATTGAAGATGTTGAACAAAACCGCCCCCAGGACTGACCTCTGGGGCTCTCCGCTTGATACCGGCTGCCAACTAGACATCAAGCCATTGATAACTAACCGTTGTGCCCAACGATCTAGCCAGTTTTCTTTAAAAAAACAAAAAAACAAAAACAAAAACCACACATACACTGGTGTTCAGTTGCAAGGGTTTCAGAATACTTGGTCTGAATTCCTGCATAGCTGAGATTAGGAATGAGCTTAATTTGTTACAAAATGCTCTTCTTGGATGCCTATTCTTTTTAGAAGGGACATAGTATTCATATTTCCTACTTTCTCTGATTCCATATTAATCCCAGATGACCATTGATTGTAAGCCAGCGCCTTTCACTGAAGTTGTTATGCTTTTATAAGATGAATTTTTTCCCAAATAAAAAACTACATAAATATGAATACTGCCTAACTTCCTGGGGTTTCATATTTCATTTGTTTTTTGTTTTCATAATGAAGCTGTTGACGTGGCTGTATTGAACGCTTCTAGATAATTTAATGCTAGCTACGTGTGAATTATTGTACAATATTCCATTTAGTTAGAAAATATTTGAATGCAATAGTACTTTAAAACGCCCACATGTAAATTTTGATCTAGTCTTTCTTACATTGATTTAAGTCAGGGACAAAATTGGGAGAAATATTGAGTGTGTTGTATAGTGTTTGTTTGTGCTTTTAACTTCTTTTAAAAGTACATTATTTGGCCTTACCAAGGTTTTTTTGCACTTCCTTTTGGGAATCTGTACCTGTTTCTGTACTGATCTTACACTCTTTGAAATGCTGCTATAAAAGAGAGATTTATGTTTTTCTAGACTGAGTCTTATATTATCATATGATGTTATTATTTAGCTGGTTCATGGGCACTCTAGGCCTGCTCCTACTCCCACTGATGTCAATGGCAAAACTCTCACTGACTTCAAGGCCAGCAGTATTATGGCCTGTGTTTTAACCATTCTTCTCTCCTTGAATTTCACTCTACCCTTTTGTCATCAGAACTCTTCACCGAGTCAGACTTCTGTATTGTATATTGGCTTGTATATTACTACTATTATTACACAGACGGGTTCTTTGGTGTTGTCAAATTTGTGCAAGTGTTTTGCTTTTTTACACTCTAAATGACCCCAAGGACAAGATCATGTGTTTTCCACATATAGTACAACGCTCTACAAAGATGAAGTCAGTTGTGAGGTTAGTACACTTCTTTTGTCAAATGCCTCCACTAACCAGGTAGAATCTTGCTAAAAATATTTTTTCCTCATTCTTGAAAGTCTGCCACACTTCTAGGTTTGCTAGTGACACCCCAAATGTATAACACCACAGATAACAGAAGAGTCAGCGGTTGTTCTTGACACAATGAATGTGTTGTGTGTCTATGAATCTGGAGACTAGGAGAATTGCAGAGAGGGGAGGGAGTAAAAAAAGAAATCAAAACTGATTTCTGTTGTGAATACTCCCAGGAGCCACATAATAGAGGCATATTTCTGATCTTACCTCAAAATTGTCTTCAGCTTTGCAGATCGTCTTCAGAGAAGATAGATGAACTTCAGCTAAAGAATTCAAAGCTTATGGAAGAGAGATGTCTTCTCTTTACTCTTCTTTGGGGCTGGGGACCCAAAACATACGTTTTTTTGAAAGCTGTTCAGCCAGTTCAGATGTTGCTCTGAAGCCCAGTTTATCTGATCTGAAGCCCAGTTTATTCAGGGCTGTCCCCTGGAATGTTGAGGTAACTGAGGTTTCACTTTATAGCTGTTGAAAGGGGTTTTATTGGTACACTAAGAACATCTGACATTGCTTCTTCGTGTATCTTGAACGTTTTATATTGATGGGAAACTTTCCTTAAATATAGATCAAATTTGAAGAATAGCAGTGGTTACTATGCCCAGCCTTATGTGGGCTAAAGAAAACATTATTCTTCTATGAATAGATTTCTGGATACAAGAATTCAAAACCAGAGAGAGCCATCTACTTGGGCCTTTTAATAAATACATGGTTTTAAAATCTCTAGTTGCTTATTTTTCTCTTCTATATGTCTCTTATGGGAAATGAGTTAGAATGAATTTGTTTTTTCTATGTCTGTTCTTGCCTCCTGTTCATAATTTTATCTTCAGTTGCTAATGCTGTAATTCTCTCCCCATATTATAGCTATTTTCCAGTGTTAACAAAAGTATAACAGCTTTGGTCATGATAGATGCCTTTCAAACTAAGCAATGTTTCTAACTTTGTCGGGTTCTTAATACTTTTGTAATGCAGAGTAGTATCTTTGATTGTTGTCCTGTGTTTGCCTTTGATTATTGACAATCTTCAGTGAGTACGAAAGGAGTGGTTTTAAAAAATAGATTTTGCATACCATTTCATTTTTCTGATGGATATTTTCTCTGAAAAGTGACAAGCTGTCACTCTCCTCTGTTTTCAAAAGTCTTTTTTTTTAATTACTTGGTCTGGAAAACTATGTATTTCTAAGAGCCTCTTGACTCGCAATCTAAAAGCAGAAGAGGGCAAAGCTTCAGAATAGATCCAGCTTTGGGTGACTGAGTTCAAGTTCTTGCCAAGCTGCCAACTCATCAGGATGACTGAAAATTTCCCCCAGTCCTTCCAGTCTTGAAGATTGTGTCCCTCACAAAGCTGCTGCCATCGCTATCTCTGGATTCTGAAGTGTTGTACAGCAGGCTTTTCTAGATTGTTGGTGTCACTTCAGCCCTCCTACAAGATGAAACATAAGTAGAGAAACTAGGAGGCTGTGCTTCCCTCTTCCCTTCGCGTTTCTAATGTCTTACAGTTGTCCTCCCTCCTTTTTTAACGTGAATGTTGAGAGCCTCCAGTCCTGCACTTAGTTGCCATGCATCTAAGTACATTAAGCCAGTAACAAAAATAACTTGTAATTAGTACTGTTTCCATGTCTCAGCAATTACATCTTTTGGTTTATTTCTGGAAAACAGAATAAGCTAATGAATGTTTAACAATAGTTTGATATAATATTGGAAGAATTAACAAAAGACTGATATTTGTTAAGAATTGTGTAACTCACCAGTGTGAGATCATGTATGCTGCATGTGAAACATAAATTCATCCCAGGCTTCACGATATTAGCTGCAGGTAATGTTTAATGCACCTCTTTCCATTATTCTTGTCTCTGTTTCTAACAGCTGTTTTTAAATGCTAACAATAAGGTGGCAGACAAGAGTGAAAAAGACCTTGCCAACAAATTACTGACAGAAATGAATGAGGACCAGGTACCTACACAATTTTGCTTCATTTGAAGCCAAGACAGAGTAGCAGTCAGTGGGAAAAGTGATTCCTGTACTTTACCTTATCCATCCTCCTGAAACTGCTGCAGCTGGATGAATTCAGACTGCTGCACAGACCTATGCATGTTGTCTTTGGAAAGTAATCTTTTATGATAAGCAAATTACACCCATGACTTCACATGTATGGAGATGCTTCAAGTTGTAGGTATTTAAAAAATATTAAGTACAAATTTTGCTCCTTTTAATCTGAGGAGGGTGAAGTACAGGAATAGAATCCCAGTATCAATGCTATCAACCTGGTGGTGATTTCGTTTTTTCTTTTTTGCTTCTGTCTCAGCACGGTGGTCTATTGGGTTCTGGGGCTTTGTTTGTGAATCTGTATGGTTGTAGTTGATGTCCTGATTCTCTGCTTGTCATCAAGAACAGATGTTCACAATACAATGGACAGGCTGAATGTGGGAGGTGAGAAGAGTCTGTTGTCTTGAATTTCCATTAGCATCATGGAAAACATCAAATGCAAATTCTTACTGTATCACTCCTTATAGGAGTATGGAGATTGTTACTGATTTGTTCTCATTTAAATAGATAACGCAGTGCTGAGCACATGAAAGTATGTAATCTAGAAATCTTGATTCTGTTTAAAATAGCCAATCCTGTTGGTAACTCAGTGTGAGGATCTGCATGTAAACATTTATTCACTAACTTCTCATTGAACTAATATATTGCATATTGGACAGAGACTGTCACATGGAGTCTGTTGATTTGCATAGTTCCACTGGTCAAGTTTACAAAGGGACCTGCTGATATATGGCACGTAATTTTCTGTTCATAAATTATCATGAAAAATATCAGTATTCAGAGGAATTAACTAATAGAAAACATAAAAGGAAAAGAATTATTTGAGACTCATTTTGTTTGAAAGTAGAGTGTCATCCTCTAGGATGGATGTAAGAGGCAATGAAGTTATTGGACTGTGCTGGTATAACTAATCACTTCTAATGTGTGTGTGTATTGCTTTGGAGCCTGCACTGAGATTAAAATGATGTTCATCTCCATTTGTTAAAGAACTGATTGTCAGAAAGCTATATACTCTGCAGTGCACACATACAGTACAAGGGGTTGGTTACTTTCTTTTCCTCCCTCCCTCTTGAGATTGTCCATTAACAGCATGAGGAAAATTTGTACATTTGTCCATCAGAACCTTTTACTGTAATGTGTGTGAACGCTTCTTTCCTCTTCTTGAACTACATGGCTAGTTTTCTGTCATTGTGTCCTTTCTTGTAGGTTGTGGTGTCATGAAATCCATGTTGGTGGGGAGATGATTGTAAAGCATGATAGTTAACTTTGATTTTCATCCTGGCAGAAGTGCACAGAGTATCCTTCAGAGCAGAATTCTATTTAATATGTTTGTAAGTAACACCTGTCTCTGCTGCTTTCAGGTGTTTCAGGGACAACTAGACTGCTTGGCAGTATCCACCATTCAAGCCCTTACAGCAGTATTGCACAAATCTCCAGCTGCGAAGGTAAGCATACTTATGCATAGGTCTGTTTATGGCAGCCATCTTTCTCATTTCTTGTTCAACATTTTAATGTAAAACCTTGAAGAATTGTTTATTATTATTAATTATTATTATTATTGACAGCAGGCAGGCCCCAACCAGATCAAGAAACCCTTTGTGCTTTTCTTCCTCATGCTCCTCTTATGGACTACATCATCATTTGGGCTGGACATTAATTTAATTTTATGTAAAGTTGGAACATGATTTCTGGGATTAGAGCTAATTTGATTGGTTAATAAAAAACAGAAACTTTAAAAACTGAATGTAAAGTAATATTCTCTGACAACTTTTCCCGCAATGAAAATTGCGCTAAGTCCCATGAATGTTTGAAGGGCCACCTACATACTCTGCATTTTAAGTGAATTTTTCAACAGTGACGTTTTTTGCCTCTCGCTACTTTATTCCAGAAGCACTTCACATAAACTCCTGTTTCTTCCAACAAATTCACTCATATTTAAAAATGTATTTTTCCACATTGTACAGATAACAATTGAAAATACCCATGCAAAGAGAAGGGAATTCACTTAATAGGATGTAATTGCTGTTCATTAACTAATAAGTAGATTTATATAACTGTGTAGATTTTACTGGTTGAGAGTTGTTTTCCATAAATTCAGTGCAAGGTAACCAGTTTTCAGAATACTTTCCCATATTTAATAAAGTTTCTATCTCAAATATTTCTCAAATATTATTAAATCAAGACATTTTTCTAGGAGAATATTTTACTTAAAAATGATTATATACTACTTCAGCTTCTGCACCTACTTGTGTTCGTTTTCATCTTATTCTATAGGTTCAACTAAATAATAAAACAATTGGTATTTAACTAATAAACTAAAAAGACTAACATTTTGAAATATATTAAAACAATTGTACTGGAGATTTTGTTTATGGTTTATAACAAGTAAAATAAAGCTCTTCTCTGTGCCTGTGTACTTCTGTTGTAATTTGTCACCTACAATTAAAGCATTTATTAAGCTACAGAATATATTTTTGCATGACATAATATTATAGGCAGTAGTGTCATGAATCTATAACTATAGGGCTAATCCAAAACTCGTTGAAGTCAATCAAAAGACTATCCTTAACTTCTTTAGATAAGGTTTGTAGTATGTTCTCATAAAGGGTAACATAACAATAAAGCTAGTTTTGTGTTAATGAGACCCTATTAATGCAGGTAAGTAATTAGCCACTAGAGTTAGTTGTGTCTGTCTCTTTTATTATCCCCAACAGAAGTTGGTCCAATAATTACCTCCTCAGCCTGTTCTCTCTAATATGCTGGACTGACACAGCTACAACGGCACTGCATATTTTTCTTAATGTTACTATTTTTTTTCTCTTTAGGAGGTCTTTAAAGAGCGGATTGGTTATGCACATATGTATGAAGTACTAAAATCTCTGGGTCAGCCTTCGCGAGAGTTGCTAGAAGAACTTATGAATATGGTGAGACATGTGCTTGCTTTGAACATTATCTAAAATGGCTGAACTTCTGGACAGCTTTTCTGCCTCTATTTTGTTGTAGTAGGCCAGTAGTTCATCTTTGTGTTCTATGCTCTTTTTTTCCAGGCTGCCGAAGGTGATCACGTGTCTGTTGGAATTTTGGGCATTAGTAACGTCCAGCCCTTATTACTGCTTATCCAGTGGCTTCCAGAGCTAGAGTCACATGACCTTCAGATCTTCATCTCAAATTGGTTGAAGCGAATCTGCTGTATTAACAGGCAGAGTCGTGCCACGTGTGTCAATGCAAACATGGTCATCCGCATCATTGAGACATTAAACTTCCACTCTTCACTTCATCGCACTTGTGCTGAGAACCTGATTGGCCTCCAGGGTTCTTTGGGAAGTCAATCAATGAGCTCTGAAGAACTGCATCGACTAATACGACTCTTGAGGACTAATGAACCAAAGCAGTCTCACCCTTACGTCATCCCTGTGATGCGTGCAATTCTGGCAATGGCTCGGAAGCAAGGCCTGGACAGTGCCATGCAATATTTCAACTTGTCCCCCAGCATGGCAGGAATTGCTGTGCCACCTATTCACAAATGGCCAGGCTCTGCATTTTCCTTCAATGCTTGGCTATGCCTAGACCAGGACCAAGTTACACCTGACATCACCAGCAAGGGAGGAGGCAAGAGGAAGCAACTATACAGGTATGCTTGCTGTGATTACTTTGTGTGGAGGAACATCTCTTGGTAATCTGCATCCCATGGCATATGTGGTAGCGATGCTTATATTTATATAGCACATTTTATACCAAAATACTTGATAAATTAAATATCGGTTGAGTTTGTAAACAGGAATGGCTTCATCCACCACCGAAGACATGACTATACTACAGGAATAGCCATGCAAATGCATGGTTAAGGGTTTCTGTATTGGAACAATTATACAGCTAGTGTGTATAGGAAGGTGCAATTCTATAACTATATTAAGATTAAATTATTTGGGTAATGCATATTAACATATGTTTTCTCATCCATGATGGCATTAAAAAAAGAAAAAAGGACCCCCTAATTGTAACAGGTAACCATGCATTAGTAAAGTTCGGCCATAAAATATAACTGCCTCTGATTTTAACACAGGTGTTCAATAGCAAACAAGTGCAAAAATTCAGGATAATACCTGAAAAATATCCTTTTCTAATTGGAACTTCAGGGGGAGATTTCTGCATTTGGAATTTGGCCAAGACACCTCTTTAACCCTTTTCTCATATAAGCAATGCCATAGATTGACTCATTTTAAGATATAAACGACCACTTTTGATTATTATCTGAACTACAGGCCCTCCAGCAGCACAGTGCTCCAGAATATCATGCTGGGGTATTAGTATAGTACTGACTTGGTTAAAAGTGCCACCTGCTTAACTCCCATCACCATTTCTTTTATTTTTTTAAAAAGGTCTCCCATTCAAATCCTGACCTAAACCCATATAGTTTCTGAAATCTAATGGTATTATAGCATAAGGAGAAATGGCTGCAGCTGCATTTGGACTTGTTGGTTCTAGAATAGTAGTTTGCATGTTTAGTCATTAAATTGCATTTAGAATATGATGTATTTTAGTGTGTGGTGGAGAGAGGGTATCCTTTGTTACGCTACATATCCTGCTCGCCAGATAGGGATTGGTGTTGGCTACTCAGATGAAGTTCTAAGATTCTTGATTGAAGGGGATATAATAGCAAATAGGAAATAGATAACAAGAATAAATAAATGATTAAAAACACAGGTGGTTACTTTACTTTGTTTCAGTGGAAAATGCTTTTTTAAATATACAACAGAAAAGACTGAGCTAGCTGCTATCTCCAGGCTTTGCAGTCTATATGTGCATTATTAGGTGAAGGGCGGACACCGTCGACTTAACGTACCCACTCTACACGCATGCACTGCATTCATCATTTGAAAACGTATTATGTCTACTTTAAGATGAGGTATGATGTGGAGCTGGCAAGTAGTGCCATTACCTTAGGAGTGGGGGCTGAACAATGATGCCATCAACACATTAAAATGACCACTTTGAAATCTTTGCATTTTTTCTATGAGTTTAGTGATTCTACGTATTATTTCAAGATGTAAAATTGGATTTCTTTGTGTTCTCAATGCATCACAACAACAATTGTAGACCTGTGGGACTGGAAGGGACCTCAGTAGGTCATCTAGTCCAGTCCCCTGCACTCAAGGCAGGACTAAGTAATAACTAGACCATTCCTGACAGGTGTTTGTCTAACCTGTTCTTAAAAACCTCCAATGACAGTGATTCTACAACCTCCCTAGACAGTGTGTTCCAGTGCTTAACTGCCCTGACAGTTAAGAAGTTTTTCCTAATGTCCAATGTGAACCTCCCTTGCTGCAATTTAAGCCCATTGCTTCTTGTCTATCCTCAGAGGTTAAGGAGAACAATCTTTCATTCTCCTCCTTCTAACAAGCTTTTACATACTTGAAAACTGTTACTATAACCCCTCCGTCTTTTCTTCTCCAGACTAAACAAACTCAATCTTTACAATCTTTCCTCATCCTGTTTTCTTTAATCATTTTTGTTGCCCTCCTCTGAACTTTCTCCAGTTTGTCCACATCTTTCTGCAGTGTGGTGCCCAGAACTAGATACAGTTCTCCAATTGTCAGTGTGGCGTAGAGTGGAAGAATTACTTTTCGTGTCTTGCTGATACATGCCAGAATGATATTTGCTGCCTTTCTTTTTTTTTTTTTTTTTTTTGCAACAGCGTTACACTGTTGACTCATATTTAGCTTGTGATCCACTATGACCCCCAGATCCCTTTCTGCAGCACTCCTCCTTGGGCAGTCATTTCCCATTCTGTATGTGTGCAACTGATTGTTCCTTCCTAAGTAAAGCACTTTGCATTTGTCCTTAATGAATTTCATCCTATTTTCTTCAGACCATTTCTTTAGTTTGTCTGGATCATTTTGATTTTT
The DNA here is from genome assembly GCF_027887155.1 of Malaclemys terrapin pileata. NCBI lineage: Eukaryota > Metazoa > Chordata > Testudines > Emydidae > Malaclemys > Malaclemys terrapin. The sequence goes on along the minus strand of NC_071515.1, from coordinate 20,770,000 downwards.
AATCCTGCCCTTCAAAAGTACTCGCAACCCCTCCCGTCTTGATATTGTCCACAGACATTGAGTATATGCTCTATGCCATAATAATTTATGAAGATATTGAACATAACCAGACCCAGGACCAATCCCTGCAATACTCCTACTCCCGAGGGAATTATGTGCCAAAAATTTAAAAATTATGTGCACAATATTTTAAAATTCTGCAAATATTATTTGTCAATAAATAAATGTGGCTCCAGCATGGCAGTGAGGGGCACAGGCCACTGGCTGCATTGAGGTGGAAGATCACCCTGAAGCCCCCACCTCCCCCACTACAGGGACTCGGCAGTGACACTGCACCTGACCCTGACACAGTGCAAGGGCTGGGCCTGTCCCAGAAACACCCCGGGGCCCCGACCCTCTGTGCCAGGTGCATGAGGTGTGGGTCGGCAGGCTGAGTCCATCAGGATCCAAGTGTGGAGGGGCTTAGTGTGGGGGAATCCAGGTGTGGGGCGAGAGGTTTCTATGTGGGGCAATCTGGTTGTGGGCATCTCAGTGGGAGATCTAGATGCACAGGAACTCGTTGGGGGGTTCCGGGTGCAGGGGCAATGGGACTCCAGGTGATGGTGGTTGGGCTCAGCGGTGGGGTCTGGGTGTGGGAATTCAGTGAGGGGGGGTTCGGGTGCAGGGGGAGTGAGGCTTGATGGAGTGGGGGTCCAGATGCAGCTGGTTGGGGCTCAGTGGGGTGGGGGTCTGGGTGTAGGGGGGCTCATCAGAGGGGTCCAGGGGTAGGGCTTGTCAGTGTGAGGGTTCAATGGGCCTGCTTAATGGGGGAGCCCCAGCTGCTGCCGAGGGGATTCCGCATGCCGGGATCCCACTTCCCCCATGATTCCCCTATCCCCTTTTCTTCTCCACCCCCCTCACCCCACACCCGAATTCCCCCTGCCCTATTCCACTGCCCTTCCTTCCCCACTCCCTCTTCACCCCCACCCCCTCAGCTCCCTTCCCTCATTTCCCTCACCACCGCTTACCCAACTCCACCGCAGGAACTCACTGTTCCACAGAAAATAGGAAGGCTCCCAGAACACAGAAAGGGAGCGCACCTGGCAGTAGGACCCAGGAGGCTGCGTTCAGCTGCAGAGTCAGCGGAGACAAGACCCAGCCTCTGAGCTGGGCAGCTCTGCATCTGCAGAAATGAGGAGGGATGGGGTGCAGTGGCATGTAACCCTGTGTGCTCTCCCATGCCTCATCTCTGTTTGGGGGGCTGTCCCCCCAAAAACTGCACACAAGGTTGTGCCTCCCTGCCCCCACAAGGCTTCCCTGCTGTTTTCTGTAGGGAAAAGCAGGAAATGTGTGTGTCTGGGGGAACATATGTTTTCTGCTGCGGGCACGCCGTCCCGCAGAATCCCTCCAGGAGTACAGTCACTGGCACACATGTATACTTAGCCCCATTTCCCCCCCGCCCCCCAATGGTGATCATGCAGGCACGCACGTCCAGCCCTCCTCCCCCGTCTCTGAGGCTGCTCCAGGTACATTGGAACAGACTTGCTGCTTGGGCTGCCAGGGAAAAGGTGTGTGTCTCCCGGCAGATTTTTTTTGCATTTTTCTGTGCAGGGGACACAGAAAAATGTGGGCCATATGAATTCTGCTCAAAATTGGTGCAGAATCCCCCCAGGAGTAATACCCCACTGGATATGTCCTTTGAGCTTGACTGTGAACCACTGATAACTACTCTCCGGGAATGGTTTTCCAATCAGTTATGCACCCACCTTATAGTAGCTCCATCTAGTTTGTTTATGAGGCAGTCATGTGAGACAGTATCAAAAGCCTTTCTGAAGTCAAGATATACCATATCTCCTGCTTCCCCCCATCCATAAGGCTTGTTACCCTGTCAAAGAAAGCTATTAGGTTAGTTTGATGTGATTTGTTCTTGACATATCCATGTTGACTGTTATCCCCTTATTATCTTCTAGGTGTTTACAGATTGCTTGCTTGCTTATTTGCTCCATGATCTTTCTGGGTACTGAAGTTAAGCTGACTGGTCTGTAACGCTATAGGTTATCCTTATTCCCCTTTTTATAGATTGGCACTATATTTGCTCTCTCCCAGTCCTTTGGAATCTCTCCCGTCTTGCATGAGTTTTTTGAAGAGATTAACTAATGGCTCAGATACCTCCTCAGTCAGCTCCTTGAGTATTCTAGGATACATTTCATCAGGCCCTGGTGACTTGAAGACATTTAACTTGTCTACAAAATTTTTAACTGTTTGTACCTTTTTTAGCTTCAAGTTCTACCTTAGTTTCACTGGCATTCACTATGGTAGACATTCGATCACTACTAACCCTTTTGGTGAAAACGGAAACAAGAAAGGCATTTAGCACTTACATGACTTCCACATTTTTTATTATTGTCTTTCCCCTCTCATTGACTAATGGGCCGACCCAGTCCTTGGTTTTCCTCTTGCTTCTAATGTATTTGTAGAATGTTTTCTTGTTACCCTTTATGTCTCTAGCTAGTTTAATCTCGTTTTGTGCCTTGGCCTTTCTAATTTCGTCCCTATAGTCTCGTGTTTGTTTTTTTGTATTAATCCTTCATAATTTGACCTAGTTTCCACTTTTTATAGGACTCTTTTTTGAGTTTCAAATCACTGAAGATCTCCTGGTTAAGCTAAGGTGGTCTCTTGCCATACTTCCTATCTTTCCTACACAGTGGGATAATTTGTTCCTGTGCCCTTAATAATTTGTCTTTGAAAAACTACCAGTTCTTTTGAGCTGTTTTTCCCTTAGACTTGCTTCCCATGGGAACTTACCTACCAACTCCCTGAGTTTGCTAAAGTCTGCCTTCTTGAAATCCACGGTCTTTTTATTCTGCCGTTTTCCCTCCTACCATTCCAGAGAATCATTTATCATTTCATGATCACTTTCATCCAATCTACCTTCCAAATTCTCAACCAGTTCCTCTCTATTTGTCAAAATCAAATCTAGAACAACCTCTTTCCTAGCTACTTTTTCCACCTTCTGAAACAAAAAATTGTCTCCCGTGCATTCCAAGAACTTGTTGGATAATCTGTGTCCGGCTGTATTAGTTTCCCAACAGATGTCTGGGTAGTTGAAGTCCCCCATCACCACCAAGTCCTGTGCTTTGGATGATTTTGTTAGTTGTTTAAGAAAAGCCTTATCCACCTCTTCTTCCTGGTTAGGTGGTCTATAGCATACTCCTACCATGACATCACCCTTATTCTTTTACCCTTATTATCCTTACCTTGAGACTTTCAACAATTCTATCTCCTATTTCCATCTCAACTTCAGTGCAAATGGATACATCTTTGATATACGAGGCAACACCTCCTCCCTTTTTTCCCTGATGGTCCATCCTGAACTGTACCCTTCTATACCAATATTCCAGTCATGTGTGTTATCTCACCTAGTCTCTGTGATGCCAACTATGTCATAGTTGTGATTATTCACTGTATTTCTAGTTCTTCCTGTTTATTCCCCATACTTCTTGCATTAGTATACAGACATCTAAGATACTGATTTGATTTCCCCTCTATGTTGCCTCTTATCTCTCTCTCATCCTAACTGTAATTGCCCATGCTCCCCCCTTCCCCCCCAGATTCTGACCCTTCACCCAGATCTTCATGTTTTTGACTTACCTGTGGGCTTTTGTCTCCTGCCCCTGTCAAACCTAGTTTAAAGCTCACCTCACTAGGTTAGCCAGTCTGTATCCAAAAATACTTTTCCCCCTTCCTCAATAGACCCCATCTCTGCTCAATAGTCCTTCTTCCAGGAACAAAATCCCATGGTCAAGGAAACTGAAGCCCTCCTGGTGACACCAGGGATTCAGCTCCAGGATGCCTCGGTCTCTGTTTGAACCCCTACCCTTGACCGGAAGGATTGAAGAGAATGCCACCTGTGCCCCCAACTCCTTCACCCTTACTCCCAGAGCCCAGCAGTCACTTCTGATCTGTTCAGGGTCATACCTCATATGTATGTGAGTGCCCACATGAATGATTAGCATGGGTGAGCAGTCAGAGGGCCAGATTGTCCTCGACGATCCCTCTGGAACAAGTATGGCAAGAGGATAAAGCAAAATCTAATAATAAATTTGTATAGGTATCATTGAAATGTAATAGCACCGGTGACATTTCTAGTCAACATGATTATCGTCATCTTTTTCATTGTGATATTTGTCAAGAGTGCATGGGTTACCAGTTTTCGTTGCCTTTGTGTGTGCGAAGTTCTGTGCAGGGAATTTTGCTCTGACTGAAGAGACAGTTGATTGTGCAGCAACACCTACTGGTACAGGCACAAATAAGGTCTTATAGAAACTCAGATGCCATTGTGCCCTTGAAGAATACAGGAAGTAGTTCAGCATACACATTTTTCCATCCATGTTGTGATGGTGAACTGATATACGGCTCACCTGTGTGCGAAGGCCCCCAAATTTTTGTTTATCAAGATGTTTTTTTGAAATGCTCTTCAAAACTGTCCTCACATGGTGGGAGTTTGGCCAGTGACTTGTCGTTTTTTGATGGCTAGATTCAGGCACAAGCAATTCAGGTCTCTGTGGGTCTCCTTTTCTTTCTTGCTCTGGTCATACAGCACTGCTACCAACTTCCTTGCTGCAGAAATTCTGACTTGTCCATTATTTTCTCCCAGTTTGGCAAGATCTCTGAAGCAGTAAGCTCCCTTTGTTTTCACAACATTAAACACAATTTCCCCCCTGTACCAAATAGGGATGGTACAGAATCACATCCCATTAATGCATGTGCAGCAGGAAGTATGTTGCAGAAGTCAGGAGTGAGTGCATCACAAATTGCATGCACTGATGTGAGGCAACACTTGTCAGTTGTGCTAGAAATGGTGCCTGTTTCAATCCACGTGTTATCTGTGTGTTCATTTTTGGAAAGTAGTGAACATCAAGGATGAAAACATTTGTATCAGGTGACCTCCTTACTATGGTTCTTTTGACACCAAGAAGCCCAAAAGCCATATTGGCACATACAGCATGCAGAAGCATCCTTGTGTCTGCTTCCTCTTGAGTACTGTGCAAGTCTTGGGCTTCTTCACCACCTCTACTAATGATGGACTTCGCTACTTCACCATTGGAAAAGCCTCCAGCAAGGAGGAGTGTTGGTGTTGAGTGTGCTCCTATGCTCTCTGGTGCTTTTTGAACCCTAGATTCACAGATGAATTTTACAAATGACTGCTTGTTGGATGTCATCTTTAGAAACTTTCCCATGGTGGCACAGAGAGCATCCACCAATCACCTGGTATTTCTTGCATCCAACCTTAGATCATGTCCAGCACTCTCTTTTTGCAGTTTTCACAGAGTTACTGTTATCATATCTGTCAGACTTTGATTACAGGATTCGTGTTGTCAACTGCTTTTAGGACCTGCCTTCAGTACTCAGCAGCCAGTTCATTGAATGTGGGAAATTTGTCTCCAGCTATCATTTGTATGACAGCCCTGGCATCTCTGATCTACGCTGTCCTGGCAACTCCGTTTCTTTGTTGTATGCTCTTAGCTCACGGATTCTTTCTGCTTAGCGCTTCCAGCTGATGCCCTAAGTGAACTTGGTTTTTATTGCTCCATCAGCATGGAAGAGGAATATAGGCACAGATCCTATTGGGTGACTAAGAACAGTTCCGTTTGAAACATCACCGCTACATCTTGCTAAGGACAAGGCTCTGCAGGAAAAAAACTTCTGAACTGATGGCTGTTGTGATTTCTCTTCCCCTGCCATTTACATTTGGTTATCTTGGCAATTTCAGTAAATGTTTTGATGCCAGATTTCTTGACTGGGCTATATGTCCCATCAGAATCAAGTGCATCTCTCTCAAATCGCTCCATTTGTTCTTCACCAACATCTTCTGTTTTCAGTAGAGACTTGTGTACATCCTATGTTACATGCAGTCTGGTAGATATGTTGATAAGCGCCACAGGATATGATTCATTGTCATATAGTAAAATCTGTAACATGCTCTTTTTCCCTCTTAAGTGAGAAGGCAAGACTAGTTTGTGGACTTTTTCTTCACTATTTCTTGTTAGGCCACTTCTTTCTCTCATAGCCTTGGCATATTCATAATATGAAGCTATGTATTCCCATCTTTAGCACTAATACTGACCTATGCATAAGTGTCACTGAATTAAAAAGCTAGTTCAAAGGCTAGCACTGCATACATAGGCAATTACAAATTAAAATGTTCTAGCAGGCAGACTAGATGCTACTTTGTATCTGCAATAGCTTATAAATGAAGAAGCATTACATTAAGAATTCACAACAGAGTCCTGTGGCACCTTATAGACTAACAGACGTATTGGAGCATAAGCTTTCGTGGGTGAATACCCACTCCGTCAGACAGGTATTCACCCACGAAAGCTTATGCTCCAATACGTCTGTTAGTCTATAAGGTGCCACAGGACTCTGTTGCTTGTTACAGATCCAGTCTAACACGGCTATCCCTCTGATACATTAAGAATTCATGTTCATTTATATCTACCCACTATGCTATACAAACTGTGGGCATGCATTCTAGTGCTACTGGTACACAATCTTCAGTGTGGGAATGATGTGGTCAGCAAATTTCAACTGAAAACTATTGATAACTGTTGTTACTTCTGAGATACTTTGACAATTAAGAATATGTTATGTCAAAACATTTCATGGTAGTATATTAAGGACCAACACAAAGTACTCCACTTAGGAAGGAACAGTCAGTTGCACACATACAAAATGAGAAATGACTGCCTAGGAAGGAGTACTGCGGAAAGGGATCTGGGGGCCATAGTGGATCACAAGCGAAATATGAGTCAACAGTGTAACGCTGTTGCAAAAAAAGCAAACATCATTCTGGGGTGTATTAGCAGGAGTATTGTAAGCAAGACATGAGAAGTAATTCTTCTGCTCTACTCCGCACTGATTAGGCGTCAATTGGAGTACTGTGTCCAGTTCTGGGCGCCACATTTCAGGAAAGATGTGGACAAATTGGAGAAAGTCCAGAGAAGAGCAACAAAAATGATTAAAGGTCTAGAAAACATGTGGGAAGATTGAAAAAATTGGGTTTGTTTAGTCTGGAGAAGAGAAGACTAAGAGGGGACATGATAATAGTTTTCAAGTATATAAAAAGTTGTTTACAAGGAGGAGGGAGAAAAATCATTCTTCTTAACCTCTGAGGATAGGACAAGAAGCAATGGGCTTAAATTGCAGCAAGGGCAGTTTAGGTTGGACATTAGGAAAGACTTCCTAACTGTCAGAGTGGTTAAGCACTGTAAGAAATTGCCTAGGGAGGTTGTGGAATCTCCATCATTGGGGAATTTTAAGAGCAGGTTGGACAAACACCTGTCAGGAATGGTCTACTCTAGATAATACTTAGTCCTGCTTTGAGTGGACTAGATGACCTCTCGAGGTCCCTTCCAGTTCTAGGATTCCAAAATGTTGATATTAGCCATATTTGTCATGTTAAACAGTTTCACCATTGGGGCGGGGGGGGGGGGGGGAAACGGGACGGGACTTGCCCATGCAAAACCAATACAAAGTCTTTTAACACGTTGTTTGGTAGATTTGACCAAGAAGCACCATATTAAGGTGTTGAAGTTAATTTAAACAGTAAAAAATTGTAAGTATAGTCATATCGCAGTGTTTCTGGAATTGTGCAACAAATGAGACTTTTTCATTTACCTCACCTACAGGCTTACAGCACCACTTGACAGTTCCTCATTATACCTCATCTAAACATACAGAAAATAAGCTTTCAAATTATGTGTGTAGGATGGGTACATTAAGCTCCAAAATTATAGACCTTTTTGGAGAATTGCTGCACACTTGTATAGCTTTCACTTAATATAGATGCACCGTCTGTTTATTCTGTAAGTGCCATGACTAATAACGATTGTAGTGAAAATGCTTCTCATAATAACCACATTTGAGGGAATGTAACAGGCTTTGACAATAATTTTTTCACATATTTCATAATGAAGTGTTCAAGGTATGAAAAGAGCCTAAAGCCAGGTCTGCACTAGAAAACCGTGCAAGCCCTCCTATTGTAGCTTCTATTGGCAAAGAAGTGCTTTTGTCAATATATCTTATACCAGTTGGGTGAGCAAAATAAGCTATACCAGAAAAAGCACTTTGATGCCAGTATAACCGCATCTACGTTTGGGCTTCTGCCAGTATAGACATATTGCAAAATGTCTATCCCACTCCCATGACATTACTTTACCAGCAAAAATTTCAAGTGTAGACCTGACCAAAAAATTCCCTATAACCATTTCAGACTTCATGCAATTTCTGTCAAAATGGTTCCTTAAAAAGTGTTAGAAATAAAAGAAACAGTATAGCAGGATAGTTACCTTTGTGTGTAATGTAAATTTAGGAAAATACTTGATTGGAGAAAAATACTTCCTAATTCCTATAACAGGAGCCTCCAAAATGTCCCAAGTAAACATAGGCAAATTACCACAAGCCTAAAGGCAGCCTTTTACTTCACCCCTCCTGACAAAATGGCACAGATTAATAAAGATGAATCTAGGCTTCATAGAGGTGTTGCTTGCAGAGACTACAGTCCCCCACATGCAGTGCTTTATATTGAAACCAGTATAAACTCTGTGGATTTAAGCTGAAACGTTACATGCTGGAACCAAGGTTTGCATCTCCATGTAAAGGTGAAGATGGCTACAAACTTCTTTGAGAACACTGGACCACTTTTGTCCTGCACACCATGTTTTAGGGTTCCTTGTGCCTACAGTTTAAGTGTAGTTGTTGTTTGTTTTTATTAGGTGAACCAGAATGTCACTTTGAGGATCCTTTTACTCATTAGATATGACTAGTGATGATGGAACGTTTTCAGCCATGCTGAACAATTCAAACAGGTTTTGTACTGAATTCATGTACCGCTAGATACTTTTCAACAGTTCTGATAAACTATCTCATGGATTTTTCATTCTGTAGCTTTTTTACAGGAAGTGGGATGGGTTTCGAGGCCTTCATTACCTGCTCTGGAACGCTGGTGGTTGCAGTTTGCACAAAGAGAGAATATGCAACAGTGATGCTGCCAGAGCATTGTTTGTGTGATTCCCTCTGGGTAAGATCTGCTACTTGCTACTTAAATGTACTTTGTTTAGCCTTAGCTAAAGAGAAGCAGCTGATAATCTTAACAAGCGATTTAGTTTTTTTCTCTTGAATAAAGACACATTCCACTTCTAAAGATAAGGCCTAATCCTTAAACATGTGAGTAGATCTTATTGTAGAATTATTTGTTTCATAGGGTTTTGAGGGCAGGATGAGGGTATATTCCTGGGTGTGACTTAACAGTGAGAGGCTTTGAGGAGTTGCTGTTTTTATTTATCAGCTGGCTGAGGTAAATTGTTGTCTCCATTTAATTAGTTAATGCTGCTGGCTTGTGGAATTAATTTGTTCATTAATATTTATGCTATTGGATGGTTATTGCAAGTCTGTTGTCAAGGGGCTTATAAGTTTTGTATATGTTTTTAAATGGTAAATCTAAATAAATGTCAGTGTGGCTACTTAGGCAAATAATGATAACAGGATAGGATCTGTAATCACAGAATCCTAGAAATGTAGGGCTGGAAGGGACCTTGAGAAGTCAATTCCAGCCCCTTGCATTGAGACAGGACCAAGTAAACCTAGATCATCCCTGCCAGATGTTAGTCCAAACTGTTTTTAAAAACCTCCAATGATGGAGATTCCCACAACCTCCCTTGGAAGCTATTCAATAACTATAAGAAATCCTTATAGTTAGAAAAAAATGCCTAATCTCCAATTTAAATCTCTCTTGCTGCAAATTAAGCCCATTGTTTCTTGTCCTTCCTTCAGTGAACATGGAGAACAATTGATTGCTGTCCTCTTTATAATAGCCCTTTACATATTTTAAGACTGTTAACAGGTCCCACCTCAATCTTCATTTCGTAAGACTAAAGATGCCAGGTTTCTTTAACCTTTCCTTATAGGTCAGGTTTCCTAACCTTTTATCACTTTTGTTGCTCTCCTCTGGACTCTAATTTCTTCATATCTTTCCTAAACTGCCCAGAATTGGACACAGTATTCCAGCTGCGGCCTCACCAATGCTGAGTAGAGCAGGATAATTGCCTCCTATTAAATATAATAGTTCTGCTAATTTTTGCAACTGCATCACATTGTTGACTCATATTCAATTTGTGATCCACTATAACCCCCAGATCCTTTTCAGCAGTACTACCATCTAGCCAGTTATTCCCATTTTGTAGCTGTGCATTTGATTTTTCCGTCTTAAGTATAGTACTTAGCTCTTGTTTTTATTGAATTTCATCATGTTGAATTCAGACTGATTCTCCAATTTGTTAAGGTCTTTTTGAATTCTAATTATGTCCTCCAAAGTGCTTGCAACCCCTCCCATCTTGGTGTCATCCACAGATTTTATAAGGATACTAATGGTTACTGTATCTGCAATCTCTGTAAAGGGGCCGTGTCAGTGTTATGGTAATTCTCCTTAAAAAACGTCAAAGGAATAGAGAAGAAACATAAATGCAACTGGATCAGTTAGATGGCTCCTGAGTGGTGGGATGTGTTACAGGACCTTCTAAAGTTTATAAACTATAATTTAGTTCAAAGTCTAAGGCTTAGAAAATGTGAATAAGTTACTCTGTTGCCCCATCCCATTCCTAAGGCTATATTTAGGGACTGCATTGCATTATTATGAAGGGCGTCACATGTCTTTTTTTCCCCCTCAAAAATCTTTCAGTGATTCTATAAAAGTTTGTGGTCTGCTGTAATTTTTTCACCCATTTAATGGTAGCAATGTTGGGCAGACGTGCAGAATTCTTTTGTTGCATTTTAATAAGAATCTAATCAAACTGTACTGTTATATTGCCTGTCCAGCACAACATAACTATTGTTCATATGCCTGGAAAGAGGCCCTTTGGTCAAAGCTTTGTCTACATCTACGTCAATGGACAACAGAAGATCTCTGCCCCACTTAGATTTCCTGCCATGAATGAAGTAAGTCTTTTCTTCCCATCAGACCGCTATCCTAGGGATTTCTTGCAGAAGAAAGGTTTGTAAAATGGCAGTCAGATAAAACAAAGAAATAAAAAGGGAAAATGGGTCATCTGTGATTAAAAACATGATAGAAGCTGATTAGCAGTTGTTTTCATTTTCAAGTGTTGAGGATAGCTAAGTTCATCCCCAACATGTCTCTTTGGGCCATCTCAAATACAGCAGAATAGAAGAGGACTTGATGTTGACCAATAATTATCTTTTGATGGTGATTCAGTGGCCTGTGTAACCTCGTGTTAGCTCCTTCTATGTGAGGTGTTTTTTGTTTTTGTTTTGCTTTGTTTTTTTTTAAACTACTGTCACAATTAGCACTAACTGCCTCCCTTGTTGGCAGTCTTGCCAACGAAGATGGTAGGTTAATGCACAGCGGAGAACTACCTTGTCTCACTAAGAGGTGGTTCTCAGTACATTTGAGAGCACACAGGAAGTTTGAGTAATCTTGCATGTGACATTGTCTGTGCTGTATTTGGTTAGGGGATACATTAATAGGGACATTTCTTTTCAGTGCTGTTAACTGATCATTTCTACATGCTAAATACTAAATTAACCTTAATAAGCACAAGCCAATAAAATGCCAAAATGATTATACATAATATGTGGATGCTGTTGTAAACCATTGCTCCTTTTTGTGGAACAAGTCCGTTTTAAACCTGGGTTACAATGTTATGATACTGAGCCATTATTTTTATTTTTATAGGCCCCAGTTCTGCAATCCTTCTTGGTTTGGGGCATATATTCATATGAGTAGTTCCATTGACTTCATTATGACTACTTGCATGACTTACATGCTTCCTGTAAAGGTTGAAGAATCAAGTACTTAGTTATTAAAAGTAAACATAACTGCTGACTGTAAGACAAAACTGTTGATTTTTTTGATGCATCTGTGAGAGCTTTAGAAACTCTAAAGCATTCATTCAGCTTCTTTTATAAACATTGAGTGGGAGGGGTATCTCTTGCTGCACAAGATGGCCTGGGAAGATGGTACTGAAGCTTTTTATTAGTGCAAGCAATCAAGCAGAATACTTCATATGACAAGATTATTGTAGAAGATACATCTTGCTTAAAGTATGATCCAAGGGGAATGGTCTGCTGGGACAGAAACCTTGATGCTCCCTGCAGAGGCCAGTAACAGGCCAGGGAAACAAATTACTCCTGCTTGGAGAAGGATTAGTATGCACTTTCTAGTGCTTTTTGGGCATAATGTACACCAACAATGTATTGCTGTCTTTCTACACCTTTTTCCTCAGTCAAGGCAGATTTGCTCTGAAAGGTCATTAGATTTAGTTCAACTCACTTATTTTTTATGTTTAATTTTGTGAAAGTCTCAAGAATTTTTGACATTTGGCTGTAACATTATTTTATTTATTTTTATTTTTATTCCGCCGTCATCTCCAGCCTTTTACTTCTTGCTGCATTGGTTCAGCTGGTCAGAGGACAACCACTCCTCCTCCATCTCAGATACCGGACCCACCCTTCTCTTCCCCGATTACGCCTCATCGAACATCTCTAGGTGGGATTCTCTCTCCAGCTAGTTGGGGCGGACTGCTTGGGAAATCAGAATTGATCACCAAGTTGATCTCCGCGGGTACCCAGGACAGTGAATGGGGATGTCCAACATCACTGGAGGGCCAGCTTGGGTCAGTTATCATCTTCCATGAAGCACTGCAGCCCTCGCAGGTGAAAGCTTTATATTTGGCAGGTAAGTGGTTGTTGGTGGTGGTTGTATAGTGGTAACATCTACAAGCCTAGCTATGGACCAGGATCCCATTGTGCTACGTCTGTACAAACACCACAACAAAAAGACGATCCCTGCCCCCAAAGAATTTACAGTCTTAAGTACACAGCTTGTACTGTGCCAAACTGGTAGATATGTCCTTCAAAATAAATGTATCTTTTTATAGTAACACATTTATGTTATACTATATTTGCTATATTTACACAGATTCTCCTATTCCCTTATTATGCATCAAATATATAGACATGCAGAGAGGTCCACAAAAATTTATATCCACCAATCCTGAAGAGGTGTTAAAAAAAAGCTTAGACAGATATCGACCAATTTGGGCTCTCATTTAAATGAGTGAAATCTGAAGTATCTCCATTAACTTCAGTGGAGCTACTCTGGGTTTAAACAAATTAAACTGAAAGCAGAATTTGGCCCATTAGCTAAAAAAGTTGAGTAAAAATCTTTAGTTGGGTATTAAGATTAGGCAATTAAATTACTCAGTTAAAGGCCACAGCTTTGTCCATATTGATTTTCATCTTACTTTTGCATGTGTTTTAAAGATATTTTCAGTGTGCTGAAGTATCTGTTTTATTATTGGTCCAGATCCAGTTTCAAAAACCTCATGTATTATATAACAATTAATAAAACTTAAAAATAAGTCATACTTCTGTGTGATCTTGAAAAGAAAACTAAACTTGTCTGAAGGGCTTGAAAGGCTGAGCTCTTTGAAGTGTGAACCACTTGTATAAGCTCTGCAACCTTGAGTGTCTTTTCACATTATTTGTTAACATATGGGCATGTAAGTGAGAGTATTCAAGTGTATTGCTGTGGTTGATAAGCCACTTAGAAGTCATTCAGCCTTGGGAGCTCATCCTTTAGGATTTACATTAGCAATTGAAAGATGATCTTTTCCAGAACATTTTGATGATGTGTATAAAACGATCTTTAAAAAGATTAGGTGTATGAGTTACATGATGTATTATTACTACCAAAAATTGTAAAAAGAATGCACTTTGATAAGTGAATAATCACAGCATTTTAAAATAAATGTAATCTCATTTTGTTACTATATAAAGCTGGCTTCAGGATCTGATCTTCCTAACTGCTGATGGTCTTTAGGGAGAGATGACAGTTGAGTGTAAAATGGAATATTTGTAAAGACAAAATACTGACAATTTTTGAACATACAAATCTCATTTCATATAACTTAATTTGTTTTTTAGCCAGAGGTTTATTTGTAAAGAGTAAAACCCCATGGAATCAGTTATTTTTTTTAAATAATCTTTTGGTTAAGGAGATATGTCAAATATTTGGTCAGGATATGTGTAGTTCAAGTGTCCTATTTGTATCTCTAGCAGAGTGTAGCGTAGTAAAATTTATTAACACAAACTTTAAATCTAGCATGTACATAAAAATATTTTACAGGCCCAAACTGTCTAACTCCATGGAAATCCCAAGAGTCTGAAGTGGCCGATCTGCCCAGTAAAGTGCTTCTTCACTATACACCCAAGGTAGTAATCAGCATGTTTTCCATTTGCTTAGATACTTTACAGTAGTTTGTTTTTTCTAAAGGTTAAAACATTCTGAACAGTAGCTTTAAATATCTACAGATTAACTTGGATTAACTTTTAGAATGGAACAGGTTTGCTTTTATGGACAAAGTTTTCTTTATTCCTTAAAGTGATGTTGTCCGGCTATGCCGGAAGGACAGGAGACACTGGCTGTGGTTTAATTAGGCCACAACTTTATTCCTAAATGTCTGTGAGTACCCAGCAGATAAAAGTGTACAGTGCAAGTAATTCCATAACAATTTACATATACACAGGGGGAGTGCTGTCAGCCCCACCCATCAAGTGAGGTTGGGGGGTGGGGGCTATGAAGGAGAGAGGGTTGGCTCGCTGATGAACCAGTCATAGCCCCGAAACTCCTATTTCTGCTCCTTTAAAGAATACCTCTTTTAAATCCTTTACCAATCCATTGTATCTGATCACCATATCCTTTCTCCATGGAGAACCTGCACTGGATATCTGCCACAAGGAGGCTCCAGCAATTAGCTTGTCTGCTTCCCCCCGCATACCTAGCCAGGCTCCCAGACATCTACTAATGTCCTCTTTAATATTGGCCAAAAACTTGTCAGCTCCCAAATCTAATAGGGTAGACCCTATCCTCCCTGAATCATTCTGATGCCCCCTATGCTAAGTCCGGATGAGAAATTACTGATCCCCCAGTGCCACCTATGGATTCGGCCACCTCCCTATTCACATACCTCCTACACTTGTCAACCTAAGGGGGCTTCACAGCTCCCCCGCCACACCCTGCGGTGCAATTTGTCAGACCAGATAACTTTTCCCTGGAGTAAAAATTCCAGGATCTGCCCCAAGTCTCTTTTAGCTCTGATCAATAAGTCCACCCTTCTACACATTCCCTAATAATTTTCCCCGAGGTGAACCACAATCAGATCTGTTTGCCAGAAACTGGAAATGGATGACAGGGGAGTGAGCACTTGATGATTACCTGTTCTGTTCATTCCCTCTGGGTCACCTGGATTTGGCCACTCTCGGAAGACAGGATACTGGGCTAGATGGACCTTTGGTCTGACCCAGAATGGCCATTCTTCTGTTCTTATTTGTTGCCTGCTCAGAGGCCATCACAGTGTACAGATGGGCCATCAGCTGGTCCCATAACATGCCCCGCTCCCCTGCTAGCTCAGGATTGCCTCACCACTGATGTCCAGCTGCACACCTCCAGACAACCTGGAAGCCTACATGTGTGCCCAGTAAACAATAGTGTGCCCACAGATCTACACCGCTGTCTGCCTGGCCTGCCAGTGTCTGGAATACAGACATAAGGGAAAATTAACACTGATTCCCCACCTGGGGTCTCACATACGTTCTTTTTGCTTCAGAATGTCTACACCCAATTGCCTGAATTGCACTAGCCCCCAGACCTAGCTGGACCACTACTGTTACCACCCCAATCCTGAATGAGTGGGAACCAATTCATGTGCTAAAGCCCCAACCCTGTCAGACCCCGTCTTAAAACTGTAACAAACTAGTATGTTGTGAGGGGATTCCCATCGTCATGAATCAAGAGGGACCCATTCTTTCCTGGCCTTATTGCCACGTATGCCCTCACAGCCTCCACTCTGCAGATCCCAGGCTCACCATAATGAATTCATCCTGGCCTCCTTGATCTGCCTTTGACATCTTCAAAGTTAATATCACCGATTGCCCCTCCCAATATATATCTCTCAATTCTAAAGCTCTTCCCGAAGAATCCCTACAGGACTCAAGTATTAGTTTGCTGACCCTAAAGCTCCAAAAAACGCTACCGGAAATGCCTCCCTGACTCTGCAACTTACAAATGTAGATTTGTTTTTGTTACAAAAACTGCACTCAAAGATAAAACAATGTAAAACTTTAGAGCCTACAAGTCCACTCAGTTCTATTTCTTGTTCAGCCGATTGCTAAGACAAACAAGTTTGTTTACATTTATGGGGTCCTACCTGTAATTCCCCATCCTGTAGTGCACTTTCACAATAAAGAGATTGCACTACAGTACTTATATGAGGTGAATTGAAAAATACTATTTCTTTAGTTTCTTTTTTACAATGCAAATATTTTAATTAAAAAATAAAGTGAGCACTGTACACTTTGTATTCTGTGGAATAATTTAAATCAAAATATTTGAAAATGTAGAAAACATCCAAAATATTTAAATAAATGGTATTCTGTTATTGTTTAACAGTATGATTAAAACTGTGATTAATCGTGATTATTTTTTTAATCTCCCGATTAATTGCAATTAATATTTTTAATTGTTTGACAGCCCTAATGGATACCCATTGCAGTATTGGACAGAAAGGACTCCCTTTCATGCCCTGCCTCTGCAACTTCCCTCTGGTGCTGGTCACACTCTGGTGCTACCAGCCTGGTCATTCTGCTGTCCTGCAATCTGTTTGTTCAAATGTTCTGGCTGTGGGTGACCCACTACACCTTGTAAGCCTTGTAGTGCTATGGAAACAATTTTGGAAGCAACTACCCAGATGTCTTGAATCAATTCTCTGTTGGCTACCGCACCCGCAAATTCAGCTAGTTCACCATGGGGAGTGTTTGCTTCCCCAGGATCCATGCTACTTCCCAGCAGAGGGGAATCCATTTGGTAGACAGACCACGTTGGGAACCACCTACCCCAGTCCTTGCCCGTGCAGTGAAGATCCCACATCCCCGGTCTCCCATGGTCTCCCAAGCCCCACTCTGTGCACCCTGAACTGGGTTTGGAACTTCCATCCCTGGCTGGAAGGGGGACACCTTCGCTCCTCCTGTTCTCACAAATCTGCTAGAGCCCTGCTCTAAGGAGTTTGAAACTTCTTCCCCTTTTGCCCCAAAAACACTTGCTTCTCCTGCTGCAGGTTGGAGGGAGGACGCCTCCCCCCTCCACCTCCCTGTTCTCACCAGTCTGCTACCATGTGGAGCCACTAGAGAGTGAAGTTTATGCAGCTGTTCCTGCTGCACAGCTGGTCCAGTTAAAAGAGTGGGGTGGACCTAAATAGTCCCCCCTTTCTTCCAGTCACCTGAGGTGGGGGATGGGTTACCGTCCCCACACTAACCTGGTCTGAAGCTGCAGCACTCTGGCTGTCTAGCCTTTAAAGGGATCACACACCTTTTCCTACAAGCCAGACAATGGCCCCCACTGCTTAATGTGGGGTGAGGTCATTTTACATGATATTGTGGAATAAAACTTAAAGAACCACAGCTGGATGGCCCTTTGGGGTGGTATCAGAGTGTGAGTGTTGTGAGCCTGTTATTCTCGCCCTCCTGCTTTTACTGAAAAATGGTGTGTTTTGTTTCCCACCCTTTTAGGGTTGGTAGCTTTTTCTGTGCATTTTACTTTTTGGTTAGAATGTTTGAATAAACTATCTCCCGGCACCGGTATTAATGCCTCACTTAGTATAAAGGGTATGAGTCAGCACTCTGTCCTGAAGGACAAGTTGATAATCTAACTAATTTCCATTGACATGAGTAGTGTGGGTTCCTGGATTAGGCCTTGCACTGTCCATAACTAAACTATAGATTTGTGTATTTTATTTCTCATTCTACCAAAAGGCCAAGAATGCTGTAAGTGGTGAAATTGTGAATAGTGAATCCAAGATACTAGGAAATGTATTCTGGGTATCCCACATTGTTGAAATCTTGCCATTAGTATCACCACAATGCTGTTTCCTGCCTTACCTCAGTATGCCATGCACTCTTATGTAAATTTATACAGGTAATTCAGTGACCCTGAATTTGTTTCAGAAGTAATGCTGAAGCTCATATTTTCTTCCTTTTTTTAGGCCTGCAGAAACCCAATCTGCCTTGACCTGTCCACAAATCTTTTACATGGAAGACTAACTGGAAACAAAGTAGTGAACTGGGACATCAAGGTAAATTAATATTAAATCATCACAATCTGATGTAAATACAAAGTAGTTACCGTATACTGGATGCTTAAGGAGTGCTAGATGTTCCCATTGTGCAGGAGCAATATCACACATAGCAGTGTTTTCAAGTGAATTAAGCTAATTTTAGGGTTGTGGTGGTGTCAAAGTAAATTTTGGGAAAGTGGAGTCAGGCTAACACAGTCATAGATAATGTTTCAAAACAAATTTAAAATTAAAATATTAACAAGTTTTGGGGTACTGCGAGTAATACGTTTTATATTTTGAGAGCATTTTATGACCTCTACTTTTATCACCCTAAATCTTCAAAGTGTTGAACAAACATCAGTTAATTAATTTTCCTAGTCCTCCATTTAGGCCAATGTTTCTCTCATGTTCCCACTTCCCCAGAAATACTCTAACGATTTAGTTCTTGCAGATTCATGGAGAGAGGAAGAGATTCACTGAGTGTGCACCAGCTTAGTCTATTATGTCACTGTTTACCTGTTTATTCACTAACTCACCCATCTGCCAACTCATTCGCACACACTAATCTCAAAGATCAGAATCACACCTAGTGTATATACGAGCAACATTGATTTCCAGGTCTGACTTTGACCCAAAAGTATCATCTAGGCTAGGGCTCACTTACTTGGTATACAAATTGAAATGAACTACCACGCTGGAATCCTCAGGTACAAAATATTTTTTTCTTCTTTGAGTGCTTGCTCATGTCCATTCCATTGTAAGTGTGTGTGCTCGCCACATGCAGCAGTGCCAGAAGTTTTGCCCTGAGTAGTATCCATAGGGGATCAGCTCTGGCACCCTCTGGAGTGGTGCGCGTATGTGCCGGTATAAGGGTCGCCATCGGCTCCCCTCTCCCTCAGTTTCTTCTTACTGCCAGTGATGGTGCTGGAACGTCTCCTTGTTTCAGCAAGCTTTTCTGTCTCTACTGTGTCTAGTAGTAAATTTGTTTTATAAACTAGTTTAGTTAATAGTTCCCTTAGTGTTAAGTTAGAAATAGTTAGTTAGTCCTGTACGGGACTCGGCCGAGGTAGGGGGCATGCCTCGGTCCCTGGGCTTCAAACCTTGTGACTGTTGAAAAAACATATGGTAGTCAGTGATCCCCGTAGAAGCTGCCTGAAGTGTTTAGGGGAAACAAGTGTCACATTTGCAAGAGCTTCAGGCTACGGACTAAAAAGAAGCGGGACATTCATCTCCGAGTGCTCCTTATGGAGTCGGCCCTTGCACCGGCCTCAGAACCAACAAGATTGCACTCTGCTCCAAGCACTTCAGCTTGGTCCAGAGCATGCTGCCGGCACCAACCTCCAACCGGTGCCAATCCTCATGCCCGGTACCAGCTTGGTTGAGAAGCCCTTAGTCAGCTCCTGCCACTCCATCCTGACCAAGGGGAATAAATTGGAGCTGGGTGAATAGCCCGGTGCCTACCTGGTAACTGGCCGCACCAGCCAGTCTTATTAGCCCAGAGCTATAAAGGCTGGGAGGAAGCCAGAGAATGGGGGGGAAAGGGAAAGAGAAAAGTCAAGCACAGAAGGAGGTGGGAGTCTCCTAGTCTGTTGCGGGCTAGGCCTGTTGAAGGCAAAGTAGCTGTGAAGCCTGTATACAGTTGGGAACTCATGGTGGGAAATCTACTGAGAGTAAAGAGCATGGGTGTTGCACCAGACTGAAGTGTCCCTGACTCGTTGAAGAGGGAGGCCAAGGGGCCGAATACCAAGGGGCGCACCTGGACCCCGTTACACGTGGGGGCTTGTCCAGGACTACAAGCCACCGCTAGGGCGTGGCAATCCGAAGATGGAGGGAACCTTGCAGTGGCTAGCCAAGCTGCAGGAGGAGATGCAGAAAGCACTGCAGGCCTTCCAGCAATCCCACCAGGTGGAGAGGCAGGCCTTTACTCACCTGACAGGCCGGACAGCAGAAGACTCTCCAGGACTTTATCAGAGAGCAGGCCAATGTGCAGCAGCAAAAGCTGCAAAAGCTGGTGAGGCCCCCGGGAGGAGATGGCACCCGCACGCCAGGGCTAGTCCTATGTAAGATGGGCCCCACCCATGAGCCTGATGCCTTCCTTTATACGTTTGAGCGGGTGGCCATGGGCACTGAATGGGATAGGGCAACCTGGGCCCTATGACTGGCCCCCTATCTGGCCGACAAGGTGCAGGTTGCCTATATGGCGCTAAACAATGAACAGGCCACGGATTATGACATGGTGAAGGTTGGCCTGGTGGATGGAGGGTTTGAGGTCCCAAACCTTTGCCTGGAAGCTGACGGACTGGGCCACGTGTTGGCTGGACACCCAAATGGTGGGGGAAATCATGGAAAGGGTGATCCTAACGCAGTTCTCCAGGGCCTCTAAGAGACTATGCAAGTCTGGGTCCGGCGACACCAGCCAAACATGGTAGAGGCCGCTGTTAAATTGAGAGTACGCGGAGGTGAATTTTCCTCGAAAGGAGGGTAGGACATGCCGAGACCTAGAGTGGGGGAGGAAGCCTTGAGAACTCCCCTCCCCTGGGAGAAGCCCAGAGAAGAAGGAGACCACCAAGGGAGCCCCTAGTCTCCCGGAGCAGCTTGTATGCTGGCGATGTGGACGGCCAGGACATAAATGTAGGGACTGCCGGAGATGGAATGTGGCCTAGCCAAGTTTTGCAGCTGGACTGAGGTTGGAGGGTGGAAAAAGGAGCGAGGGCTGGCCACCATCCCCATGCAGGTGAGGAGGAAGACCTAGAGGGGCTCAGGGGACACGGTCTTGGCCCACTCGCTCATTCAGAGGGGACTGATGAAGCCACATTGGTTTATCCCCGGGGCAAGGATGAAGCTGGAATGCATCCAAGGGGATTGAAAGCCCTGCCCCATAGCCCAGGTGCCCCTAGAAGTAAGGGGCAGATTTGCCTGGTAATGGATTAGGGTAGTAGAGGAGTTACTGTACCCCATGGTACTGGGGACAGACTGGGATCCCTTCCCAAAAGGGTCTGACCTGATTCTGGTGTTGGAAGGTGTGCTGTTTGTGAGCCCGCAACCACTGTCTCCCTATCTGACCTCGGTTGGGGAGTGCATCTCGATACACTGCAGACTCAAGGGTTATGGTCTCAAAAGGAGCTTGCGTTGCATATAAATGTCAGGGAACTCAGAGCCATCCACCTGGCTTGTGATATCTTCCTTCCCCAACTGTCCGGCCGGGTGGTGCAGGTGTCGACGGACAATATGGCTTCCATGTTCTATGTCAACAGGCAAGAGGGAGCTTGATCATCAGCTTTGTGCCAGGAGGCCTTCCGTCTGTGGGACTTCTGCATCCAGCATGCAATCCATGTGGAAGCCTCTCGCCTCGCCGGTGTCCAGAACACACTGGCTGATCTCCTTAGCAGGTCCTTCTTTTCTCACCATGAGTGGTCCCTTCACTCAGAAGTCGTCAGAGTGCTCTTCCAGAAGTGGGGAGCTACCTGAGTGGACCTATTAGCCACCAGACGGAACAGAAAGTGTCATCGGTTTTGTTCTCTCCAAGGCCTTGGCAGAGGCTCGCTATCTGATGCTTTTCTCCTCTCTTGGTCAGGAGACCTGCTGTACGCCTTTCCGTCAATTCCGCTCATCAGCAAAGTCCTCTCAAAAATAAAGAGGGACAAGGCACGGGTCATTATGATTTGCTCCAACATGGCCTCACCAACATTGGTTTGGCATGCTCGTGGGGCAGCCCGGTGGCCACTTCCAAGCTGCCCGGACCTACTCTTGCAGGATCACGGTAGACTCCTGCACTCGAACCTCACCTCTTTCCACCTCACAGCTTGGATGCTGCGTGGCTGAATCCAGAGGAACAAGCCTTCTCTAGTCGGGTACAGCAGGTTGTCTTGGAAAGCAGAAAGCCTTCCACCAGAGGAACTTACCTGGCAAAATGGAACTGTTTCTCCTGCTGGGCATCAGAGCAGAATATCTCCCCGACTCAGGCATCTCTGCAGTCCATCCTGGATTACCTGCTTCACTAAAAGCACCAGGGTCTCGCCTTCTCCTTGATCAAAGTTGACCTGGCAGCCATATCGGCCTTCCATCTTCGCATCCAGGATAGATCGGTGTTCTCGCATAAGATGTTGATCAGGTTCCTGAAAAGCCTTGGAAGACTCTTTCCACCGATCTGGGACCCAGTTCCCCAATGGGACCTCAACCTGGTCCTCTCCAGACTCATGGATCCACCCTTTGAGCCTATGGCTTCTTCCCTTTCCTACTTGTCATGGAAGGTTACATTCCTTGTAGCTATTACCTCAGCAAGACATGTAAGATTAAAGCCCTCACTTTGGAGCCCCCATACAGGGTATTCTACAGGGACAAGGTCCAGTTGCGGCCCCATCCGGCCTTCCTGCGAAAGGTGGTGTCGCACTTCCATGTCAACCAGGATATCTTCCTCCCAGTGTTCTGTCCAAAGCCTCACACAACCAATAAGGAGAGGCAGCTCTACATTCTAGATGTCAGGTGTGCCCTGGCTTTCTACCTGGAGTACACCAAGCCCTTTTATAGATCAACCCAGCTCTTTATCACGATCACTGACAGGATGAAGGGCCTTCCAATGTCCTCTCAGAGGATTTTGAATTGGATCATCACCTGCATCCGCACTTGTTACAAGTTGGCACAGAATGTGCCTCCACCAGTAGTGAAGGCTCACTCAACTAGGGCACAGGTGTCTTCAGGTGTCTTCCTGGTGCATGTCCCTATCCATGACATCTGCAGGGCCACAATGTGGTCTTCAGTTCATACGTTCACAATGCTTACTCCATCACCCAGTAAGCCAGAGATGACACTGGTTTTGGCAGAGCTGTGTTGCAATCGGCACTCCTACCTGCCTCCGTGAACTCCTACCTGCCTCCAGTGGTACTGCTTGGGAGTCACCTACAATGGAATGCACATGAGCAAGCACCCTAAGAAGAAAAGACGGTTAACTTTCGTAACTGTTGTTCTTCGAGAAGTGTTCCATGACCCACCCTCTTTCCCCCCCTGTTGGAGTTCTGTCAAGAAGGAACTGAGGCGGGGGGGAGCCAGTGGTGCCCCTTATACTGGCGCATACGCGCACCACTCCAGAGGGTGCCATAGCCGGTCCCCTACGGATACCACTGAGGGAAAAACTTTGGGCACCGGTGCATGTGGCGAGCGCACACACCTACAATGGAATGGACATAAGCAGCACATCTTGAAGAACAACAGTTACAAAAGGTAACCGTCTTTTGAAGTGGGGTTGACCTGAGTTGTGAGTGTAGGGAATTTGTAGTAGAAGACTATAGTTGAGGACTAATATATGCACAAATAAATGGGAGCTGTCTGCAGTGAGCATGAAGTCCAGACTCTTGTGAAAGACTCCCTGTGTCAGTAATAGTGTACATTTAATGACAGCTATTCTGTACTGATACTCACTCTGTCTCTCTCAAAGTGAATGTTGTAGGAGAATAGGCTTTGTGTTAGTTGACTGATATGCTTCCAGAAAGTGTAGGAACATTTACTAGTTAATTTTGGGTGGTCCAATTTATATGAACAGTTTAAAAATGCCATGATTTTGTTATCCTTGCCCAGAGGTGTAAGAATGCTGCTTGTACACCACTGGTTCCGTGTGGAGCTATGTTGAGCATAGTTCTGCTCAGCAGAAAGTGTGAAGAGCTCATTATGGGATTGTCAGGAGCCAGCAGCCCCCCACCTCCAATTGTGGTCTTTAGAAGACACTGCATAGGTGCTGGTGGGGGCACTGTTTAGGAATTCTGTAGGGTTAAAGAGAAACGAAATAGCAGTCTCAGACTTCAGACAAGTGTTCTGCATGTTAACTAGTTGGCTTGTGCTTGTGCCTATGTAGCATATCTCTGCACTGCCTCTGAGAGGTGCTTCCTGTTTTGTTCTCACAGAGACAGCAAGGGCCTATTGGAGAGATACATTAGGTGTGAAAAAACTTGACAAGGGCCTGCAGGAGAGGGATTCTGCAGGCTGAAGAGAGAGGTGTTGTGAAGAGGTATGGGGTGGAGCGAAGCAGTGGAAGGAGATAGTAATGAGAGAGATTGGGAGGTAAACGTTGGAGAAGGAGAGTGGTGTCCCCTTCCCAGTACCCAAAAGGAAGAAGTGGGGGAGTACCCACATAGTTTTTGGTGGTTTTTGTTTTATTGTTTGTTCACCTGAGATGTCTGCGTATGAGAGAATGTGGAGGTTGGCCCTTTGTCCAAGTGCTTAAAATTAAGAATACAGTATAGACCCAAAATAATCATGACATAAATTTAAAATAATTATTTTTAGTCTGTAGATATGGTATGTGCTGTGAAATCTCTCTTCAAAAATCAGTCTTTCAGTTGTGACCATTCGTGTAATTTATTAAAGAACTCTGATACACTTCAGTTTTCAATGCACCGAGAGCATAACAGGTATCCCTGGCTAGCTTGCTAACCGCTTATTGAATTTGTCAAATTCCCTATTAGTGTACAAAGGATGATGAATTTTAGGAGATAGTAAAGGAGTAGTAAAGGAATATAGGTTTCATTAACATTACTTAGCAAATGAAATAATTTGAGTTATCATTTTATTTGTATTTAAACTTTCTGAAGCAGAGACTTTTTATAGGGACACTATTAAACTAAAATTCACGTGTATCTAAACTTTTTAATATACTTTTTAGTGTTAATTCAAAGAGATCAGAAGAGAGAGTACATTTCTTTCTGTTCTCCAGTATATGTATTTGACAGTATTTTCTGTCATGTTGTCTATTTCACTTAGAGTGAGTTTCTCATGTTATTTGTCAGGTGTTTCATGCAGCAACAGAGGAGAGAAAAAACAAATTGTTGTAAAATAACAGAAGTTAGCTGAAAGACTTGCAAACAATTGTTGTCTGAAACACCTTTAAACCTACTTTTAAAACTGTTGTGAAGTTATTACTGTTCTTTTTAACTAGTTTCCAAGTGACATGGAATTCTGATTAACTCATAAGTACATAAGTGCCCTTCTTATTTCTTTTACATTAAATATTAAATAGGTATTTCTTTTACATTAAAAAAACAACAACAAAAACCCTACAAATTTGTGCATGCTTTCTCTCTCCTCCTCCCTATAGGATATGATAAATTGTATTGGTGGATTGAATGTGCTGTTTCCACTACTGGAGCAGATCAGTTTTCTCAGTGGACAGGTGCCTGAGAGGTCTGAAGGGGAAACTATACCTCAGGAACTGGTGACTCCAATAGAGGGAGACTGGGTGGTGTTATCATCCACAAAGGCTTCAGGTAGGAAAGTACTATAGATTTGAGACCATATTAAAGTTAAAGGTTTAATAAAAACAGAGGACTACAACAGTGGAACGAATTGGTTTATATGATTACATATTAACTCTATTATAGTAGCCATGCAGTTTTAATAAACTATTTTTACTCTGAGTTGGACATCAAATAAGATAGGATTTCAGCACTGTTTAAAATTAACTTCAAGAACACACAGGACACATTCATAGAATGAATTTAATAGCAGTATTTTGCTGTATTAACTTTATGTACTGAGTCAAAATGTGCACATTTATTTCTAAATCAAGTGGTTCTTTTGCATATCTAGAAAAATAAAAAAGGGCCTGATCCAAAGCCCACTGAAGTCAATGGCACATTTTCCCATTGTTTCAGTGGGCCCTGAATCGTGTAGTATTTCATGTTACGAACCAGTAGCCTGCAGAATTTTAGTTAAATTACTGAAGTTCTTAGTAATTTATGAATATGCTTTTAAAAAAACCCATATGAAACCACAGATTTCCCTCTTTAAATTTTAAGAAAACTATTTTTAAGTAGCTCTTCAGCTGTGCTGAATTAACAGCTTGAAGAGAATTCTTGTAATCTTAGCAGAAGCCTCTTAGAAATTAAGACTTGTGAAGGAATATGATACAACTTTTGATTTTGCTTCATTATTTCTCCCTCCTAATTTAAAGTAGTTCTAGGTATAATAGGCATATCCGGATGTGGGGAAAGAGGAAGAAATGTATGTGTAGAGCAAGTGCAGATCATGCGAAAGACGATCCAGGTTATGGCTTAGAGAAGAGTATCTTGCCCAGTGCCACAGGTGAATGGACAAAGCAGCTGAAGTCACGACTAGCATTTGCTTTGTTCTGGGGAAGCATATAATGACTTTGCCTCAGTATCACCGGATCTAAACACCATCTACAGCAAGGTAGCAAATATCAGTGGAGAGAGCAAGCTCAGAAAAATAGTGGAGAATAAAAACACTTGATTTCACTTCTTATTCCTCCTAATTTGACACAATAATGAAATGATAAAAAAGGGTTTTAACTGAACACTCTGTTTTGCAGAGGCTCGTCTAGAGAAGAATATTGTTGCAACTTTCATCTTGATGATAAAGCATTTTATTCAAAGACACCTTATTAACCAAGATAATCTCATTCACTCCCATGGAGTTGCTACCCTAGGAGCCTTGTTACAGAAGGTGAGAAGTTATTTCTCATGTAATCAGTGTTATGGGTGAAATCCTGATTCCACTGAAATCCATTAGGCCATGGTTTCATTCTAAATGTCAAAGGTTTTCTGAGGTTCAGACTATTGTCAAGCGAGTATCTGTGCTTGCTGGTGCATAGGAACATAGAGTTAGCATAACTAACTTTGTACTTCCCTTCTGTCTTGCATATGTACAGATACAATACATAGACTAGTATAATATTTATACATTCTTGTAGATTTCTGAAAACAAGATGTTATGATCACATTGATGACTCCTAGTCATAGTGTTCTGTTCCCTCCCTCTGAATCATCTGGCACTGGACACAGTTTGAAGACAGGATACTAGGCCATTTGGACATTTAGTCTGACGCAGTATGGCCATTCTTATGTTTTGCTGTGTTTGTTATAGATTTCCCAGTTCAACTATTTAAACTAGAACAAAAATCAGATAAAAATTTCTGTCAAAAATCTTTAATTCAGATGTCGAATTATTGAATTATTTCAAACAGCTGTTTGGTTTAACAGAGTTGTTGTAAGGAAAGCAAATACTGTATTGTTGTGCAAGACTAGGGAGTTGATCTGATTTTAAATATCAGTTTAATAGAAAATGCATATGCTGCGCATTAAATAACTTACTATTATATCCCCTGTACCCATCTGTTCGAATTTTAGGTGCCAGGCAGCTTGATGGATGTGAATGTACTGATGGCTCTGCAGTTATTGATAGAACAGGTCTCTGTGGAAAAAAATGTGCAACTTTTGCAACAGATGTATCAACATTTACTTTTTGACTTTAGTATCTGGAACCGTGGAGACTTCCCTTTCCGGATTGGTGAGATCATACAACTTGAGATAGTTAGCTAAAACACAGTACCTTTGCTCTTCATAAATCCCTATCTAGGTTCTAATGGAAAGCTTTGTATTTTAGGACATATACAGTACCTTTCCACAATCATCAAAGACAGCAGGAGGCTCTTCAGAAAGAAGTATGGAGTGCAGTTTCTGCTAGACACACTCAGGATTTATTATGGGTATGAGGTTTATGCTCCTTAATTTGTTGTATGCAATTGTTACCTTTTTCACAAAAGACCAGGCAGAAAACATGAATTAAAAGTGAGAGCTCATCAGGTTTTTGAGTTTAATTCTCCTTTACCTAAATTACTACTTTCCCTTGACCCCTGTGTTAGAACTAGACTGTAGCAAGCCGGGGCCAGCTCTAGGCACCAGCAAACCAAGCACATGCAGAATTTCAGAGGCGGAATTCCGGACACCTTTTTTTTTAAAAAGCAGCAAAGAGTCCTGTGGCACCTTATAGACTAATAGATGTATAGGAGCATGAGCTTTCGTGGATGAATATCCACTTCTTTGGGATCTTCAGGACAAGCTTTCACCCTTAGTGTGATAGGCTTACATCAATTTATATCTGCTTATAATTTTCAATGGTGTCTTCAAGGAAAATGGCTAGAGATTTATTTATAAAAATGAAAATTGAAATGCTTTTACATTTCTATTTAGATGGTAAGCTCTTTGAGACAAGGGCCATCTACTCCCTAGCATAACGAGGCCCTATTCTTGGTTGCCCATTAGGCACTACCATAATAAAAATGCTTAGTAAAAATAGTAAGTCCCCAGATCAGGTTTAGGTCCACATCTGGGGGTTTATCAGGCTCCAAAACCCAGTTCTGTTTTTGGCTACTCCCACTTTGTCATCTTGAATATCAGCCCAAGGATAAGGTAGCAGGGTTACTAAAACAAGTAGTGGAAGTATTAGCAGAGTGATATTTATAAATCATAAATTGTGTAATGCAAGAAATGGTTTTTTTTTTTTAACTGACCTTTTTTCCTTGTCTGTGTTAGTAGTGGCTGTAAAGACAGGGACTTAGCTCCAGATGACCTCAGAACAATACAAACATTCCTATATGGACTGATCAAATATTTCCTAAGCAAAGGTGGGACACATGAAGAAATACAGAGCATCATGGGATATATAGCTGCGACCAGTGAAGAGGAACAGGTATTTAATATGGCAATAGTGAACATCTGCAGTTGCTTCCTACTTTTTAGTGTTTAGGAGTTTTGACCATAGCTTCCTACATTTCTGCTCTTGTGCTGTGTAGCATTGCTGGCAAAAGTCCTGTGACCAGGCTGACTTCCTCCATTACAAATCTGTTTTCTTTTCTTCCAGTTCGGCCATCTTCCTAGCTAAAGTCTTCTTCACCAACTCAATTGAATCTCATACCCACAATCCCAACTGACTTTTTAGCCACCCTTTGACTCTCTCCTCAAACCCTCCCTTCCCCTCTTCTTGCCACCATTTCTCTTTCTGCACAGGATTCTTTCAAGAGAAAGTTGACAAGGTGATGTGACCTTCACCCTCCCCTTGGCTGATCACTGATGCAGAAGTTTCTCATCTGCTCTCCTTGTCTAATGCCTCCATTTGTCCCAGTGATCTGTCCCATCTCCTGATCTCCCTTGTGCCCACTCTCATTCCCTATTTTACTCTTCTCCTTAATCTCTCACTCTTCTTTCGTCTCACAATACAAACACGCTTTAGTCGTTCCCATTGTAAAAATATCTACCCTTCACCTTCACTTGCCTCTCCAAAGCCCTATCTCCCTTCTCGCTTTCATCTCGAAGCTCATTGAGCACATTGTTTATAATCACCGTTTGGAGTTCCTCTCTTCTGTGTGTGTTTGTACAGCACCTAGTACAATTGGGTCCTCGGCTCTATGGTAATACAAGTAATGACAAATGCTCAGTGTAAGCCTCTTTTATTTACAGTTTTATGCCTGTGCATGTGTGTGTATATAGTTAGGAACAGCTTTACAGACACTAAAGCTGATTGTAAATATAATATGGTTGAAAGGGGCATTGAGACTATTCTGAAAATGTGATGTAAAATGCTGTATTTAGAGGGAAAATAGGATGTTTCCCCTTGAGTTGGGCATTATAGTCATGGTTACATGGATTATGGGTTTTATTTAGGTGTGTGTTTTTTATTTCATAGCTCTGTGGGATTCTTGATATACTCTTCAGCCTACTTCATACAAGCCCAACCCGGGACCAGCTTTTCTTGTTGCTTTTTGAACCAGGAAATGCTGATATTCTCTATGCTCTGTTACTGAATCAGAGATATTCTGACAGGCTAAGGGAACTTGTATTCAAGGTAATACATTTAGTATAAGTTCTTTAATGGTAACTTTTGCAAATGTATGCTCTCTTTCATCTGAAATATCTTTGGCAGTTAAACCCTGTTTTAAAATGGATACAAATTTATGTAGAATATATTAATTTAGCGAACCTGCTTATAGTTATTCTTTAGTAGTAGTAGTACGCTGACTAGAAATTATAAATTCTTCACAGTTGCTACTCATTGTACTTTTCATAATGGAAACTGTTGTCTTCCAGTGAAGTAGAATATTTGAAGATTTGGTATCTTTAAAGATCAGAGAGCACCTGCATTTATGTTTGTATTACTATTTATGTTTTGGGGGCATATTTCTTTAAAAAATTATGCACAGACTCAGACTCTATTAATAAGATTGCTTGGTATTTGTATATAGAAGGCATGTGTAATTTTCTGTACATATGTGATTTATGTGATCTTTCTTCGCAGATTGTAGAGCAGATGCTGAAATGTACTAAAGTCTATGAACGGAGTAAACAACGTATGAGACTCAGAGACGTGGGATACTCTGGGCTAGGGCTCCTTCTGAATGAATCCCCAGTTACCATTTCTCTTATTAAAAATCTTCTTAACCAAATTCTGTATGCAGGTAATCCAAGACACATTGACAGATTGCCTACTAGTATTAAATCCCTGCTGGATTTTTTTTTTAAAGACAAAAATGTTTGATTATGAATTATTCCCTTATTTATTTTAAGCCTCCATCCCTTAGTCTGTATAGTGGTGATGAAAACCAATCTGCTTAGTAAAGTTATTCTATTCTAAATGTGCTCCAGGTTAACACATTTATGCTGATAGTTTCAATTTACTTAGTGTTTACACATAATTTCTTAAAGGTGAGCTGCAAAACAAACTTACATTTGTCCTATTTACTAATCCTTGATGTATAAAGATGGCCTCAAGGTTGTTGTTTTTTTTCATTTTTTCCCCTGCTTGTATGATGTCTGTTTGTTTGTATTCCCACCCTGCAGATCCTGTTGTGAATTACAGAGACCTCATAGCTGTGGTGCACCTGTCTCATAGGGCAGATATAAATGTTAGAGTGGCCATCTGCAAAAAGGTTAGTGTTCTTAAAAACAGGAGGCCATTTTACCTGTTGGAATGATGTGGGGAGCTGCAGTGCATATATTAGGGGTATATGACATTATGTTCATTTTAAATTATGACTCATGCTAATAATGTGAATCTCTGATGAACCTGACCTGCTGTTTGTACTCCATGTTACTGTATTATCAGTAATTTTTAAACTGTTCTACGTTCTATGATTGTCAAATGTCATGTATTTTCTACAGAAAGGAAATACGGAACTGTTTTAATGAGCGACTTCTCTCAAACGATGTTCCAAAGGTCATGACCAGAGGTTACTTTCAGAATTTTACTCAGTTATGTTAAGAGAACATTTTCTGTGTTTTTTTTTGTTTTGTTTTTTTAAATTTTTTTCTAAAAAGGTAGGTTGTGAGCAGAGGAAATGTGCAAGGCAGAAACCGAATTTAGTGTAATCCTAAACTGCTGGTGGTGGTGCAGAGAGAGTGAGAGACCGATGGAAGAATGAAAGAATAAAAAAGGAAAACAGTAAACCTAACCACTCACCATTCATCCTGGATATTTTTGCTAGTTTACCACGACAATGACACTATTGGGGGGTCGTCCGGGCTTGATGTTGATCCAGGAGACAATGGGCCAGGCTCATCTGCTGCTGGTTGTTTTTTCTTGAAAAACATGGTGATTGGCAACTGTCGTTGTTGTCTCTTGAGCTGCTCAAACATTTCTTGATACTGTCTCAAATTGTCCATAATACTAGGTGTGATTTTGAGGCTTTGTTCCTTAGAGGGATCATATTCAGAAATTAAATCATTCAAGTGTTTGTTTCGCTGCTTGGAACACTTCAGCAAATTTATGAAGATTCCAACTTGCTGGCTCTTCCTGTTCATCGTCATCTTCATCTTCTGTAGACGATTTTATCAGTTCCTCTAACTCTTCGTTAGTCAATGGTTCTCTATGGCTCTCAATTAATTCTTCAATTTCTTCCTCAAGGATGTCGACGAAGCCGTCACCACCCACTTGCCTGGCTACCTGAACAATGTGTTTCACTTCTTTGTCAATGGTCGGGAAACCCTTAAAATCATTCACACATTCTTTCCATAGGTTTTGCCAACATGCAATAAAGCCTGAAACAGTCAATGCATCCATTGCCTGTTTAATATCAGTGATGCAATTGGCAATGTTGAAGGACTTCCAACACTCCATCACATTAAGATTGGGATCAGCATCCATAGCGCTACGTATCCATGAGAACGTAAGCCTCATGTACATGGCCTTGAAACAGCGAATCACGCCTTAGTCGAGAGGTTGGAGGATGGCGGTGGTATTGGGGGGGGGAGAAAGATGACTTCAACGTCGTTATGCGCAAACCGGAGTGCCTCAGGGTGGCCAGGAGCATTGTTTACGATCAGCAACACTTTAAAGTCAAGTCCTTTCTCTTCGAGGTACCGCTTGACCTCTGGAATGAAACACTTGTGGAGCCAATCCAGAAATAATACTGCCATCACCCAAGCCTTTTTATTTGATTGCCAGAACACAGGCAGGAGATTTTTGTTCTTGCCTTTTAGGGCACGGGGATTTGCAGCCCTGTAGAGCAAGCCCGGCTTTATTAAATGCCCAGCCACATTGCCACAAAACAACACAGTCACACAGTCTTTAGCTGCTCTGAAGCCAGGGGCTTGTCTTTCTGATTTTGAAATGTAAGTGCGGTAGAGCATTTTTTTCCAGAAGAGCCCAGTCTCGTCAGCATTAAAAACTTGTTCCGGAAGATAGCCCTTTTCTTCTATGATTTTTTTTTTTTTGTAATTGTTCGGAATAGGCTTTTGCTGCCTCTTCATTGGCAGATGCAGCTTCACCAGTAGTCTGCACGTTTTTGAGGGTGAAGAGGTTCCTAAAACTGTTAAGCCAATTCCTTCTCATCAGAAGGCTGTCCCTCTTCGGCGGGAGGTTAGCCTTTTCTCGCAATGTGTTGCCATCGATAGGCACATGTTTATGGTTCATTTCTTCCAGCCATAAGTTTAATGCCTTTTCAGTCTTCACTAAAGTCTTATCACACACCTGGCTTGTCACCGTAGCAGTTATTGGAGCACTTGATGCCACGGCTTGAAGAATTTCTCTCTCTTGAATCTTGATGGCACAGATGCTAGATTCGTTGCGGTCATATTTACGCGCCACATTGGAGACCAACATACCGTCTCTCAATAAGTCCAACACAGACAATTTTTCCTCCAGCGTTGGAACAGATTGCTGTTTCTTCGACTGAGCACCAGATGAAGTAGTTAGCTTGCGTTTAGGGGCCATAGTGTACGAAAAATATGTATCTTTAAACACTAGAATCACACTCAGTGTGGCGAGATGCTCACACTATGAGAGGCACGCGGGAACTGAGACCAACTGAGAGAACAGCAGATTCACGTCTCCCATCTCATTCTCACTCCGGGGCATACGCTCATTGCGTACATATAGTTGAATTCGCGTAAGTTAAATGCGCGTATGATGCGACTTTACTGTGTGTGTGTGTGTGTGTGTGTATATATATATATATATATATATACATATATATATATATAAAAAAAAATCACCATTATTTGTCCTTTTTATTCTAGCTCAGCTGTTTCTAATCCGATATATTTTGTAATTGGTTGTATTGATTTTGTAAACCAGTGTTCTGAATATGGATCTGTGTTGTGGTGTATGTGACTGCTTTTTGTGGAAATAGTTGTAAAAGGGGGCCTAAGAGATGGAAACATTACCGATGTGCTATAGTTAGCTTTGTACTTTATTTCAATATCAAGGAAACTTTGTTTCTGCATTTAGTAATAAATTAATGGGGGGGGGTTGTATTTTTTTTAATCATACATTGTTAGCTTTTAACAAGCTATATTCTATTTCTTACCACGCCAATCATTATTTTCTTCATTAAAATAAGATTTAGGTTCAGTAGAATAAAAGAAATACGTGCAATTTTCAAAATGATTGTATGACTGTCTGATGTCTAACTTTGTTTTCTATTGTAAATGATTACTATGTGATTATCTTAATTCATGCAAAATACTGAAGATCCATACAAACACGAGAAAGTTAAATATGTATTTCACTTTCTCCTGTGAAGAATTATCTATAGCTCATATGTGCTGTATGCCTATTGACTAATTTATATTACAGAATTTTTTCGCAGAAGGCATAAAATGTAATGGAGTATGAAATGTGTGATTAAAGGCTAGAATGACTGCAGTTATGTAGCAAAGATTAACGTGTACATGCTTGGATATTTCGCCTGACCTCTTGTGCTCTCTGCAGGTTTTACAGCTTTTACATTCCCAGCCGGATGCAGCACAGCAGATTTCTCAACAGCTAGCCTGGCAGGAGACATTGGTTAGACTATTCCTAAAAGAGAACTCCGACATCAGGAATGGACTTAAAGAGAGCAGGACTGACTCTACAAAGGAAGATGAAAAAAAAATTCCTCCTGAAGAGCTTCAGAAATGCTATCCTGATCAGACAGAGGGGGGGAAAGCTGGTGGCTTTGCCTCAGTTAATGGTTCATATGATCAGTGGAGCGTGGAAGACAGCAAATCTTTAGATGTCCCCAGCTGTTTTTCTGGTACATTGCTGGAAGGTACTTCCGTGGAAGAGATGACTTTCAGGTCAGAGGATCAAGAAGAGTTATGGCACAGTAATCCTTCACATTTGCGTTTAGATCTGTCTAGCGTGGACTCTTATGAGCTGGCTGATAGTGGGAATCAAATGACAGATAGCTTACCCAGCACACCATCACCCATTGAAAATTCAAAGCCATTCTCTGGTCAGCCTGACAAAGAATCAAGCGTCGTCAATGATATGGGATTCAGCGTTGATCTTTCGTTATTTGAAAACCAAGGAGTAAGTAATCCTCCCCATCCTGTCTAAACATGTATAATTCACAGTACTTTTAATTCTTTTAAAACACCCTCCCCAATTAGATAGTTATGCTGTTCTCCCTCTAACAGAAGAGCGGATAAAGCAGCTCATTTGCATTTGGATATCAGTGCTGTTTGTTGCAGAATAAACATCCAGCTTTCAAGGTTGTTGTTTTTTTTAAGTTTGCTGGCTGAAATTGTAACTTTATTCTTTAAATCAAAGCTATATTGGAATGATCTGTATCATCCTCATCAAGGGAAAAGTTGTGCTATGGCCAAGTCAGTGGTACTAAGACTCCAGTCTAAATTCTTGCATAGAAAGTAAAGCAAATATTAATTTAATAATCTGGACTAAACATCATTGCAGCATAATTTTAGGTTAATGTTTTCATTTAGTCAGTGGGCAGACTCTTTAGGCTACAATGTTAAAGATGATGAAACTTTCCAAGCATTGTGTACTGTAACGAATAACAAACCTATTTGAGGCATTCTGAACTATGAAGAGTGTGAATTCCTTGATTGTTTCATAGGGATCTGAAGAGGAGCTCATACAGTTGCTCACAGATGTCCTGCTCTGTGTGATGTGGAAAGGTTTAGAAAGGTTTGACGATGCTGTCTGGATTGAGAGGGGACAGGTGTTTTCTGCACTGACCAAACTGGGGATATCTAATGAGTTACTGCAACCTTCTGATGAAATAAAACTCAAGTGAGTATAGTGTCATGACGGATTTCTTCTTTTCTTTTGGAGGGGAAAGGGGAAAAAAGATGGAATCAGAGTTACATTAAATCCTGGTGAAAGACACTTAACTGATTTACTTTTATCCCCTTCATTCTCATGCAAGTATGATCAGACGTATATCTACACATCTGTACCTATTTATAAATTGAATTTATTTGACAGAACTTAAAATTGTATGCCCCTGATTTTTATGAAGATCACAATCTCCTTAATCTCACTGGTTTACAGAGTAGAAGACCATAATATCACTACGTACACTTAGGCTCAGTTAAATATTTTATGGGATTTTTTTAAAAGCCACTTACTCTTAGAACATGTGATAATTACTTTGGGATTTTGTTTTCCATTAAGCTTGCTAGAGAAGATGCTGGAATGGACAGTCACTGATAACAGAGACACAAAAGCTCTTCCGACACATGCTGAAAATGCCTTCCGGCTCCTGCTCATTGTACAGGACTTTCTACAGGCAGAAGGGCTAGTTAATTCAAACTTATGGACAGAAAAGGTATAGTAGCTGCCTAATGGAAACTCTCCTAAATTATAGAGGGGCTGAAACATTTATGAAAGAGTTGTCAGTTTGAGTAATGTCACCTTGTTCTTCAATCATATGTAGGACCCTACCAAATTCACAGTCCATTTTGGTAAATTTTAGTGTCATAGGATTTTAAAAATCATAAATTTCATTATTTCATATATTTAAATCTGAAATTTCACAGTGTTGTAATAGGGGTCCTGACCCAAAAAGGTGTTTGGGTGGTGGGGTCGCAAGGTTATTGTAGAAGGCTTACAGGGGGTACTGCTACCCTTATTTATGCGCTGTTGCTGGCGGCGGCACTGCCTTCAGAGCTGTGCGGCAGGTGAGCGGCGGCTGCTGGCCAGGAGTCCAGCAGAAGTTAAGCATGGCATGGCATGGTATTGCCACCCGTACTTCTACACTGCTGCCTTCAGAGCTGAGCCCTCAGTCAGCAGCCGCCACTCTCTGGCTGCCCATCTCTGAAGGCAGCAATGCAGAAATAAGGGTGGCATGGTATGGTATTGCTATCCTTACTTTTGTGCTGCTGCTGGAGGGGTGCTGCCTTCAGAGCTGGGCACCTGGCCAACAGCTTCCGCTCTCCAGCCATCCAGCTCTGAAGCAATGCAAAAGTAAGGGCGGCAATACTGTGACCCCCCTAAAATAACCTCGTGACCCCCTGCAAATCTCTTTTGGGTCAGGACCCCCAATTTTAGAAACACTGGACTCCCCCATGAAATCTGTATAGTATACGGTAAAAGCACATGAAAGACCAGATTTCACAGCAGGAGACCAGATTTCATGGTCCGTGATGTCTTTCTCATGGCCGTGAATTTGGTAGGGCCCTAATCATGTGACATTTGTTTTAACTAGAGACTAAGCAGAGTGTGGAGCGGATTTGACTGCCCCTTTAAATACTGGAATTTTATATGCACATGCCATAGGGATATTAATATTGCAAGTACATGAGTCCTTAATGGCACCCTTGATTAAAGAGCCTTATCTTTACAGACTACAGAAAAGCTACATGAATGCTAGAACAAATGAAACAGTGCTAACCATTTTCTAAGTAGGTGTTGGTCCAGTGATCAAATGGTATGCTTCATATTGTATGTGTTGTTTAAAGTGGCAGCCAAAATCATGGCATTCATTCACTCTCTGCTCTTTGTCACAAACTGAGGAAGGGGACTTCGGATTTTTAACCCTGATTTTACTTCCAGCATGTTTGTGAGCAGATTTTGGGTCAGATGCAAAAGTGACTTAAATGGCTGGTGGAAGTGTGTGGGTGGGTGTGAAAGTTCCAAATTCAGATGGCTGTGTAAGGTCAAGCTGGTGTAATTTACATGCCAGGGGGACAGAACGGTGAGGTGGTAATGGAAAAGCAACCAACAGGAAAGCATAAGAAGGTATAAAATAAAGAAGGCTCCCATCCTCTTGTTGGTTGTTTTTCCTGCTACAGAGTTCTTTCCTGTCTGCTCCATGTGCAAGTTACACAGACTTAAAATTTATCCTAACAATTGTATAATCTATGAATAATGATTAAGGCTGCGAGTCTGTAATGGAAGTCACGGATTCCGTGACTTTCCGTAATTTCTGCAGGTCCCTGTGCAGCTGACCCCAGCGCTGCCCAAGCAGTTGTCTCCAGGACTAGCTGGTCAGGTGGCCCCGAGGACAGCCACCCCAGCCGCTACTGTAGCGACTCTGCAGTCAGCCGCTGCGGTATCAGCCACTGCTCTGGTGGCCCTGGGCAGCTAGCCCCGGCCAGTGTGGCCAATCCTAGGGACCACCTGAGCAGTGGTCCCCGGGTGGCTGGCGCAACTGCTTCCAGCAGCCCCTGGCAGCAGTCCCTGGGCAGGTGGAGTAGCTGCTTCCCGGGGTGGCCTATGCAGCTGCTGCCAGATATGGTCCCTGGTGGCTGGAGTGGCCAGAGTAGCTACTTCCCTGGGCAGCCCCCGATGGTGCCTGGGCAGCCCCCGATGGTGCCTGGGCGGCCGGTGCAGTTGCTGCCGGTGGCCCCCAGCAGTTGGTGCCACGGCTAATCCTGCCCCCCCGGAGCAACAGGCCCCCAGCAGCGCCCCCCAGCATGCCCCCCCCCCAGCTTCTCCCCTAGCAGCGGCCCCTTCAGACACCCCTCCCCCAGCAGCGGTCCCAATGCCTCCAGCAGTGACCCCCTTAAGATTTAGTCACAGGTATTTTTGGTAAAAGTCACAGACAGGTCACGGGCTGTGAATTTTTGTGTATTGCTCATGACCTGTCCATGACTTCTACTAAAAATACCCGTGACTAAATCGTAGCCTTACTCATAGTGTACAACCCTTGGCACCAACACTGTGGTAAAGACATTGGTACTGCCGACAACCCCCTCCTCGGTACTGATGCTCTCAGTACCGCAGCAATTTTTCCGCCCCAAAGATCCTCTGGTATTTTTAGGATTGTAATCTCCACTCCTTGGTACCGACCTTACTCTAGCTCGCTCAGTACTGTGCCAACTTACTCAACACCTAGATCAGCTCCTCCTTTATCCAGTGACCAGGATGCTGATGCTGATGAAGGGGAAATGCACTATGTTTCTTAGATTATAAAAAGATTAATTTTACTCCTAGTATATGATTAATGACATCAACATAAGCTTGAGAAGAAGAAAAAGAATGGAAGTGGCCCAAGGTTCTGAGCACCTCAGGATCAAACGTGAAGGTTACAAACAGGGCAGGGATCCTGTTTGCTTAATTCTCTCAAAAGCATCATGTAATGAAACAATAAATTAATTTTTCATTTAAATTGGATAAAATGGAAAGGAATGTAACATAAATGCACACTGAGTTAAAATGTTTTACCTTTTATGGTGTGTATGCACTTAAGTGTAGAGCCGTTTTTAATCAAAACAATCATATTCTCAGCCACTGTATTTGTAGAATTGACACTTACCGGGGATGACTTAGAGAAATAGAGTATTAATTTTATTTTTATATACACACACAACTGTTTTTGTTCAGGGGATAGATATTTAGTCAAACTGCACCCGTAGCTGTTGCAGTCCTGAATTCTGTCACAATTAAGTGTAGAACCTCTGTCCCAGAGTATAGTTAGTTAATTACATTGGATTAAGTTAAAGTAAGGGGGACAGCCTGCTTTGTTTGTTGTGGTAGGGTATGTCTAGACAGCCTGTGGCAGTGAGCTTCCCTGCCGGGGTTGATACACTTGGGCTTGCATTACTGCACTACAAATAATTGTACAGACATTGGAGCTTGGGCTCTGAAGCGCACCCTCGTCTCTAGGCTTCTAAGTCTGAGTTCCAGCCTGAGCCACGTCCTCAATACAGCTATTTTTAGCAAGGCAGCACAAGCCCAAGTGTGTTGACCTGGCTGGGGGGCTTGCTGCCACAGGCTACGTAAACATACCCTTATAGACCTCCTCAGACCTTCAAAATGATTATTTGGTGACTTTACTTGTAGTTATACTAGTGTCTCAGCACTTCGTATTTTGTTTCCTTTTTCTTCACACAAATCTTTCACTTTTACACTAGCTTTTAGAAGAGCTGGTGACACTCATTGACAGCCTGTCACTCTGGTACTCTGCTGGCCCAGAATGGATCAAGCTCTCCCAAGTGCAGGTCCAGTTGCTCCTGGGATTCATTGGACAAGATAACTTACAGGTTTGTTATTTATTAATGTGTCTAATACTATATGTAACATTCGTGCTGATTATGTAACACTAGAACTTTCAGTGACTGTTCGCTTCAGTGAGCTTGCTGATGTCACAATCCTCAGACTTGTTATAAGTGAGAGGCTTCAGCTGCTGCCACCACATGCAGACTCGTTACACATTCCTCTCCATCCTCAGCTCTTGAAAGCAGTTGCGTTTCTAACTCATTAAATTAGATGGTAAGCTCTTTGAAGCCAGAGCCATCTCTACTGGGTGTGTCTCTGTGTACAGTACTTATCCCAATGGGACTGTGATCCAGCCAGAGGCATTTGGGCAGTACCATCATGCAAATAAATTAATAGTGGCTCAGTGTATTGAAATCCTATACTCTAACTTACTGGAAGATTCACACTACCTAACAAACAGCGATAGGAGTCACACAAAACCCTGTGGTGAAATGTAGCCTGCATGCACTAGCCTCACAGGGGTTTGGTTTGGTTTTTCTCTGTCCAGGTTTGCGCTATGGCAGCAGCCAAGCTAAACACCCTTCTTCAGACCAAAGTAATTGAAAGCCAAGCTGAGGCGTGCTACCTCTTGGGGAAGTTGGAAGGCATCCTGAGTAGATCAATCAAAGAGAAGACAGAAACATACGCATTCTTGATTCCCCTTGTTCGAACGCTGATATCCAAAGTTTACCAACTTCTCTTCATGAACCTGCACCTACCCTCGTTGCCTCTCACCAATGGCAGCCCCTCTTTCTTTGAGGACTTCCGGGAGTATTGCAGCTCTGATGAATGGCAAGTTTATATTGATAAATATGTAAGTAATGGCTTCTTCTTGGCTTTCTCTCTATTTTCTTCCATTAGGGAGGAGAAAATCTGTTCAGCAATCATCTTGATTTTTTTTTAAATATTTCTTGTGCATCAGATTATTCCATATATGAAACAGTATGAAGTCAATACATTCAGTGATGGTCATGAGCATATGGCACTTTATTGGAAGGACTGTTATGAGGCATTAATGGTGAATATGCATAAGCGAGACAGAGAACGAGGAGAAAGCAAGCTCAAATTTCAGGTAAAGTCTTTAGCTTTTCTAAAAACAGTTTGTACTTTTTCAGGAGCAAGGATAGGAAATTAGTTTGAAACTTATCTGACCCCAGTGATTGTTGGGGGGGAAAACACTGCCAGTG
Organism: Malaclemys terrapin pileata; assembly: GCF_027887155.1. Classification (NCBI taxonomy): domain Eukaryota; kingdom Metazoa; phylum Chordata; order Testudines; family Emydidae; genus Malaclemys; species Malaclemys terrapin. Next base: position 20,729,163 of record NC_071515.1, on the reverse strand, counting down.
ATCATGTGTATTGAGAGATCCTAACCATCATCATCATCATCATCATCATACCTCCATTTTGCATGCGGATTATTTTATTGATCCAGTATTGATAACCACTTTTCCACTCATTTAAATCAATGCTGTTTGTCTATTTTCCAGTACTAAACCTTTTGATATTTCAAACTTATTTTAAATGGTGATTTTTACAAATTTGTTTGACCCCGGGTCTTAATGATTCACTAACAAAGAACAATCAAATACAGCTACCCTGATTTTGTTCAGTGGATCTTTTTTTATTCAGAAATATGATAGTAATGTCTCCTTGTTTGTTGTTTTGGATCTGGTCCTTCTTCGATTGTCCCAAGGCTAGTTCCGTGCTCTTATGGATTTCCATGGTAGTTACAATGTAGCATAAGTAAACACTCACTGGTGTTAGCTCTTTGGTTGCCCAGAGTTGCAGATCACACTGGCTGATGCTTTAGTGTGACATACAGCACGTACCATGCTCCACCTTGACAGCTTCTGTAGAAATTTCACTGTAGAATGAAGCTTACCTGTTGAGGTATCGAGTAAATAATGAAAGAGCGATTGGAGTGATTGGGACTGGACCCGTGGTCTCCTACCTCTCAGGTAGATGCCTGAACCATTGGATTATAGAGTCATTCTCATTCTCACTCTCTCTCTTTGGCCCAATGACTGTTCCACTGTGGATTAATACTTAAATAGTCACTTTTTCATTATTTATCCAAAGTGGAACAGCTTCAACAGGAGAGATTGAGGGAGTCCCACATCAGAATATCCCATAGTTCAGCCTGCTCCTGAGACATGGGAGACCCCTGTTCAAATATTTTTCTCCCCTTCTGCCTGAATGGGGAATTGAATCTGGATCTCCCAGCTCCCAAATGAGTGCTCTCACCTGTGGACTAAAAGTTAGACGATGGGCACCACCACACTCTCCTCCAACTCTGACCATTTTGTGTGGAGCAAGGCAGGCATTCTCACAAAGAATGCCTTGTGACTCCATACGGCTGGTTCCTGTTCATGGATCACAAAGAAGAGTTGGTCGTCTCCCTGCAGGGTGGGCGTAGGTGCCTATCTCCGAGAGAGGATTGGGGCTCAGCACACATCCCTCTCATCAGCATCTCCCAATGGCTAGCGTAGGGGCACATTGTAAGGCACCTCTCTCTCCCCATTCATGGGATAGGCAGCATCGGTGCCTAACACAGGTTTGTGGAGTGCAGTGTTGTTCCTGTGATTTTTATGGGCACTTAAAAGTTGGGCACTGTGACACTCAGCGTTGTAAAGCCTAAATTCCTTTTGTGGATCCTGGCCTAGATGCTTGTGTTTCCTGCCCTCATTTAGCATGGTTGTGAAGCTATTCAGCACATACTGCTGAAGTAAGCAGAATTTTTGCAGTTACCTTTAATATTTCCTACTTACTGGTGGAGGTTTTATCCTTTGCATGAGGCAAAATGGTTTTTACAGAAGACAAGGTTCTTACAGGAAACTGCATCAGATTTATTTACAATGTTGCTTTCAGGAGTGTTTTGTGGAGCCATTTAACCGAAAGGCACGCCAGGAGAACCTGCGTTATAACAGCATGCTAAAACAGCTTAATAGTCAACACACCGCTACTCTGAGGCAGTGGAGAGCAGCCCAACTTTACCTGACTTGTGAACAGGGCCCCTGGGCTGAAAGGTAAGAGTGAAATACTTTATTCCAACATCATCTTATGTCTAATAGAAAGTCGTCCAATCAATTTGCTTTCTGTTTCATATAGTTGTAATTGCAGAAGGTTGTTAAAGTATTCTGGTAACCATCCTTGATATATAAGATTACCATTGAATGTTCTCTTTTTAATGTTTATCTGCATTTAACTAGCAAAATACCAGTGCTAAAGTTTAATATATAACTCAGCTAGATTTTACTGAAAAGTAACATGTAAAAAGTAGCTATGCATGAAGGAAATTTAAAACTTACATGAGAGAAACTTAATGTACTAAAGACCAGTGGTTGTGTAATGTGTTTCAGAAGGGTGATATACAATGGATATTTAACACAGTGCTGGTATTCTGTAACAAATACAAAGGCTAAAACCTGGATTAAGACAAATTTGAACATGATTATTGTGTTATGTCTACCTGAATTTCCCCATCAATTTCATTTGGATAAGATATTCTTTACTGCCTGTCCAGAACTGTCAGGTACTCTTGCTGTGAGCTATTAAACAGCTGCTGTATTTCAATGGAGGATGTGCATAGTATGTTAGGTGCTAAAATGTTAGATATTGTACAATGTATCTTACATTTGTTATCTATTACTTTTAAGGGTATATGATTTTTTTTTTACATAATGATTTTAAATACAGACTTTGATAGAATCAACTCATTCCCTCTAAATATTTGTTTTTTATATCTTAGTATAAATATTTTTGCTATCTCTAGGAAACAGAATCCCATTCACTGGAAACTTTCAAATGTGGAAAACTACTCACGTATGAGGTTAAAACTAGTGCAAAATTACAATTTCAACTCCCATCAGGAGGCCAGTGACCTGAGAGACAATTTAGGTAAGATCTAAATTCACTGTGCATTTCCTCACTTATAATTTAGATCATGGACTATTTATATTCTTAGCAACCTCTTGCAAATTTTAAACAGGGTTTTGTAGTTATTTTAAAATGCTTTTTTTATTTTCTCCTCTAAACAAACCCACATTTCCTTATAATGGAAATATATGTTGTAAGGTTAAAAAAAGGATATATGGTTGATTCGAATAAAGTTTTCTTGAAAAATCTGTTTTAATGGGATACTGTCAACTTGCTTAGATCCAAAGCGGAATCTTCCTTCAAAATAAATCTCATTCAGCATCCCTAGAGAATGCTTTATGTCTGCATGTTCATATTGCCAAAGAACCCCTCCCAACTCTATTTTTCATATGAGCAAACAAATAGTTTTTCAGGGACCTTTACAATATTTATATTTCTTTAAGCAAGGTAAATGTTGAGACTAAAATATGTTGAAATTATCGCTTCAAACTTGAATCAAGCCTATGTGGTATCATGAAGAATTATAGATGTGATCAAATATTTGGCCACAGTTATAACTGTGAGTTATAAACTGAGAGGTTAAGTGTTGCATTTTTCACAGTTGGGGGTATTTTAAATTATTCTATGTTCACCAGAATTGTATTTTGTAAGATTGCAAACCATCCCTTCCCCAGTGCTTGTCTACATGGGGACAAGCAGGAAAATGAATCCAAATTAACTAACAGTATGGATTTGAAGTAGATTATTTAAACCACATTAAACTCTTGTGTGTACACCTTCATTCAGAATTAAAGTGGCCTTAATTTGGTTTAGTTTAATTCACGTCCAAAGTAAATTAAACTAAACTGAATTAAGTCCATTTGAATTCTGAAAAACAACATCCATACAGGGATTTAATGTGGTTTAATCAATCCACTTCAAATCCTCACCTTTAGTTAATTTGGATTAATTTTCCTGCATGTCCCTGTGTAGACATGCCCATGGATACAATTCAACTCCAGTAATTGTAGTCAGCTGCCACAGTTTAGCTATCCAATAGTACTGTGGTGAAATACAAATCTATATTTTGTTTGAGCTGAAAATATCTTTATTCCAAAAGGGATGCAGCAGACACAGCCATCTAGTGAGTCACTGCTCCTGGAGGTGGTGAAGCAGGTAAAAGTTAGTGACATGGAGGATGATATACTTGAACTGCCAGAAGAGGACACAACTGCTGGTGCAAGCATGTATGTATGTACAGCACTTCGGGGAACCCTGAAAATTCATCTTTCCACTGGGGATAAGGAGTGGGAAATATTTCCTGGACTGGGGTAGATGGTGCACAAAACTGCCCTCTTTATTTCCTGTTATGACTAATGGCTTGTCTACATGGGGACACTCAGGAAAGTTACACCATATTAACTAAAGGTGTGGATTTTTAGTTGGACTTGTATTAAACCTCTGTGTGGAGACTCTCATTCAGAATTAAAGTGGCCTGTAGTTTAACTAATCCACATTAAATTCACACACTGAGCTAATTTGGATTAATTTTCCTGAGTGTTCTCATGTAGACAAGCCCTGAGCCATTCAATCCTGCATTTATAGTGTTGCCAGTGGAAAAGTTGCCATTGGGTTTACAATAATATAATCTCAGTTTAGAGAGGGGCAGCCCTTCACGGCCAGCTCAGGTTGCAGGACAGGGACAAGAAGGAGGGCTACTACACTCCTAGGTGGTAGCATAGCACCTGCTTGAGCTGTGGTAGCTCTTCCTCACTAAGCTCTGGTCTACACTGGGGAGGGGAGATCGATCTAAGTTACGCAACTTCATCTACCTGAATAACGTAGCTGAAGTCGACGTACTTAGATCGACTTACCGCAGTGTCTTCACCCTGGTGAGTAGACGGCTGCTGCTCCCCCATCGACTCTGCCTGCGCCTCTTGCGGTGTTGGAGTACAGGAGTCGACGGGAGAGCGCTCGGGGGTCGATTTATTGGGTCTAGACTAGACACAATAAATCGATCTCCACTGGATCGATCGCTGCCGGCCGGTTCAGTGGGTAGCGTAGACATATCCTAAGGGAGGTACTATTGGATAAATGCACATTGTCTAACAAGCATGGGGATTGGATAGTGATACGCCACTCATAAAAAATTAGCAGCAAGCAGAAACAGGTTTTCTTTACCCTCTTTGCTAAAATAATGGGGTAGAATTGTAGATGGGGAGTGGGCACATCAGTGAGGGCCTATCCCTGATTCTCTTTAGCCCTAGTCCTGGGCCCAAGTTGGACCATCCTCATGGCTACTCTAACATGCACCAGCTAGCAATGATTCCCATGGGGCCATCAGCAAATTAAGCATAGCTGGAGCATAGCAGAATTCAGTCCTGCCCCTTCCTCTGCTCCCTCCCTACCTGCCTCTGACATGTCTGCCGCACCAAAAGAGGCAGGAAAAGAGCCATGTAGGTGCCAGCTATGCTGAGCTGTGTGCCTACTGGAGACATCCCCTAAATCTGGGGAAATGCGTTCTTTATGCCATCCGAGTGGCTCAAAAGAAGTGAAACGGAGGTGATAATATGCCCCAATAACTGCAGATGCAAAATTGCACACACAATTCTTTGTACCGTAAAATTGTAGGTGCAAAGAAGAAGCCTTGTTAAAGAGAGGCCTGTAAAAGTGATCCGAATATTTTTATTTATATGAATAATTATATACTGCCTTATATTATACCTTTAAAGTTACAAAAGTCAGTTCACGTATTTATTTAAAAACTAAACAACCTTGTATTATAAACTTTTCAGTAACTTCTATTTGAAATATTGCCACAGTTTGTTGTCTCTTGGAACTAGGGGGGCAAGGAGACTTTATAGTGGAGCTTGTGTGTTGGCTTATTTTTAAGTTTTTGCCTTTTTATTAATCCAGAGATATGAAAGTTGGCATTATACCTTATACTGTAACAATAGCAGATCCATCCTGTAAGATATTAGTATATAAAAGAAGTGACTGGAATAGAAAGATTTAAAAGCTCTGCTATGAAATGAACAGAGGTTTGGGGTATAAACGCTGAATCAGAGAACTCATGAGCCTACTAATGAAAGTGAAATAGTGGAATGTTTTGTATGACATGCTCTGAGGGCAATTCAGATTTGATTCTTTTCTAAATTGTGCTTTTAGTTTGTACCTGGTCGAACTGTGCAGTCTAGAAAAACACATGACATGGGATGGTGATGTTGTTGTTGTAGGGATGAAAAGGAGGAGCAGGGTCAGAAAGAAAAATTGGTACTGTCTGAAGAATGTGAACTCATCACACTAATTGATGTAATACCTGGCAGACTGGAGGTCACTACCCAGCACATCTGCTTCTATGATGGCAGCATTGAAAAGGAGGAAGGTGAGCATCACAATAGCTCTACTTCCTTGTAGTTCTGCAACATGTTCTTTCCAGCTAAACTTTATTTTTTGAGAACAAATACCAGTGTGATTGACATCTAGAAACCTCTCTCTTAGCTAATTAACAGAGTTGTATGTAATGCTCATTAGGCTAATGACTTCATATTGTTTCTTTTGAGCAAGGGGTCTGTAAATGTAGCCTATCCACTGAGCCATTTTACTAGTGCAGTTTTAAATTCCCACCCCACCCCCCTCTCCTGGGGTAGCATTAAGACTGGTAATCATATTCTAAGGAACAAAATGTCTTTGTCTAATTTATATGAGTAAATGGCAGTTCCCTATGATTTCTGCCATGCTGTTCACCAGTTATGCTAACCATATGAGCTTTGTCACTTGTATGAATTGATAAGAAAAGAAGTTTGTAAGCACTAATCAGCGATATCTGTTTGAGCTTTTATAAAAAGGTTAATGTGTATAGTTTAACTCTGATATGTGAAACTGATCTTGAGAAAATTAACTGAACTGTTTCACCAAAAGAAACTGGATCAATAACTGAACTTGTTCTGTTCACAGGAGTAGGTTTTGATTTCAAATGGTCCCTTTCTCAAATTCGAGAGATACACTTGCGCCGATACAACTTGAGGCGGTCAGCCTTGGAGATCTTCCTAACAGATCAGACCAACTACTTCCTTAACTTCAATAAGGAGGTATGGAATTGTCAAAGCTCTCCTGGTGGACTCTCAGCATAAGTGACAAATTCTAGTTTAATGGCCATGGCTAATTTGATTTTTGGCAGCTTCTGCAGCATTATATTCGGTCAAAGTACTTGCTAGATTGAGCTGCTCTGAGAAATTAGAATATGGATCTTTTTATGTTGTTGAAAACCCCAGTCTGGTTTCCAGTAAAATTGAATAGTCAAAAGAAAAACAAAACTCTTATTTTTTCATGTGCAATTACTATTTAATTTCTGCCTCATGAGAAATTATACCAGGGGTAATCTCAACTTCTTTGTACAAAACAAATCATAAAAACTTTGTACAAATGAATTACAAAGCAATGGAGAATTACTATCCTACTGTCATGCAGAGGGAGAAATTATTTATATCTTGTCCTTCTGATGGTTTGCAAATGCTGTGCTAATGTTTTCTTGGATAATTTAAATAGGATGAGGCTAAAATGAATAACTGAACAGGGCTGGGTTAGATAGTGATGAATTGGTAAATGTTATGAATAGCTGTTAGATGGTGAATATTTAAAGTGAATAATTCATCAGAGTAGCTTGTGTAGAAAAGACTGATACAATATTAAACATGAAAAATGGCAGTTTTCTCTATTATGTTTATGTGGGGATAATGTGTAATTTTGCTGGGTTGTGATTCTGCAAAAGTAGTATTTCAATTAATCACAAATAATACCCATTTTTAGCTCCTGCAGCTGAATAAATATCTTTTTGGCAGCAAGAGGGCAGCACAGTTCAAAAATGTAGTAATTTTTTGCTTCATTAAGAATTTAATCCGTAGAGCAGTTGCTTTTGGTTTTATTAGCTGAATTTTCCAGTGTAAATGTTTTCTTATAGGTGAGAAACAAAGTATACAGTCGAATCTTGTCACTCCGTTCTCCAAATATTTATGGGACCAGATCTCCACAGGAACTGTTTAAAGCTTCAGGCTTGATGCAGGTAAGATGATTTCAGCTGAAATGATTTAGGGTGTTTCAATGCTTCTCAAAGAACTGCTTAATAATAAAGTAGTTAAACTAGGATATTTCATCTGACCTCTAAACTTTTGCATGTGCAATTGTGTGTGCACCCAATTATTGCATTTATACCAGTTTGCAGGCCTGTTTGTGTCTGCAGATGTTAGACATAGGACAAAATTTAGAGGACAGTTTTGAAAATTTGTCTTCTGGTGTCAGCACATGGGGCTTAGGTGAAAATTTATTTTGCTCTGTGTACAAATTATTTGCTTTGTTATCTTATTATGGGTGCTTTCAACAAAACCCACTTAAAGATGTAGAGGTGTGGCCATGGTTCCTTGCTTCAGATGCAGTATTATTGGCTTGTAAGCGAAGTGTCAATTTTCAGAAACATCATGAAATTTTGGCAATTTATCTAACTTCACAGGGCAGTCTTTATTTTTCTGGGGTGTTTTGTTTTGTTTTTGGGGTTTTTTGGGCATCAACAGATGCTGTAGTTTTCTGTGAGAAATAGAGAAATGTATGCTCTTATTAACATTAAGATTTCTCCAGTTTCCTCTTTTGTACCTTCGCCTTCCTAGCTCTGCACCTCAGCCACTTTCATAGACAAAGAGGAATGGGAAAGAAGTTATCATCACCAATCCTTAGTTAGATGGAAGGTTCAGAGTTACATAAGGCACTCCTTCCTCTTAAGGATATAAAACACTAAGTCTGCAGCACTTTCACAAGGATACTGGAATATTTCACTGATGCATATACAGTTAATTGAGGAAGATCAAAAGATTTTTTTTTTTTTTTTTTTTGGAGTTCTTTAGCAAATGCTCCCTTTTTCCAATACTTATTTACCTCTCTCCTTTACCTTTTCAGCTTTTTTTCTGTTTTGCTTTTTCTCCACTATTGCTCTTTCCCCCTTTCTTCTGTCCTTTTTGTTTGTTTGTTTAGTTTCATTTAGTTTTTAAAAAAACTTATTGCCAGTCTAGGGCTGTTAGCTGTCCCCTGCATTTAACCTGAATTTGACAACCCCTTGCCTCTGCCAGGTGTCAGCTAATCTCATCAAGAGACAGAACACAGCCACAGATGCAGGAGGAATTTTAAACTAAGTTCTGAAAATTGAAATTTGCAAATTCTTGTGTTTAGTCTAGTGCTCCTCACTATGAGAAATATCTCCTGGTAGGTAAGCATTGACAAGACACACTCTACAACGACAACAGTTTCTTCAGTTTAATAATTTTAGTGTTGCCTTTCCTTGTCTCCTTCAGAAATGGGTGAACAGAGAAATATCAAACTTTGACTATCTCATTCAATTGAACACCATGGCGGGACGAACTTACAATGACCTTGCCCAATATCCTGTGGTAAATTTTTTTGTTAATTGTCACTGGATAAATGTGATTATTTTGTGGAAAGATGGATTTTATATCTGAATTTTGAACTGTGACTTTCTAGTTTCCTTGGGTCCTGCGAGATTACACATCAGAAGAGTTGGACTTGAATAATCCTGCTGTCTTTAGGGATCTATCCAAACCCATTGGAGTGGTGAATGAAAAGAATGCCAAAGCTGTGCAAGAAAAGTAAGTATTAAAATTCCCAGCTATGTTTCTCTCTCCATTTATTTTAGCTTTCTGATGGAACATTTTAAGACTAATAATAATTCATTCTGAGAATTCCATAACTATTTGTAACTGTGACATTAATTGTTATAAAATTAGCCTGTTTGTTTGATGGCAAAGACATACATTAGCCAGATAGCTTGGAACTGTTAGGCAGCGATGCTGTTATATTAACAGCAGCATTTCCAACATTAAAGAGTCAAGTTTTATTGCCTCTAGCTCTAGGAGGTAAGAAATCTTTTTCAGGTTGGTTTGTTTCTCAGGGTTCAAGAGAGGAAACACAGGGTTTCAGAGGAACTAAGGGGCACTTGTCTGAAGTTGACTGGATCCAGATGATTGAAAAGTGGGTTATCTTGTCCCCTATACATGTTTCTGGATATAGGCATCCCAGATGCATTGTGCACTGGTGGATTTGACTAGAAGGAGGGATTACCCTATTTTGGGTCTGTGCTTCCTCCTGGTGTTCTGAGCCCAAATTTTATCTTTGAAATAAGTTGAATCTCTTCTCTGGTAACTTTGTTGTAGATAGGAATGACAGCTACTTCCACTCACACATGAGCGTAGTCATCCTTACGTTTTGCTGGAGTGGGGAGCGAACACTTTGTCTTGTCTTGGTTGTCAGGCAGCAGTTGTCAAGTTTCTTCCCAAACAGGGTTTCTCCTGGGTTTGTTTCTATGGCTTTTCCTGCCAGCCTCATGGCATTCAGTGATACATCTGCTATCTGGTGCATCAACTGGGTGGGAACTTGCTGGCTGTGTCTTTTGGGACCTGAAATGGGAAAATAATTATTTAACTCCTAAATGCACCTCTTCTTCCTGCAATCAGAGGCACTCAGTATATGTTGACGTAATTTTTAACAAAACTATCATAGGCCACTTAGCTAGTGAAAAACAGTGATGCATCTGTTGTGTATTCTCTGTATACTATAAATATTATCTGTGTGTATCAGACGTAGAGTGCAGTAGTTATGATTTTAAAGATTTTGATCTCTGTCGTTTAGATATGAGAATTTTGAGGATCCTCTTGGGACGATTGACAAGTTTCACTATGGTACTCACTACTCAAATGCTGCTGGTGTCATGCATTATCTCATTCGAATAGAGCCTTTCACCACACTGCATATCCAGCTTCAGAGTGGCAGGTAAATTGTGAATGAACAGTAATATCTGTCTCTTCTCCCTCAACTTCAATGATGGCTTTTTAATGGGCGCTGTCAAAATGTAACTTGAGCTTTCCAACCTACAGGTTTGACTGTGCAGATCGGCAGTTCCATTCCATTCCTGCAACATGGCAAGCCCTTATGGATAACCCAAATGATGTGAAAGAGCTTATCCCAGAGTTCTTCTACTTCCCAGAGTTCTTGGAGAATCAAAATAGTAAACAGACTTTTCAGAATTTATTGAATAGAACATGCATCCCACACACTACTAGAGAGCATTGTCAGAACCTGTTTAAGAACATTGAGGAAAACTGTTCTTGATTAGATTGACCATGTGAAAATTACTTTACAGTCAAACTATCTTTTAGCCATTTAGTGAGATGCTAGTTATGCTAAGCCACTATTTAACTTTGTAATTTAAAATTCTTACCCAGAGTTCTAGGATGGCTAAGAGTATTGATGTTTGGTTTAATCTAAAAGAAGAAAAAAGGTATTTAAGTTGAACATTCTAAATTGCACTCATTACAGTTAACTTGCTTTAACTGTTCTGGGTCCTAAATCCACCTCTTCTGGAAGAGGTATGCTAACCTGGAACATGAGAACTTTTTTTAATTAGACAGGCCTGTAGAATCTAGACTCATAACTGGTATTTTCAAACGTGGTCTTGTATAACTTGAATTTACAGCAGTCTAAGACTCCAGGATTCTTCAGAAGTAAGAAAGCTCTTGTTAAACATAACCTATGTTGTTAAAGATAACTTTCCCTGCATGTTGACATGAGACATTACACTTTTTGGCTTCTTGCATTTCACTTATTAGATTTACTTATTCGGCTTCTTAATCTCTGATCTAGTGATCAAACATATTGTAATAACTTTTGAAACCAAATTGTCTCAATTATATTCCCTAGAGTTTAACTTGGGTCAGCTACAAATCTCCAAAGAGGTAGTGAATGATGTTGTTCTCCCAAAATGGGCCAAGTCACCTGAAGATTTCATTTGTAAACACAGGAAAGCACTGGTAAGACAATGACTACCTTAATCTTTGGATGAAGTAATGAAACAGAAATACAGTACATGCTTTTATTTTTATTTTATATATATATATATATATATACACACACACACACAAGAAATGGGAGGTTGATAGTAATTAATATAAATCAGAAGCTAGGAACTAGATGATTGATAAGAGAAGCAAAAAGACACAAGGAGAAATCTATGGCCAGCAGAGTTAAGCACAATAATAAGGAATTTCTTTAAATATATTAAGAACAAAAAAAAAATCCTACCAAAGGTACTAGTCTATAGCAGGATGGAAATGATATAATTATCAATAATGATGCAGAAATAGACAGACATGTTCAATAAATATTTCTGTTCTGTACTTGGGAAAAAGCCAGAAGATGTAGTCTTATCATATAATCAGAGTATACTTTCCATTTCAACAGTGGTTGTTTACTTTGTATGGCTGATGTAGATGTAGAGCAACAACTATAATTTTACATTTAGGTGATTAAGACAGATAATTGCGTCAGGAGTAACAGAGTGTATCACTGTGATGCTTCCTTTGTATTTGTGAATCAGGCATTGAGTAGTTATATGTTCCATGGTCTGTTCTGGGTGACCACAGTTGCACACTGGAGAGTTTTTAATTTTCCATTTGTGCATCAAGTATCTGCATCTGTCATGGTTTGAATGGATGAGGTTTAGGGTTGCCCATAAGCTTTGGGGAAGATTGAAACCAGGAATCTTCTGCATTGGGTCTTTCACGAGGTGTGTGTTTGTGACTTCTTGTGAACTCCATTCAGCTTTCCAAGCTTCATCAGTGTTGAAGTTGCATTTTGAAGGTTAAGCGCGTGGGTCGAAAAGGGCTTGCGTGACTTCAACCAGTGGTGAGGGATACCGCTGAGGTCCTGGTGGAAGAGGAGATGTTCGTTTTCTTTGATTCGCTGGAGTTCCCAGAGGGTTGGGCGTCACGGAGAACGGATGAGGGGAGCGATATGTGACAGCACGGGCAGTCAGGGTGTTGGGGTCGACCTGAGGGTTCCACCGATGCACTATATTGCAGTGTTCAGTTGGACATCAACAAGTCGAATGTGGCTGCTTTTGGTCCATACTTTTGGTACAGTACTCCACTACGGAGTACACAAGTGCCATTGCTGATGTCCATAGCGCTGATGCTCACCAGCTTCTGCTTGCCAGTTTCTGGACCAGATTGACACTTGTCTTCATATTGGTGGCTACTTTCTTCAGATGATCGTGGAAGGTTAGCATGTGGTCCAGCTTCACTCCAGGATAAGTTAAAATGGGGTCATGTCGCACAGTGTTGCAGCAGCAAGTCACTTTCAGGATGTGCTTAGTCTTATCTTATTAAGATGGAATGCGGTGACTGTTGTTTTGTGGGGGTTTGGTTTGAGCCTTATTTCCGGAAATATTCCTCCCTGATGTTTAGATCCCCATTCACGGTGGACTCAGTGTTGTTGAAGGTGGCTGCTTGTGTTACCAGGACAACGCCATCCGCATATGCAAATTTGCATGACTTCATTGACAGCATGTCACTTGTGTAGACATTTGAAGAATGTTGGGGCGAGTACTGAGCTTGTAACAGTCCATTGTTGAGGAACTGGGGCAAACTGACTTTGTCACCAAAATGGACACACAGCCACCTATTATCCAGCATTGTCCGTAGCAGGCATAGTGTTTTGAGGCAGGGGATGATCCTTGCAAGCTTTCAGAATCAGGGCTTTAATCCAGACCGTATCATAGGCCAACAGGTCTACAGAGGCTGTGCTGGTTTTGGATTTCAACAGTAACTCAGGAGGAAGTTAAACAGCAGCTACTAAAGTCAGACATTCTTAAATCAGCAAGTCTAATTCAAGAGTTTTTTAAAAGAGCTGGTCAAGGAGTTCTCTGGCCCATTAGTGTATGATTTTCATTAAGTCTTGGAACACTGAGGAAGAAAGCTATGTTGTACCAGTATTTCAATGAGGTGACTCAAATAACTATAGGCCTGTCAGATTGACATCAATCCCAGGCAAAATAACAGAACTGCTGATATAGGACTCAATAAAGAATTAAAGGAGGACAATATAGTTCATGCCAATTAACATTGGTTTATGGAAGGAAGATCCTGTCAGACTAACTTTATCTTTTTTGATGAGATTACAAGTTTGGTTTGTAGGTAATAGTACTGGCGTAATAGACTTCTGTAAGGCATTTGACTTGGTACTACATGACATTAAGAAACTAGAAGAATACAAAATCAACACGGTGCACTTCAAGTGTATTTTAAACTAGCTAATTGATAGGTCTCAGTATGTAAATAGGGCAACATTATCAAGAGGGTGTGTTTCTAGTGGGGTCCCATGGAGATTAGTTTTTTTGCCCTATGCTATTTAACATTTTTATTAATGATCTGGAAGAAAACTAAATCATTACAGATAAAGTTTTCAGATGACGCAAAGATTGGGGGAGTGGTAAATAATGAAAAGGACAGGTCATGGATACAGATTGATTTATATTGCTTGGTAAGCTGGGAGCAAGCATACTGCTCATTTTAATATGGCCGAGTGTCAGATCATACATCTAGGAACAAAAAACACATGCCATACTAACAGGATGGGGGACTCTATCCTGGGAAGAAGTGACTGTGAAAAGGACTTGGGGGTCGTGGTGGATAATCAGTTGAACATGAGCTCTAGTGCGATGCTGTGGCCAAAAGGCAATCCTTGGATATATAGACAAAGGAATATTGAGTAGGTGTAGGGAGATTATATTACCTCCATGTATGGTACTGGTGTGGCTGCTGCTGGACTACTGGGTCCAGTTCTGGTGCCCACAATACAAGAAGAATATTGATAAACTGGAGGGGGTTCAGAGATGAGCCACAAGAGTGATTATTGGTCTGGAAAACCGCCAGAGCAGCCGCCCCCCCGCAGCTCCCAATGGCCAGGAACGGGGAACCGCGGCCAATGGGAGCTTCAGGGGAGGTACCCGTAGGTGAGGGCAGCGCGTGGAGCCCTCTACCCACCCACCCCCCGCCCACCCCCGGGACTGCAGGGAAATGGTGCCAGCCGTTTCCAGGAGCTGCCACCCTGGAGCCGCTCCAGGTAAGCGGTGCCAGGCCAGAATCTGCACCCCGAACCCTTCCTGCCTCCCATCCCCCTGCTGAACCCCCTGCCTGCACCCCATCCCCCTGTCCGGAGACCCCTGCTGCACCCTGCACCCCAACCCTCTGCCCTGAGCCCCCGGCGCACCCCTCCTGCACTCCAATCCTCTGCTCTGAGCCCCCTCCCACTCTCCATACCCCTTCCTGCACCCCAACCCCCGGCCCTGAGACCCCTTGTACACCCGGACTGCTCCTGCGCCCCAACCCGTTGCCCTGAGCCCCTTCCTGCACACTGCACCCCGTCCCACACCCCAACCCCCTTCCCCAGCCCTACATTCATGGCCCTGCATGCAATTTCCCCACCCAGATGTGGCCCTCGGGCCAAAAAGTTTGCTCACCCCTGGACTAGATGATCACAGTTGTCCCTTCTGGCTTTCTAATCTATGACTAAGCATCAGGAAGTTTACTGTTGATCTTTTAAATTTTCTGTTTTAAAATTTCATTCCTTTACTCCTAGCTGTAATCCTTTATTGCAATTATTAAATAATAGGGCTGTCAAACGATTAAAAAAATTAATCGCGATTAATTGCGCTCTTAAACAATAAGAGAATACCATTTATTTAAATATTTGTGGATGTTTTCTACATTTTCAAATATATTGATTTCCATTACAACACAGAATACAAAAGAATGCTAAAGATTCGTATGTCCTTTCATGCTTCAACCACCATTCCAGCATCCATGCGTCCATGCTGATGGCGGGTTCTGCTTGATAACAGTCCAAAGCAGAGCAGACTGATGCATGTTCGTTTTCATCATCTGAGTCAGATGCCACTAGCAGAAGGTTGATTTTCTTTTTTGGTGGTCAGGTGCTGTAGTTTCTGCATCGGAGAATTGAAGACTTCTGAAAGCATGCTGCACACCTCATCCCTCTCAGATTTTGGATGGCACTTCAGCTTCTTAAACTTTGAGTTGAGTGCTGTAACTATTTTTAGAAATCTCACATTGATACCTTCTTTGCATTTTGTCAAATCTGCTGTGAAAGTGTTCTTAAAACAAACATGCTGGTTCATCATCCGAGACTGCTATAACATGAAATATATGGCAGAATACGGGTAAAAGTAGGAGACATACAGTTCTCCCCCAATGAGTTCAGTCACAAATTTAATCAACACGTTTTTTTAACAAGCATCATCAGGATGGAAGCATTATCCTCTGAAATGGTGGCCGAAGCATGAAGGGGCATAAGAATGTTTAGCATATCTGGCACGTAAATACCTTGCAACGCTGGCTCCAAAAGTGCCATGCGAATGCCTGTTCTCATTTTCAGGTGCTGTTGTAAATGAGAAGCAGGCAGCAGTATCTCCCATAAATATAAACAAAAGAGTTTGTCTTAGCGGTTAGCTGAACAAGAAGTAGGACTGAGTGGACTTGTAGGCTCTAACGTTTTACATTGTTTTGTTTTTGAGTGCAGTTATGTAATAAAAAAAATCTACATTTGTAAGTTACACTTTCATGATAAAGAGATTGCACTACAGTACTTGTAGGAGGTGAATTGAAAAAATACGATTTCTATCATTTTTTACAGTGCAAATATTTGTAATAAAAAATAATATAAAGTGAGCAGTGTACACTTTATATTCCGCGTTGTAATGGAAATCGATATATTTGAATGTGTAGAAAAACATGCAAAAATATTTAATAAATTTCAATTGGTATTCTGTTGTTTAACAGTGCGATTAATTGATTAATTTTTTTGAGTTAATCGTGCGAGTTAACTGCAATTAATCAACAGCCCTATTAAATAATACCTCTCCTTTGTTCACGTTAATGTCCTTAGCGCATATGCATATTCTTACACATCTATTGAACTGCTGCTGATGTGCATGCATCTTAGGCAGTTTGTGGGCACTCTAATCTTTTTGTGTTTAACCCCACCAGTGTATCTGGGAGAAAGAGTTAGTACTTCAATTGTTGATATTAATTCTTTTTGTTTTAGGAGTCTGAGTATGTCTCTGCTCATCTCCATGAATGGATAGATCTGATTTTTGGCTACAAACAGAGGGGACCAGCTGCAGTGGAGGCGCTCAATGTGTTCTATTACTGTACTTACGAAGGTACAAAACTATGCTCTCTTCTTGTCATTGCAATCATATTTGTGGGGTTTGAGAAATATCTGGAAATAGATTCCTCATCGTGAATGCAGTATAGTGCCATATGGTAAAAGAACAGAATATTTGATGATCAGATAAGGAAATGTGAATTTTTAGTTAAATACCCTCTTTAGCCCTTCTGTAGGAACTTTATAATTGCTTCTGTTCAATTAACAAACTGTTCTTTAAGATTCCATTGGAAACATAATGGAAAACATTGGAACTTATTTTCTAGAGTCTAGTCATAGTAATTTACTATAGAACATATTTTAGAAGGTAAACTTTAGAAAGTCTTTAATCAAGAAAGTATATTCTGGGTTATTTTTTGCATGCATTAAATAAAGAAAATTTATCTTCCCAAAAGCAGATGCTGCAACCAAAACACTTACTAACTTCTGTAGGAGAAAGTTTGCAGAATGGAACTTTTAGAAGACTATGTAAAATAAACTCATGGTGGTTGATAATTATATAGAGAGAAGGGGTAATGATTTTGCAGTTAGTGTGTATTTTCCTACTTGTGTTTTGTATCTCTTTCTTCAGTGAATTATGTGTAGACAATGCTGCTTTTTGTTTTACTGCCCTCTGCTATTCTGGTTATGATTCCAGGAGCTGTGGATTTAGATGCCTTAACAGATGAGAAGGAAAGGAAAGCTTTAGAAGGGATGATTAACAATTTTGGACAAACACCCTGTCAGCTGCTGAAGGTAAATCTCTTTTTGTAGCAATAAACACACAAGTTCCATATCAGTCAGTTTTGGGAAGATATACATTTGAGTGGCAGGGGCTTGTGGAAGGATCGTGCAACCATTGTGATGGCCATTGTTCCTTTAAGAGTCTATTCCAGGTATTATAACCTGTAAGTTCTAGGAAACCCATAATTTGTAGGAAAGTTAATCTTCTAGGGTGTTATCATTAATAAAGAAGACCTGGTATAAAATTTTCAAAAAAGCCTAATTCCCATTTTCAAAGGGGACTAGACACTTAGGAGCCTAAGTCCCATTGACTTTCAATTCGATTTAAGCACCTAAGTATCTAAGGGTATGTTTTCACTACCGGCCGGATCGGTGGGCAGCGATCGATCCCCAAGCACTCTCCCATCGACACCTGTACTCCAGCTCGGTGAGAGGCGCATGCAGAGTCGACGGGGGAGCGGTAGCAGTAGCATTCGACTCACCGCGGTGAAGACACCACGGTAAGTCAATCTAAGTACGTCAACTTCAGCTACATTATTCACGTAGCTGAAGTTGTGTAACATAGATTGATCCTCCCCCTCCCAGTGTAGCCCAGGACCAAGTCACTTTTGAAAATGGGAATTAGACTCCAGAGTCACTTAGGAGCCTTTGAAAATTTTATCTCTGGTATTTCATCTTCCGATATAACTTAAATAGATGTGGAAACAACTTTCTTCATAATTTTGCCACTTAATATTTTTGAGCGCTAACTATAGCTCTGAGAAAAGCCCCTTCAGATAGACTTGCCATCTAGTCAATTTTTTTAATCAGATTATTCATAGGAGTCGTTTGCTTTCTGCATGCCTTTAAAAATTATTTTATAGTACTAGGTATTTTGTTAAATATGCTCCTGTAAGATCGGAAGTACATTTTTGTTGGCGTTAGTCCAATTCTCCACTTCTATTCCTTTCTGTCCAGGTTTCCACTCCAGTTTTCCCTAGTGTCTAGTCCTAAGGCTGTCTAAATTCTAGAACAGATGTGACATTCTACAAGTGTTATGTATAGTAACCCTTTCATGCTAGCTTTCATGAGAGGAAAGATTAACAACATGGCTTGTAATAAAATCTAAATGTTCCTTTTTTGGTATGAATGGTAAATATTTCTTTCTCAAATAATAAAGCCAGCTTTAAGAAAAAGCCACCAAATGAATGTAACAAAATCTTTCCCTCTCCCTATCCCATGTAGAGTAAATCTTCCAAGTAAATCAGCCAAGGTTTTCTTTGAATAGAAAAATGGTCTAGAAACAGTAATTCCAGAGGACTCCCTTCATCTGAATTTAATATATTGAGTTAGAAATACAGTTTACATTCTCCTCTTGACTCTGAATACCGTACATGACTTGAACAGTTCAATAAAAGATTATTTCCTGCTATGTTGAGATTGTGTATAAATTTGATTTAAAAAAAAAATTGATATTGTCTCCTAGGAGCCTCATCCTGCGAGATTATCTGCAGAGGAGGTAGTACAGAGACAGACCAAAAGTGACAGCTCAACCCTGAATCTGTTCCAGCATCTCCCTGAACTTAAGTCATTCTTCGTAGAGGTAGCAACGGACACATATTGCATTGCATGTGTTTTAAGCCTAGTCTGAAACCTCTAATACGTTGGAATAAAAGGTGGTCAGCAGAGTAAAAATAAACTTGCTTATAATGTAAAGAAAATTTTGTACAAAACATCTAATAAATCATTTGTATAGAAGGAGATGTTTCTTTGCAGTGAATTTACAGAGGTTGAGTAAGTTTACTTACCCTCATCCTGCAGTGATTCTGTAACATTTATTTTAACTATCTAAATGTTACATTTTATCCTTTTTGCTTCCTTAGCCTTCCTACTTTCCAAATGCCTACATGCAGGCTGGAGAGAGATATCCTGGGCCCACTGTAGGCAATGGCAAAATTCCCATTGACTTCAAAGTGGTCAGGATTTCTCCCCTAGTGTTAGTGGCCGAACTTAGCTATTTAAGATGTGTGTACCTCTACCTGGTAGTGCAACTTTATCTACCAGGTAACTAAAGTATTTGTACCACCTATGGATGTTTGTCAACTGAAAATGTCATTTCTCGTAGGGTATCAGTGATGGTGTTCCCATTGTCAAGGCTGTTGTTCCCAGGAACCAGTCACGTTCCTTTATGTCTCAAGGGAGCCCAGAGATCCTGGTGAGTTGGATGTGTCAGTACAGCTGTTTGAAACTCTGGGTTACATATGACTGCACTGTTCCTAAAATTAACCTTTATATTGACAAAATGTGGGTGCTAATAATGTTCTAGATGTCATAATGACATTGGGGATCGAGATAACGTGTTACTATCAATGTGAATCTAGGTTCTTATAACAGTCCCCATCTTAATAATCTCTTTGGAAGTGCTCATATATTGTTTAATTTCTTCCACTCACATTTGTGTAGGCAAATTAGGCATAAATAAACCTGTGGCTAGTCAGGTTTTGTACACCTGTGTCTAAAGATTTGATTCTGTTCCTTTCAAATCATTGACAAAAATAGTACACTACATTAAAACTAGATGGAATTACTTTCACACTGGCTCAGTAACAAAACGACTCTGGGAATGTCTTTTAATTTGTCATAACTTTAAATGCTAGTTACTACCACTGAGTATTTCAAAGAAAATAAAATACAAGAATTAAATAATTATGATGAAATGCATGTGCAAAGCACAGGCCTTCTTACCAGCCTGTGTCTCAAGTACCAATCGCTGTTCTAGCTAGCCAATATATATCACACACAAGCATCATTCACTGTTCTATCTAGGCAGTATATACCATACGTTAGAGTCATAACTAAGCAGGGCTTTGGAGCTGTGCTGCGGCTCAGCTCCAGGCAAAAACCTGCAGCTCCACTGCTACAGAGCTGCTCCGCACTCCAGCTCCAGGTTCCGCTCCAAAGCCCTGTAACTAAGGCTAAGATTTTGTCATGGTTATTTTTAGTAAAAGACACGAACAGGTCACGGGCAATAAACAAAAATTCACGGAAGCCGTGACCTGTCTCTGACGTTTGCTGCTGCGGCTCCAGGGTTTCCCCTGCCACCGTGGTGGCTGGAAGCTCCAGGGGGCCCCTCCTCCACCCACTGTGGCTGGGAGCTGCACGGTGACCATATTTCCCAAAGAGAAAATGGGACACTCCCAGCCACTCGCCTGAGGTGTGTCCCCCCACCCGAGTCTTTTGCCTCTTCCTGGAATCCTGAGGAGGGCCCACTCAGGAGTCTGTCACCTGTCGCTAGAACCTTGCAGGGGACCTCCTGTCGCTGCTGTTGCCTGTCACTGGAACCCTGCCAGGGCCCCCGCTGGCTGCCAGCTCCAGAGTCTGAAACAGAGAATGTCATGGAGGTCTCTGGAAGTCAGGGATTCCTTGACTTCCATGGCGTCCATGACACATACGTAGCCTTAGTCATAACTCGTTATTTTAAAAAAATAATAAAACAAAAAACCTCAGACTCTCCATCCTGTCCTCATGATAGTGCTAGCCTCAGCTGGATCAGTTTGGTGGTAAACTCTTGAGAGACCTGTGTTGGCTCAGATGCAAGCTCTGTTATTGGGAAAGACATGCAAAGAAGAGGGCTTTGCAACATCACACAATTTCATTGATTTTTATCAAACTTACTTTTTCAGGTGATAGCAAGTCTGAACTGCATTATTGGAACCCACGGGTGGCTACCATATGATAGAAATATCTCCAACTATTTTACATTCATCAGAGATCCAACTGTGACAAATCCCAAGTACGTAAAGAGGAGGAAAGGTGCAGTAGTGAACTCTATTATAAAACTAATATCAGTCAAAGTACTATAGGTACAGTCTTCTTCTATAGTGATTTGATAGCATTGCTTTAATTATCTGTGATTTTTAATTAAAACCTAACATCTATATAGTGTGCTTTACATTTTTCAAAGCTTTGACATCCCCTAATATTAATTAAACTACAGTTTTTCTCTGAAAAGGGACTATAAAAATGCTATTGTAAGGTTCTGTCTTCATTGTCTATTACTGACTTTCAGACCAATTTACTAAAATGTTTTTCTAACTGCTAGCCCTGCAAACTCATTCTGGCATCTGAGAGTCAAGTTTGCTTCATTATTCTCATGCATCATCATTCATAATAAATGTTCTGCAGATCTGGCCTTGTTTACATCTATGCAGTTCATATCTTCCAGCTATGTTTTCAGTGACATCTGTGCAATTCCCATTGCATTCACTAGGTTTGCACAAGGGTAACTGATTGGAATTTAATAAACTCTTTAGTTGGTGATGGACTAAGAGGAATAGAGCTCACTCTTCCTTACATATGTTAGCTTGACAGTATTAACGGGAGTCAAGAGTAGTTAAAACACTTGTCATCAAAGTGAACAGATATGAGACTGAATACATGGGAGGAGTAGATTTCCTGAGTAAGAAACTACCATTTATAGTCCCTTTCCACAGTAGAACCACACTTTAGATTACAAACTGTACCACGCCTTTTGATTGTTTACAAGAGGTTTGTCTTTTTACAGAATTTTGAAAAAATGTTTTTCTATAAATACTATTTAATGTGGATTAAAGTTATCCACAGAGTCTCAAACCAGGTAGGATATTGAATAAAGAACTAGCATGAAATCCTGGCCCTCCTGAAGACAAAGGGAATTTTTTAATTGATACCGGGAGTGCCCGGATTTCACCCCTGGTGTTCCTAGGTACATATTCTTTATGTATATGTAATATTAACATAGGGCAAATTTTAACTGTAAAATTTGTTTTCAGAACCCAGCGTAGCATAAATGGTCCTTTCGCTCCAGGGCTAGAGATCACCTCTAAACTGTTTGTAGTGTCCCATGATGCAAAGTTGCTGTTCAGTGGAGGGCACTGGGACAATAGCATCAGAGTGACATCGCTCACAAAGGGCAAGTTAATTGGACAGCATGTCAGACACATGGGTGAGTAAACTATTTTTGTTTTGAATTATGAAATTATATATTTTATACATGGTTTCTGTAACACAAAAATCTGACACTTTGACTATTACAAGGCTCAATCTTTTATAAAGGATAATAGAATAGTGTATTTGGATCAACTTGCAATGAAAGAATACGCTAGTTTCTCCCATTCTTGCCATCACACTCTGTGGTTCAAGTAGGACTAATGAAAACCTATGTGCCCAAGTATTTATAGTCATTCCAATAATAGTCTAGTGTGTTTTAAAAACAATCTTTATTTTTTTAAGATAAGATAATAATGATTACTTTTAATGTTTGTCCTGCTCATGGCTAGGGCTTTATTACTACAACTAGGATTTTAGATTCTAATCAGTCTTGAAAATGTATACCACTTTCCTGGTGTAGAGTTTGTGTTTGTTTGCAAATGTAACTACATTGCTGGCATGCTGCACAGCATCCCATTGCCACCAAATGTCCATCCGTTTTAAAGCTGGAAAAAATGTTTAGATAAGATGCAAAGTTAAGGTAATTTGTTTTCTTTCCTTTATAGATATTGTGACCTGTTTGGCTATAGATTTCTGTGGAATCCATTTAATTTCAGGTTCCAGAGACACGACGTGTATGATATGGCAAATAGTTCAGCAAGTAAGTATTCCTGCACAGCTTTAGAAGCAGCCTTCTGGAGGGTTCTGCTTTAATGCTTTGTTCACCAATCTACCAGTCCAGTTTGTTTACAGACTCATTAGTGTTTCATTAGAGGAGTTGTTCGTTTA
Source organism: Malaclemys terrapin pileata (assembly GCF_027887155.1). Classification (NCBI taxonomy): domain Eukaryota; kingdom Metazoa; phylum Chordata; order Testudines; family Emydidae; genus Malaclemys; species Malaclemys terrapin. Next base: position 20,706,116 of record NC_071515.1, on the reverse strand, counting down.
TTTGTTTGCTCTGTCTGTCATGTTTGCAGGGTAAAACAGACTTCTAAAAATTATGATGAGTTCTGTATCTCCCTTAGACTGTTCCATGGTTTTCAAGTACACTTATTAGTATTTCTGCTCCATTTATTATAGTGGCATTAATAATGTTACCTAGAGTACTTTTATTTGGTTAAGGTGCTTTGCAGACAATATATAACAGCCCTTTGAGGTAGATAAGTAAATATTATTCCTATTTTACTGGTGGAGAAAATGAAGCTGGAAACTAGAGGAGGTGGCCTGTCCAGCATCTCAAGAGTTTGTGTCAGAGACAGGATTAGAACTCAGGTGCTCCTGATTTCTAATCTTGTTCTCACAGTACTAGATCACATCTCCTCTCTTCTGGTGTTCTGTTTAATGCTGATGTGTAACTGTCACTGGATGGCTGGCTCTTTAAAGAGAGGTGGGTCTCAGCCAACTCTCTTCCCCACATGGGGACAATGAAGGTCCTTTGACCTCTGGGTCATATGACTCAATCAGGCCTCTGTGATAGGTAAGGGAGAGGTCTGGTAATGAGAGACCAGGGGGAGATAAGGTATGTCTACGCTGCAATTGAACACCCATGGCTGGCCTGTGTCGGCTGACTTGGGCTCAGGCTACGAGGCTGTTTAATTGCGGCGTAGGAGTTCCAGCTCAGGCTGGAGCCTGGGCTCTTCGACCCTCCCCCCTCGAGGGGTCCCAGAGCCTGGGCTCCAGCCCAAGCCCGAACATCTACACCAGGGATCGGCAACCTTTGGCACCGGTTTGTTTACCTGCCGCATCCACTAGTTCGGCTGATCGCGGCTCCATTGACCGCAGTTTGCTGTTCCAGGCCAAAGGGGGCTGCGGGAAGTGGCAGCCAGCACATCCCTCGGCCCGTGCCGCTTCCCGCAGCCCCCATTGGCTTGGAGTGGTGAACGATCGGCCGAACCTGCGGATGCGGCAGGTAAACAAACCAAAACTTATGATTTCACAAATGGAAACTAGATATGATTTTTAGTGTGCTAATTTAAGCCTCTAAAATGTGAGGTTGCCTTTACCAATGTTAAACATAGCACAAAATGGCAGGGTCTAAATAAAAGAAGACCCCAAGGGTGGTGATAGTGGAAAGATAATTTTAGCATAAGTTTTCATTCTTCTTTATAAAAGGCAACTTTTCAACTAGGAAAACATCCTGGTTTACACTTTTGAAAGCCTGGTAATTCCTATACATGAAAGCAAGAGAGGAAAGAAGGAAAGTGGACTGCATAGACAAACAAAGTAACTTGGTAGTAGTGACTTTTGGCATCATTGTCCTTATGCTGATGTACCAGCAGGCTACCCATTTTCTGAGTTAATAAAACTTAGCCTAGCCCTGCGATACCCCTTGATTTATCTTGGTTTACCAGATGTTCTTTGCACACCTCAACATGCAAGTTGCATTTATTAAGGCTATTAGGGAAAATGGAAGTGTTACAAGCTACAGCTCCTGCTGTGTCTTCCGGACAATATGCCTGATTTTATCTTCTTGTATCTTGTATAAGAGTCATTTAGAGCTAAATCCAGCTAGCACACTGTAATGTCAGCACATTGGCATGTAAACAGATACTCTGACAGATGTATGCAGTGAACAAGAAATCCTGCTGTCACTTAGCAGGATACCACATGTTTGACAGGTTATACACTGAGAACATTTTATAGTTGCTTTCAGAAAGAAAGTAGTTGACACGAATGGAGCCAACCTCAGAAAGTTGAGGGTAGAACTCTCTCTTGTTGAATCCATATGCCTAGAGCTAACTGAAATTTGGAATTTCCATTTCACAAGAAATTCTGACATTTTAGCATTTGTTTGTACCAAATTGGGACTAAAAGTTTAAATTTTGAAATTTTGTCAGTACAGAAATTATGAAAAAAATGTATTAATGTGTCAAGATTTTGACATTATTGATTGAAGTGAATTCCGATAGTGATGCATTACCTAATAGGAGACAGATGCACGCATTCTTCCATACGGGTCATGATCCTTGGGTGGATTACATCTCCTGTAATGCATGTAATCCTGTAACTCCCATGATTCACCATGCAGCTCAGGCAGAGAAATCTGCATTTCATTGTGGGAGATGGAGTCCTCCAGGGAGCCCAGCCATAGGAGAGAATCAGGGGCCTGAACTACAACTCCCATTAGACAATGTGGTGATAGGGAAATGCAGTTCAAGGTTTTGTTGAACTGACTCAAAACTGATTGTTTCTGGTCAATTAAGAAAATCAGAATATTCCAATCTAAATTGAACTAACCTGAAATGAAATATTTCATTTAGGTTTTCCTTATGGAAAATTGAAATGTTGGGCAAAATCAAAATTTTCTTGTGGAAAACTTTGGTTTTGCAGAAACTGCATTTTCCATCGGAAAATCATTCCAATGGGAAAGTCCTGATGAGCTCTACTTATTTATTTTATTTGTTCAGACTAAGGACCCTGCTAAAACTGCTTCTTTTCCCTACCCCAACAGTGCAAAGCAGCATTCAAAGTTATGCCACCAGCACCAGTTAAGCCACTTTTTGTTTGGGGGAATCTTTGGGTGGTTTAAGACCCGTGGAATTGACTCCCTTCCTCGTAGTGCCCAGTGTAGGGAGCATGTAGGGGTCATTGTCAGGAAAATAGGGTGTGGCCAAGAAACTGCAATCTCCGCCAGATCCCTGCCGCCATGAGGGCCATAGACATTTAATTGGGAATTGGGGACTGAACCAATGCCTAATGGCCCCACGACTAGGGCAATGCAAAGGTGGCTTACAACCATAAGCTCACACTCACTTTCTCAGTTGCTGTACTGGTGCAATATGACCCGTTCCCAGGGTGTGTTCAGTGCCTAGATATTATGGGGATTCGTGCTCTATAAATACCCATGGCAGACAGATCAATAAATCTTGCACTTGCTGTGTATTTCAGCATTAGCACTCACTGGATTCTGAATTGATCATGCTGCTTTTCCCTGAACCCATGTCCCTGTTGCCATGGTGTGTCCCATTGCGTGCATCTGCTAACACCCCTCTACGCTGCCAAGAGTTTTTGTCCCCACCAATATGAAAGCAGTGGGACAAATGTCCTGCCTATTGCTACTTGTTCACTCCGTTGCTCTGCATTGCCAAATTCTTTTCTGGATCCTCATCCAGTCGTGTGTTCTGATATATCTTCTTGCTGCTTAGCACTGTCACGTGTGCCTCATATTTTCAAAGTTTTGGTTGGCATTCATTTCTCCATACTGTAAGGCAGAAGAGAAATTGTTTTCATACCCATCTCTTTACACACTGTGCATGCCAACAACAGACCCCACTTAAAGTGATTTTGAATATAGTTACATTATGTTAAAAGTGAAATGGAAGTACCAAATTGTTTTGGAGTGGTGGAGTTCCCTTAATGAAAGCTGTACCCTTACAGGAAGTTGTTTTGTGAAAAATATTGTAAGAGATCCATTATATCTCTCTCAAAGCAGAATCAGATTGGCTGTTTCTCTATATTGCCTCAGGATATGAGACAAAATTGATATAATGTTTATGCAAAATAGTCTTCACTCTCTTTAATTACATTCTGAAGAAGACTGTGAACACAAATATCAAAGGAATTTAATTCATCCTTGTGATTTAATAAACTGAGGCACAAAAAGGGATGCTGACTTAGGTGGCTCTAAATGTGAGCAACAATAGAAGTAAAGTGTGATGGCTGGCCTACCTCAAGTACACCCAGTGCATATGATGATAACGATATCCTGTATGTGTTCTTCAACTGTGAGAAAATCTATAAATGTATCATTTTATGTTGATATCAGGGAGGAGTTCCTGTAGGCCTGGCACCTAAACCCTTGCAGATTTTGTATGGACATACTGATGAGGTATCCAGTGTTAGCATCAGCACTGAACTGGACATGGTGGTATCTGGAGCCAGGGTAAGCATCTTCATGATTTTTCTTCAAAGGAGTGATATTTACTACTAGGATTAGTGATTTAGTGTAGCTGGAAAAAACATTACTGTTTCCTTGTTTCCTCTTTTCCCTTTTGGGTAAGGAGCAAGTCTTGTACCATGTCAACACACACACTGCATAATTCACTTACTCTCATACTGCTCTCACAGAGTAGGCCACAGCTCTTTTGCACAGGTGAATGTCTAAAGTGTGTATAACCATCTGAAGAAATCCAGTTTCCTGTAGGAATACTCATGCTACCGAACTCCTTTTCTGCCTCAGCAAACACAAACTACTTGTCTTTACCTCTGAGGCTCTCCACAGCTTAGTCACACCCTACCTACCAGCTCTATCAAGCTGTTGACCTCTGTTTCCACTCTGATGATGGCCCACTTTCATCACTAAATAGCCCAATTCTACCTCAAGCACCTTCGCATTTTGTCCCATTCCACCCCTCAGGCATGGGAGGAGGCTCCCCATAAAAGATCTGCAAAGCCACTCTTTTGTCTTCCTTCAAATTCGCTGCTCTGCCATGATGCCTCCAAGACACTTGATAACAGCTACGCAGGGGTGTCCTGTGACTGCTACTTTCTGTGTGAAATACGATTTGTTTCACTGCTACCTTTTCCTCCTCCCCCACCCGCATTTGTTTGTTTTTCTCCACCTGTTGTCTCCTCATATGCTGAGATTGTAACTCTTAAGGGGAAGGACTCTGGTTTTTTTTTTCCACTATCTGTGTAAGGTGTCTAGCACAGTGGGGCCATGTAATTCCTTCTTGAAGAACTACTACTGCACCTTAAGATCTTTTAAAATGTTATTTTCCCTTGCTCCAAATAATTACCTTATGTGAATATTACCGTAAAGAAATAGCATTGAGTTTTTTGTCTTAACAGGATAGCACTGTGATTATTCATACTATTCGGAAAGGTCAGTACATGAGGACTTTGCGACCACCTTGTGAGAGTTCCCTTCTGCTGACTGTTCCCAACCTGGCTGTATCCTGGGAAGGACACATAGTTGTCCACACCAGTATAGAAGGAAAGACTACTCTCAAGGTACTTCACAAGTTTCAACCCAAGGTCATAGAATGCTGGTGTGTGTTTTGCTGTAAACACTAAACATAAATGTACCTGGGGTTTTTTTGAAGTAGAGCTAGTTTCTTAGGAAATTCTGTGTGCAAGCTGCCCCACAGATGCACCAAAATTTCTCAAACATTGAGAGGGACAGTCTGACCTAGAGGGACAACCTTTAGGGTTCATGGTGTAATTCATTCTCGCTGTCTATTCAGTGTAGGGATGTCTCTTTTGATGAAGGCTTGTGTAATTGCGCCAAGAACTGGAAAGAGGCTTGTACCTAATGTTAACAGTCTGTGTTTGTTAACTTTCAGGACATGCTGCAAGCCCCAGCTTTTTTCCTTGCCCTGTAGGATTTGGGAGGGTGGGTGAGGCTGGGAAGGGGGACTCTGGTTTGTTTGGTGGGGCTTATTAATTTTTTGTTGTATTCGTGTTGCTGCTGGGGTTGTGCTATCTGTGGGTGAGTGCCAGAGGCTGTTTAAGTATGAATGTATTTTTAAGTTTGTCAAGCATGCCCGTAGATCAGATTGTAGTGCGGTAAAAATATAAATAAATACAGGTTGAACCTCTCTAGTCCGGCACCCTCGGGACCTGACCGGTGCCGAACCAGAGAATTTGCCAAACCACAGGAGGTCAATGAAGTGTGCCAATGGGTCTCCATAGGCGTGGGAAGTAGGGTGCGGAGGGTGCTGCAACGCACCCAGTGGGGGCCCCGCTGCCACCTGGGGTCCCAGCCACCGGCCTCCCGCCTGGGGGCTCCAGTGCCAGCCTCAGCTGCCAGCCCCTCGCCCAGGGTCCCAGCCCCAGCCCCAGAGCTTGAACACTACTAATCAGCTGTTCGCAGTGCTCCGGAAGCACTGGGAGGGTGGGGGAGGAGTTGGTAAGCGCAGGGCCGGCGCACAAGAGGTGCAGGGGGTGGGGGGAGCTTGGCGCCAGTGGATGCTCCGCACCCACTAATGTTTCCCTGTGAGTGCTCCAGCCCCAGAGCACCCATGGATTCGGCGCCTATGCTGGACCACGGATGTTGCCGGACCAGGGAGTGCCAGATTAGAGAGATTCAACCTGTATTTAATTCTACAAGCTGCCATCAGATACTAACAGCTTTCGTTACTACCAACCTTGGCTAAATTCCTATTAACAAGGTGAATGTATAAGTAATAAATCCTTAATCCGTTCAATCCTCCGTGAGTAATTTCTTTTTAATCTCTTCAGGATAAGAATGCATTACATCTCTATTCTGTGAACGGGAAGTATTTGGGCTCTGAGAGTCTAAAGGAGGAAGTGTCAGACATGTGTGTGACTGGCGAATATATTGTGATGGGGAGCTTACAAGGATTCCTTTCCATACGAGATCTCTATAGGTAACAGACCAGCATCAGTAGATTATCACTGCAGATAAGATGTACTGCACCAGCATGGTGGTTTATTTACATATAGGTATTGGTGTATGATGTGGAGATCATGAAGGGTGTGACTTGTCATTCTTTTTCAAAAGAAGTCACAGATGGCTATTCTCTCATTGCCCTGTCCCCTGATACTGGAAAATCAATTTGCAAAGGAAATCCAAAATTACAATCAGGTCCCTTATGCTCCTATTTGGATTTTCTGAAGGGCAGGAAAGACCTATTTGTCAGCTGGGAATGCCACTTCTGGTGCATGACTGCACTGACAGCCCTTATCCCAATACTGGGAATGTCCTCCTCAATATCTGGGAAGGGACAGAGTTGGATGCAGACTTGGGGCTTGATCCAGCAAGATACTGAGTATCTGTGATTCCCATCAAAGTCAGTGGGAGCTGTGGGCTAAGCTCCTGGCATAATCAAGCCCATGGTGAGCAGCTGTAACTTCAGTTTAAAATCCTCTCTTCTTTCCGCTGCGCAGATTCACTGGCCTTTGCCCCCAGAAGGAGGAAACATACCTGCTCCAGGGGTAACTGCAGCACTAAGTCTGCTCTCCTGTCACTCTGCAGAGAGATTTCTTTCTCTACTGATTCTGTCCCCAGTGCACAACCCTGTTACTAAGGCTATAGCCTGGGGATGGGATTTGGCCCTCTATGTCAGGGGTGGGCAAACTACGGGCCACGGGATGGATCCGGCCCGCCAGCTGTTTTAATCCAGCCCTTGAGTTCCCGCTGGGGAGCAGGGTCTGAGGCTTGCCCTGCTCCGGGCCCCAGCTGGGGAGCAGGGTCGGGGGGCCACTCCGCATGGCTCCCGGAAGCAGCGGCATGTCTCTCCTACAGCTCCTATGCTTAGGGGCAGCCAATGGGAGTTGCAGGGGCGGCGCCTGCAGACGAGGCAGTGCGCAGCAGAGCTGCCTGGTCGCGCCTCCGCATAGGAGCCGGAGTGGGGGACATGCCGCTGCTTCCGGGAGCCGCTTGAGGTAAGCGCAGCCCAGAGCCTGCACTCCTGAGCCATCCCCCCCACACCCTCCCCCAATCCCCTGCCCCAGCCCTGATTCCCCCTCCTGCCCTCTGAATCCCTTGGTCCCAGCCCGGAGCACCCTCCTGCACCCCAAACCACTCATCCCCAGCCCCACCCCAGAGCCCACATCCCCAGCTGAAGCACTCACCTGCCCCCCGCACCCCACTTCCCCAGCCCAGAACCCCCTCCTGCACCCTGAGCTCCTAATTTCTGGCCCGACCCCGGAGCCCACACCCACAACCAGAGCCCTCACCACCTCCTGCATCCCAACCCCAATTTTGTGAGCATTCATGGCCCGCCATACAGTTTCTATACCCAGATGTGGTCCTTGGGCCAAAAAGTTTGCTCACCCCTGCTCTATGTAGAAGTTCACTATAACTTGAATTACAGTGTATTGAAACAGATTGGGACTTACTGTGAAACCCTATTTTATAATGCATCTGAGTTCACTCTCAGTGAGTTCAGCTGTAGTATGGCTCTATCCATTACGTATAATGTATAGCACTTAAATATTTAATGTATTTTTTGTATGGTTTTGCTTATTTCAGCCTGAATCTCAGCATCTCCCCCTTAGCCATGCGACTGCCGATTCGCTGCATTTCTGTTACCAAAGAATACAGCCACATCCTTGTAGGCTTGGAGGATGGCAAGTTGATTGTCGTTGGTGTTGGCAAGCCAGCTGAGGTAAAACCCACCATCAAGAACTTTGTCTACCGAACAGTGGGAAATTCACTTATTTCTGCTTTCCAGTTGAGCAAGAGGTCTCCTCTATGGCAGGGCAAACTTAAGAGCAAGTTTGAGTTTTCAGTAGGAAAGAAATAATTTTTGAGACGGCTCTATGCATAGAGATTTCTCTATAAGAAACGAGCATATAGGGGACGCAGATGGGAAAAAGCAGACTCAGTTGGACTAACCTGCAGACTTTGTCATAGTCGAATAAGCAAGAGGTCAGAGTAACTAACATTTTCTGAATGTGGTAGTGTTGTCTGTCACTTCTCAGAAACAAGTTCTGAATAGTATGTGATACCTTCGTTATAAATGATGAAGTAACTTCCCAGAAGAAAATTGGAAACAAAAAAGAATGAGCTACTTTCTTTTAAGTTTTGGCTTTTGTCAGATACCCTTTACTATATGTTGCCTCCCTTTTTGAAAAAGTCCGTATTTCTCACCATTCAGAATCTCTCATTGTAACTGCACAAAGATACCCTGTGTAGCCTGCTCTGTGCTCCTTACGGTGGATGTAAATGTATAGGTACTGCATATGCACTATCAGTTACAGAGCATCCCTATGTAAAATAGCAATACCCACTTTGTCATGTTCAAATCAGGGGTTTCACAGTAACTACTTGTAACACCTCTGTCAAAGTATTTCACCAATATTATGAAGAGAGGCAGGGTTAGGCTTTCTGAATCTCTGGAGTGCTACAGTTTATTTTAAGTTGAAAGTTCCTACTATTAACTATTACAGCCAGAAGGGTGACTTTAAATTGAGGTCTGCTTGACCTTCAGTATTTGCTAGAAAAGTATGTATTAAAGTAATGTATATTTTATTAATTTTGAAAACATACTGGCATCTTAGTTCTAAGTGTCTGAAACTTTTCTAGTTAAGGGAACATAGTTTACTGAAATATATCCTGCTTAGGATCTTCACAGAATGAGAGCCTGATCCTGCTTCTATAGAAATCAGTGGCAAAACTTCCATCCATTTCAAATTAAACAACTTTTTCTATTATAGAATTAATGGATAGCTTCTTGTGTTGTAGATAAGAGACTCTTGTGATAGCTTTTTAAAAATCACCAGTGTTTTATAAAGATTTTCCAGTCTTAAAAAAACTCTGCTAGGCTGGAATTTGTCATTAATTATCTGAGATTTAAAGTAAATTTAATTAAGAACAAAGAAATCTGACTTCCCCACTATGCTACATTCCTAGGGTTGGATTCCTCCTAAGGATATGCAGGTTTTTCCACAAGCTTTATGAGTGTGTTCAGTTTATAATTCAGAGCATTTGGAGGATTAATATCTGTATAAACAGATTAAAAAACAATAATGGTAGGGACAACATTTATCCCATATTTTCCTGTTTCCTCTGATTTGTAAAAATCATTTTATTGTGTTTAAAAGGTATTAACTTTTTTGTTTGACAAGTAAAATACGGAGATAAGAAATTAAGGACTTTCAAATTCCTCCTACAGAAGGTAATCTCTGTTACGAGTTGGGCTTCAGTGGTGATACTATATTTAGCCTTAGAACAAAAGGAGGTTCTTTCTAAATATTTTATTAAACATAATAGTAAAGTGCTGTTGAGACTAAGGTTGACCTTTTGCCTTTATGCTTTGACAATATAATCAGAGATGGAGTATAATGAATTTGTGTTCTGGTTTAGAAAGCCATATAGTTGCTTAGAACACTGCAGAAGTCTGCAGGATCGTTCCCTGTTCGAGCTGACACCACTGATGACTTGTTGGATTCTGTTTAGCTGCTCAATATATAGTTACAAAGTACCAGACTTATGATGAGACACCTTTTTCTGAACTTTGTGCCATTGAAGGATGATTTTCTTTAACCATAAGGGATTTCATATTCTGGTCTATTGCCAGAATAGGATCACCACTGGTCAATCCCAGGTCTGGTAGTTATGAAGTTAATTAAAACAGTTTCTGACAGAATACTGTCAGATATTCAGATATGATACAAATTCACTAAATCCATGATTTAACATTGCCTTTGGTTACTTGTCACTGTGAACAGCTTATTACTTGTCTTTACTTATGGAATATTCACTGTAGATTACATTTGTTTAATAATTCTTGCACTGAACACTTCACCCAGGATCAGTGGAAGTCTAGAAATTTGGCATCATGAGAACTCTTCTCTATCTCTTTCTCCCATTTTGCCATCGCTGACCTGCAATAGTCCATCACTTACAGGACATTGTCAAGTAGTCTTTTTAATTATCTTTTACTCTTCATTTCTAGTAATTCCCTCTTAAAATAAAATGTTCTTCCTACTAATTTTGTTCATTTCCACTTGGCAATCATTTTTTCTTTTTAACAAAATAGCAATTTAGAATCCAGAACCCACTCCCCACAAAATAAGAACAATTTTAAAGTAGGTAAAGTATTAAACCTATCTTGCCTGACAGTGTCCCTTTAACTGTTCAAAAGTGGAAAAGATAATGATCAACATTTGTCTTTTTGTTCTTTTGTGCCAATCGAAGAATCATCCCAAAATGTTACCTTTTTTGTTTGTCTGAAATAATTTCTGTTGGTATAATTTTGTGTTTGTGCAGTATCTTGTGTTGTCTGCACTTCTCCAGAATCAGCGTCTGAAGTTCCTTTTTTAATTTATCCACCTTATCCCTTCCCCCTCCTTTTGTTTCTCTGGATTACTTTAAACAGATGCGCTCAGGTCAGCTTTCCCGAAAACTGTGGGGATCAAGCAAACGGCTCAGCCAGATTTCATCGGGAGAGACTGAATATAACACTCAAGATTCCAAGTGATTGCTGCTCCTGAATTCTCTCATGGATTCCAGAAATTTGTTTAGTCTTTTGGTCACTCTAAACATATCTCTCAACTTTCTGATGAGTGTTTCAGGGTCTTATCCTTGACAGTCAGTTGAAGACCAACATATGGTAGAGGTACAGTAATTTACATATGCACACATGCAAATTAGCCCACAATTGCTTTTATTGCTTTTTTCCTAATCACATTGATTTGGTAGCAGTAGAACTCTTTCTAGATTATGTGCTGGAACTGAGTTTCAAAAAAAGACCTCCAAGTGCATTAAACCACAAATGATACAAGTGAATAATGCTAGATGTTCCTCTCTTGCTTGGAAGAGATTAACTCAAATTCAAGGAAAATATCCCATTCTCATCTTACATCTTTGTAATTCCAGGATCATAAACTTAAAATTCCTTCAATTGCAGATATACTGATAAAATTGGGACAGTTGAGAGTTATGACTTCAAATATATTCTTCAGACCAATCAGCTTGCTGTGTACTACTGTAAATGATTATTAATAATCCTCTATTGCGTGGCTCCTGAGAGAATCCCTTTTAGACTGTTCTGCAGGGAGCACCTCAATGGCACTACTTGATTGTCAGAAATTGTTTAACTGACATACAACAATGAATTATAACCTTGTAGGAATTGGGTAGGGTGAATATTTGCTGCAGAACATTCTTTAGGTGGTTTGGCAAGGCAACACGCACATTTAGAAATCCCTTGCATGTTTTAAGATCTCGTATTAATACAGAGGGAATGAGAATCACATTTCCATGTCTGTCAAGATTGAGTTGTTCTTCATTAATAGCATAATTACTGCAAACCAAAATGTCTAATTTCAACATTAAGATCACCTGAAAAACTTTGTATCATAATTTTACATTTACCATACCTTGTTTCTTGGCTCTGTATTTGTCAGACAAGTAACCTGGTTTAGCCATATTCATATTGCTGGAAAAGTAAGTAGAAAAATCCAGATACTATATGCATATGTGGGAGAGGAAGACATCATAGCCCTGCATATACTGTAAACAACAAAAATAGTACTCAAAAGCTCAAGTACTCTTGGGAAAACCTTATCTTCAGGGCAAAGAGTAAAATTTTTTTAGGTGGGAATATGACTGTATGTAAATAGAGGAAAATATTGTTCCCTTACATCTTGTGTGGAAGTGGTAATAATTGAAAACAAGATGTCCCTGTAACCAATGCAGATACAGAATTGATTTAGTTAATATTTCTCAGACACCTCTCCCTTCTTCTTCCTTATTTTATTACTTATGGAGGTGAGGATGTGTTGTATCTTTTCTAAATATTGCCTGATTTCCCTAGCACTGGAGAGTTGTTGAACTACCAAGGCACCCCATACAGTATAATCTAATTTCATTCACTTTAGTGCAATATTTCTTGATAGTCTAAAGAAGTAGTAATCACTCTTTCCACGACACATTTTTTGTTAAACCAACATCCCAATCTTAATTTCATAAAGAAAATAATGACCCTATATCATGCTTTTATACACTGAATATTTGTAATGACCTTATTATTTACTAATCTAAAAAGAATCGTGTTGCTTGTTTTAACCGTTACTTTCAAATTATATCAATTATAACATTAAGTTATATCTGATCAGTGAACAAATTAGACGAGATTATGTATAACTATAATACTAACTAATCACTGTGACAGATCAAATCATCTGAAAATTATGTGAAAATGGAAACATTTCTCTGTGGCACTTGTCAGTATGTTTTTTAACCCCATTTCTCTCTGTCACTCACTCCCTCTCCCCTTCACCTCCCCACTTTGCAATGAGTTATGGACATGGGAAGAAAGTCTACATGAAAAAAAATATATTAACTAGTTACTGATACAATAACAATACCAAGGATACTCTGGAAGTATTAAGTGTATGTGAATGTGAAGTAGGTTTGTCTATTGTAATTTCAAAAGTAAGAGATTTTGAAGAGTTATTGAGACAGAAGTTTAGAAGAATCACAGTTTTGAATGTGTGATTTTATTATAGTTAAGTGGGATTATATTGAATTTTCAAATGAATTTGCTTGGGGATACTGTGGTGATGGTTTTATAACTGTACATTTAAGATCTTAAATGTGTATATTTGGATTTTTTTAAAACTATGAGACTGTTTGACTAGCAGAATCAAAGTGGAGAAATTTAGAAAGTTAATGTTCTGTGTAATGCTTGGCCAGAACACAAGTTTTTCTGTTGTCATTTGTGCAGAGAGCTCACATGTGAGTTTTTGAAAGCATCTTTATTCGTATTAGGTATTTTATGCAAAAGTTTTAATTTTTGAACTGGTGAACATTTTAGCATTTGTATCCACGTAAGAAAATCAGGGAAACTGGTCAACCTCCATAAAATGTAATGTAGGTTTAGAAATTGGAAAGATGCAGGCATTTGTATTATAATAATGATAATCTGAATATATAACACTTTAATCCAAGGATTTTGGTGCTTTACAAGCATTAGTTAAGCCTCACGAATGTTAGCTACTGGTATAAATTAGAGCTGCCCTCATAATGCTCTGTCTTGGCGCTAAGGGACCAACCCTGCACAAACCAGCAACAAGATCATGGGAGTACAAAGGTGAGTGTTAAATCACATTTACACACTACTTGCATTTTGTGCAGATTGGCCATAGCTGAGCATCTGGTCCCTTGAGAATGAAAGGTGCTACTTAAATTCCAATTTGTCGTCTTTTCATGCACCAGCAGCAGCAGTTTTCTCAACTACTCAACAGTGTCTGTCTGCAAGCAGCACTATACTTTGCTTAATCTGTAAAAGGAAGCTGTAAATAAAAGATGCGGTTTGTATGTGAGAGCTATAAGTAAGGAAGAATTTACCTGGTGTTCCACTTGTTTTTGTTTAACTTATTTTCTTTCATTTTTTCTTGAATTAATTATACAATTTTTTTGTGGTTGTATGAATTGTGGCTGGTTTGCAGTTCACACTGAGCAGTGGACACTGAATTAGTGCACTGCACTTCTTCTAAGATTTAAATTTTTACTTTTGATGACTCTTCAAGCTAATAGTGCTCTTGGATACCATCCCCTCTGCTCTTCTCGTAGAGTGAAAATAGTTATCAAAATACAAGTTCTCTTTAGTCTTTTTACACTATGATTTATTTATTTAACTTTGTTTTAGAAAGTAAAGCTGTGACATGACGCAGTTCTGACTATGAATTCAGATCAGGCTAGTCTGAATACACAGTTGCTTTATAACACTAAGAATTTTTAAGTCCCTTTTGTAGGTGTTCTTGTCTTTTGTTTAACCATTGGAGGCCACAGTGATATCTATGGAAAATAAAAAATATTGCTTACCTGTGAGGTGGACTTAAAAGAAAAGCTAAGTCAGCACTGTAAACATATGTATTTAAAAAAAAAAAAAAAGCTGAATATTGACTCATCTCTGCCTAGTAATTTATAAACTGGATTCACCAGTTAGCAGTATTCAGTAACTTTCACTTACAGTCTGGGGAAGTGCTTAGAATAATTTTGTTTCCAATAAAATTTGTGTTAGATTATCAATGTTATCGATTTATGTTGCAAGCCTCAGTGGTGGTAATTCTTTTTGGTTGTCTTATTTTTATGTACTGTGGCGAATGTTATCTAATATCATGCTAAGTGTTCATTTGGGAAATGCCAGTTATACACTCATTGTCCAAGTTAAGGTAAAACAAAACTAAACACGTGGGTAATATTGCATCAGCGTATTTATTTTCTGTGTATCATACTCACCTTGTGCAATCTTTGAAACTTTATCTTTTCCATCATCCACCTATCTTCCCACCACCAGCACGCACAAAAAAAACCCTGTTTAAACCATCTTTTTCCTTTTATTTAAAATATTTGTGGAAGGGCGGGGTCTTAATTCAGAAAGCACCCAGTAAGATCTTTGATTAATCTAGATATTCATCTAAGCAAAGCTTTTCTTCAATACCTGCTTTAACTACAAATAGTATTATACATTTTTAAATTTAAATGGCATATGGACTTTTAAGTAGCCTATTGAATTGATTGTTTTGATAAGGAGCCTCTTTAATGTCTTAAAAACAGAGTTCTCCTGCAATGCAGAGGATTAAAACAATAATATTCCGCCCCATTTAAAAAAATAAATAAAATCCCACAATCTAGAAAGGGATAGCCAGTGAGTGATCTCCTATTACTCTGGTTGTGTCTTAATGGAATTCAGTGGGTGTTGGCCATCTAACTCCCTTAGGCTCTGATGAAAATCCTACCCATTATCTTTAAATGTTCTTATTTGAGAGTTCATATATAGCTATCATCCACTAAAAAAAGATTTCATCTTGTAGATTACTTAGTTGAAGAAGTATGTTTGTGTATGGCCTGCAGTACTGTAGAGAGTTTGAGACTAGGTTACATTTTTTTCTTTTCAAGGGCTATATTAAAAATCTGATCTTTTATTTGGAGGAAATGCTAAGACTCTTTATTAAATATACTGGTAGGCCTGATCCTGTGAACCAGCTGAAGGCCCTAATTCTGGAAAGCACTCAAGTGTTGTCCTGAAGGGGAATGCTTGCTTGAACCAGCCCATTGAGCTTACTACTATGACAGCAAAGGAGTGACTTGCACTTGTGAGCACTACATCTGTTAATGTTCAGAGGATTGGGCATATAGTTCTGTAAACATCAGATTCAATTCTACAAATCAGGAATCTTGAACAAATCTTTAATCTCAGATTTGATTAACAGAATGTACCAACTATACACTGAAATGTTCCTAGTTCTACACAAGCTAAGTATTAAGAGGGTTAAGAAGTTTTTAAAAGAGGTTGTTCTTAGATCATTTACACTTCACGATACTGCTATGCAGTAATGGTGCAAACTGGGCTATTTTTAATCCATTTTATTGAGTCTGTCATTCTTTGTAGAAGTGCAGTCATGTGTGGCTATGTAACAAATAATTATACAAGGAAGATACTTAAGCAAGTGCTCCCATGACAGACTGTAATGATTTATAGATGTAGTTTTAAAATCATTTCTTCTGCTGAATCTCAAGAGTTGCATTCAGTGTTACAAAGTGAACTTCCTTCCTTGTTCTGGTGGTAGAGTTTTCCAATACCCATCTGTACATTGCCTCTCTGGACGCCCACATCTGAGGCAATACAGGCGGGGAGTTCAGTGGGTGAGTCCATGCATTCTGAGGAACCCAGTTTCACTCTATATTCCTCACCTCTTCTAATAACGCTTGTTAGCCCACTCTTCCAAAGGTCTGCAGTCCCCTGCCAGGCTACTGCGATTCAAACTAGGTAGCAGGAGCTGTACAGATAGTACAATAGGGTTGACCCCTTCTGTTGGAGCCTAAGCACCTTAGCATCACTGACCTTGGGACTGAGTACACGAGAGCAAGATAACCTAAAAGGTCTATTTTGTCCATCCCAAGGTGACAGTCCAGAATTGTTCCTTACACTAAATGTAGAGTGCTTGGTGTAGCTTAAATGTGTCCGGTGCTAGGGTTTCCATTTCTACTCTTGGAAAATAGTTCTACAGTCTAATAAACCTGATGCTTGAGGAATTAGTGCTGATATTTAATCTAGATTTTTCTTTGTTCAATTTCATCTTCCACACTGAGCTGTATCCCCTTGGAACACTGGGGATGTTTTCTTTCTGTTTGATACCTAAGTCTTTCACATACTATATTTAATTGCCAAACTGTGCATGTATAAAGCAACAGAGGGTCCTGTGGCACCTTTGAGACTAACAGAAGTATTGGGAGCATAAGCTTTCGTGGGTAAGAACCTCACTTCTTCAGATGCAAGAAGTGAGGTTCTTACCCACGAAAGCTTATGCTCCCAATACTTCTGTTAGTCTCAAAGATGCCACAGGACCTTCTGTTGCTTTTTACAGATTCAGACTAACACGGCTACCCCTCTGATACTTGTGCATGTATAGTTATTTCAATCTTTCCGCAGAACCCAGTTCCTCTAGCTCTATTCATGTGTTGCTCCCATCTGGATTCTTAAACATTTCTGGTGCTCAGATCTGAATGGTCTATGGGGCCTTGCTACTAGTGTATAGAAATCCTACTGGCTCTTTCTGACACTGCAAACTCATATCTAATCTACTGTCCGCTATTTCTAGCCATCCTTCCAAAATGCTGGGAAGGGAGGGTCTCCTGTTCCAATCATAGTTCCAAACCATGTGGTGAGGATAGGTACAGGGTTTCCAGTTTTAAACTATAACCTCACCCAAGCAAGAGTGTGAGATTAAATATCCAATAAAATTTGCCATTGGGGAGGGAGTGGCAGAGGCCAATTTTTAATATAACAAGGAAAATTTTCAAATACCAATAATGAATTTTTATTCCTAAACTGAGACCATAATTTGCCTAGAAACAAACCCTTAAAACCAGGAATCCCATGTGCATCTAACTAGGAGTATTTTTTAGGTCATTAACAAATGAGAGCTGTGTTCCGTGGTATCCTAACTTAAAGAAAGTAATTGCAAGGACTCAAGTAGTGAAAGTTTGCCTTGTGTTCTGCTCCTGTAATGAGCTCTGCAGGAGCAGTCCAGGCATTGCTCAGTGAAGGGTCAGGGCCAAGCTGTCTGTAAAGAGCCACCCTCTCTGATCAATTTCTTGGAGATAGTGCTGCTACTTAAAACAAAGTTTTCTTAAGGAGTTTTTAGAGTGGAAAATGAGACTCACTGAGATGTGCCTCAGCATTTGCTTAAATCACTATAACTTTTGGTGGAAACAGAACACTAAGCCTTATTTATAGTGTGACAATTAACCATCTCTTAATTCTAGTAATTATGATTGTGCAATTATATGATTACAAATGGATTTAATGCCAAAAATGCCTTTAAATAAAGTCAAATTTTAGTTAGTTGAAACTAGATATATTCAACACTAATAGCCTTCTAGCAGTGTAATGAATTTGCTGTTAGTCTTCTGTGCAATACCTTCATCCCTTCTGGGTGCTTTTAAGGTTTCGTATATACTGTTTGTCTTATTTTAATATGTATTATGTTCCAATGGCTAAGTTTTAATAATTTTAAGTGTGTATATTGGCTAATGTTGGATTTGTTTCTGTACAGCATGATGGAAGATGTTTTAAAATTTTGCACTTTTTCTAGTATTTGCAAATTTGTAATCTAAATTTTTAAATGCACACTTATTTTGTACATAATGATTATTAAATTAGCTTTGTATATAACAGCTGGGGCTGGAGAAAATAAATAATAATCAGATGTGTGATTTCTTTGTGCTTTTTTCATGGTGTGGTCCAGTATTTATAACTATACCAAGAGGTTGGTGTGTTTAAGACAGGAACTACTACTAGTCTGTTGCACGTTTTATTAAGACAGGTAATAAATAATAGGCTCTGGAGGGGGAATAACAAGTGTGGGGGGGAGGAACCTAGGCTAGGCAGCATGAACCGATGTGACCTGGCCTCCTAATCTGCTAACATCAAGAAACGTTTTTTGGGGGAAGTATTCTCGTTGCCTTTAGTGGGGAAGGAATAGATCTCCCTTCAGCAAGCAAGTAAATAGGGGAGTCTTTCTGCTTCCAGGTAAGGTGCTGTCAGGAAAGGCTGGAGAACCATAAAATCTTCAAAAAGCAACAGAGGGTCCTGTGGCACCTTTAAGACTAACAGAAGTATTGGGAGCATAAGCTTTCGTGGGTAAGAACCTCACTTCTTCAGATGCAAGTGAGGTTCTTACCCATGAAAGCTTATGCTCCCAATACTTCTGTTAGTCTTAAAGGTGCCACAGGACCCTCTGTTGCTTTTTACAGATTCAGACTAACACAGCTACCCCTCTAATACATAAAATCTTCAGATTCCCTTGCATGGCAAATCCTTATTTCACCAGCTAAGTGGAGAAGAGGGAGCTGCTTTCTCTCATGCCCCCACTACACAAACTACTAAATCCATACTACAGGTTGGACCTCTCTAATCCGGCACTCCCTGGTCCATCAACTTCCGTGGTCCGGCATAGGCGCTGACTCCGTGGGTGCTCCACAGCTGGAGCACCCACAGGGAAAAATCAGTGGGTGCGGAGCATCCACAGGTGCCAAGCTCCCCCCTCTGCCCCTTCCTCTTGCACGCCGGCGCCCCACACTTACCAACTCCTCCTCCCCCCCAGTGCTTGCAAAGCACCAAGAACAGCTGATTCGTGGCGTTCAAGCTCTGGGAGGGAGGGGGAGGACCTGGGGCCAGCAGCTGGGACCTGCGGCCAGCATTGGAGCGGCCGGCTGAGCACACCCCTACTTCCCATGCCCATGGAGACCTGCTGGCACTCTGCATTGACCTCCTGTGGGTTGGCAAATTCTCTGGTTCGGCACCGATCAGGTCCTGAGGGTGCCGGACTAGAGAGATTCAACCTGTATAAACTAGCCTCAGGAGGGTATTCTTCCCTAGTGCTGCAAGGAAATGTTTGAGATTAGTCAGTTCCTACAGAAATAAAAATAGTGAGTAATGGGTTCTTTAAATCCTGCTTTATTTACAAAATGTAGTTTTTCCAGACCTGGGAGCTCCTCTTTTCACTATCTTCCTTTAGGATCTGGTGTTTCACTGCAGGAAAGGTCAGGGCTTCTGGGAGTTACTATCGGTCAGGAGGAAACTGAAATCTGTTCCAGGCTCGTGTTCAGTTGGTTTCTCACCTCTGGAACGAAGACAAGAACCATGCTGTAAACTTGGCAGTCAAAGTACAAAGGTGAACAGTCTATTTTGCTTCCTTTTACTATCAGATCTGGGTCCTGGAAGCTATGTGGAACTCTTGGGCTACCTGCTATTAGGTATTGAACCTTATGGCCTAGTCCTTCACCATTACTCCAATCCATAGTTTTTCCTCATGTGACTAAGAACTACAGGTTTAGGCTTTTAGGACTCAGTCTGACACCCATTACCATCCAATAAGTGACGACTGCTATGTCTACAGTGTAGCTGGGAGGGAGTCTCCCAGCCTGGGGAAGGCCACCACAAGCTAGCGTGCTAGAAGTAGCAATGTGAACATTACAGCTTGCACTCTCAACCTGCCCGAGCTGGAATGGGCACACTGCTATTTTTAGCACCCCAGCTTGAGCTGAACTGGAGATGTACCCTATGGGATCAGGCCCTGAACTAGTAAGGCTCATATACCAGTACACACAGCTGCAACTCATTTTTGAAAGGGCACGCGGTAGCCCAGTAAGTGTGAATGGGTGCAACACCCCACAAGGGTGCAGTTACAATCATCCTTTCTGCTGTTGAAGAAAAACACAAACTTTGATTAAAAGCTAAACAGAATTGAATACCTCAAAAACAGCCTTGCTCCAGTTACTCCTTGCAGGGTGGCTTTGTCTCCTTCCACTAGTAACATTGCTCCTTCGCGCAAACCCTGAATTGACAAGAAATAAAACCCTAAGCTGTCACTTGAGCTCCAAAACGAGAGATCCGAGTTAACTGGAAATTCTTAATTTAACCGTGAATTTATCACTTTGAGGATTGACAGGTTCTTGTCCCAAGACCCAGTAATATTCAAATTATTATATTGTTGGGAATCTCGATGTGCACAGTTGCAACACTTACACTATAGGAACTCTTCTGTATTTACAAGTATTATTAATAAATTTAGCACAGTCACAAACATTAACTCAGTAAGGTAGATAGCGATAATACAAAAAGTATCTCTGGTTGAGCATCTAACCACAAGTTACCTTAAGGGTTATTTTATTTTAGCTCGCTTAAAGCATTTGACTCATCTCTGGCAACCTGGTGTTTATTTTAACTAGTAGTTCTCACAGTGAAGAGTACGGTCTCAGATGGGCAATCCCCAAAATGCATTATTTGGGCACAGACAGCAATTACTGCCTATATGCTGACTCCATCACCTGTGCCTAATAAGGATGACATTTCAAAGATGATGGCACTAGGACAAAGTAGGTAAATCACAGCTAGTGTTGCGAGGATGATTTCACTTTCTACAATCAGTTCACTGTGTCTTTAAAACACGTGAAGGGGAAATAAAATGGTTCCTTGGGATCCTTCATTAGCTTTAACTACCATCATTCTCAAAGTCTAGTTTGTCAAGATTGCCATACAGCAACCAATGAAGTCTGTTAGAAACCACAACTAGGTATTTCTCAGACAGCAGGGATTGGGCATGCTAGCTAGGATGGAAAACCTCTGAATGCTGACCTCCTACACAGCAGTGTGTTGTCATGACAAGTGTTTAGTGATAAAGATGCTTTGCCCCCAGCTCTGGCCTCAGCTCCACTCCGTCCCCTATTCTGCCTCTTCCCCCGGTTCTGCCATCAGCCTAAGCTCCTCTGCTGAGCCAACTGTGCTGTAATGGAGGGGGGCATGGACAGATTCCATTACTGGTAAGAGGAGTGTGACAGGTAGAGTTTGGGCACCACTGCTCTACTCTCTGCAGCCAGAGGCAGATGGAGGTGCTGCATACAGGGTCTTTCTTGCATAGAACAACAGGCCTTGAATATACAGGATGCAGATTAGAGCAACTTGAACAAGGTTGAAGCTAGCAGTGAAACGTCTCCATGGTAGAAGATGGACAGAAAAGCCTTACAATACTATGGGAAAGATTAAGACATCTAAAATTCAATACCTGATTGGAGAGGGTGCATTCATATGACTTGAGTTCTGGAGATGAGAGTTTGAGTGGGATGTATTACTCACCAGAACTGGAGGGGTGTTTGGTTCCTCATGATACTGAAGTATCCTCTCCGCACGAGTCTCCTGGAATAGCAGGATCTAGTGTGAGTCTAGGTTTAAGTAATTTCTGCTATAGGAGTACTTAGAAATTAGAACCTTCTAGCTAAATATCACAAAGCACTTCAAGAAATGTTAACTTGATGATGTTTCCTAATGCTCCTACGAGGTAGGCAAGTATCATTCCCAACTGAAAAACTTCATTTGCTTGAAGCTTATGGGTGTAATATTGGCCATACTGAAGTCAATGGCAAGATTCCCACTGACTTCACTGGGGCCAGGAGTTCACCCTGTATCTCAAATACTAACCTTTTGTTAAAATGTTTTTTTTTTGTTTGCAAATCTAAATTTGGAAACCCAGAAAGGTTCCACTTCAATTTATTTTAAGGTTAAGGAACTATTTGATTAAATATTGCTCTGTCCCTCATACTTCTGGAGGTAGTTCTGTAAGTAATTTCTGAATGAAGGAGATAGGAGTCTCCAGAGAAAGGGGACAAGGATTCCACCATGAACTTAGTTACATATTTCTCCTTAATAGAAATGACATTTAAAGCCCTAATCAGGTTTCCTTGGCAGAGAACTCTACCATGTCCACGTTCCCTTGGAGTTGTTGGTGAGCCGAGTAACAGAAATAAGCAAGCACAAAGAAGGGATAGGACACAAAGGGAAAGAAGAAAGCCAGAAGGCTTTATGAAAAGGTCAGAGGAACACAAAGGGCAGAGACAAGCATTTATATCCCACACAGCTTTGCCCCTAGAAGTTCTGCAGAAAATTGAGCAGTAAGAAATACTGTTAGCTTGCCTCTAGAGCAGCAGACAGTTTTTTTCTCCCTGCAAAACTGATTTAAGTGTACCTGTACATCCATATCTTAAAACAGACCTACATTTAAAAAGTTTGGGTCTGGGTCCTCCATTTCTCCATGGTTCTGAGATGGAGAGTATCTTTTATTGTCTCCAAGAAACTGCCTGTGTACGGACAGATACCATCCTTGTAAATAAAAGGCTGAAGTACTTTGTATCATAGGAGCAAAATTCCCTGGAATTGTGCTCTTAGGAGTTAACTAGTTGCAAATTATAGGTGGTTTGTTCAGCTATTACAATTTAAATTATCCTAGCTTCTTACTGAGTAGACCTAAATTCACAGCTCTGCACCTTAGTCTATGTATATGGACTCTATATTTGATGTAATATTTTCCCCTCTGAATTCCATTTACAATCTGTGCTCACTTCAGCAATAAACCTTAAGTTCTCAGATAAAGTGCCTTGGGGTGGGTGTAGTAATTTCCATATCCCTTACAGGTTCCATAAACCAGGGGTTCTTAGATGACTTTCGCTCCACCGTGACCTGAAAGTCTCAAAAGCAAACTCTTGTAGATGTGTATAAAGCCTCAAGACATTTCTAGATGGAATGTCACAGTGGACCAGCAAGTTAGACAGGCTCTGGTGAAAGTTTTCCTAATGCTGCAGATATCGTTATTCAAGTTTTTTTTTTTTAAGTTTGCCCTTTAGTATTTTCCCTTGCCCACCTAAGCAGTACATGCCAGCAGTAATATTAACTGTATTAGTCATCAAAAGGCCTGAGTTAGCCATCAAAATTTGTTCCACCTCAGTAACACTGTTGCCAAGTAACCTTCCCATTCCCAAGGAAAACCTTCCAAGAGGAGGCTAGCAGTAACAAAGGTTCCTTTGCTTCATTTACATTTCAAACAACTCCAGCAGGCAGCTGCTAGACAGCAGCAAACTTTACCAGTCACAGCATATGCATATTGTACTCAGACTTTAGTGTACTAGCTCTGCAGCTGGTGGAGAGGTACTTTACTTACACCCATGTGAGTGCTGTTAACATCTGGATCTAAGTAGTGGGGGTTGATGTTAAAAGGAACCAATCCAAGGGCCTGCAGAGAAGGTGGGTACACGATTGGCATGTCATTGGTTGTGTTGATGCTGATAGTAGCTACGTTAGTTCCTGCACTGGACCCCATGTATGGAATTCCATCCTGGAAGATAAAGCAGCACTGTAATAGGAAAGGTTATTGCTGCAAGAAACTTAGTTCTTGATGCCAGAGATGAGACTGATGCCTTTTGAAACTGTCGGAGAGAAGGGATGTAAAAAAATTGGTGAAGTCAAACTCCCCAACTATAATATCTTTAATGCTAGACGGGGGAAGTTGAGGTGAAGTAACGGCCTCAAAATTACATACTCTGAGGCAGAGCTGAAACTGAATCCAGATAAACTCAATCCTGTGCCTTAACGTGTCAAACTCTGTAGGGAAATGATAGTGCACATGTTCTGACAATACTCACTGGTGAGAAAACATGCATTTTCTTTTAGACAACATTATGCTTATGTTGTTTCAGGGTTATTTACCAAGCATGTCTCGGGGTTGTTTCTGTTGGCAGCACTGCAAGTGTCTGCCTGTTATATTTTTATGAATTCATTTTCATCCTGTTCAAAATAGCCTAAACTTTTGGTGCCGCTGGTGCTTTTGGAGGCTAAGACCATTTTGCCCTAAGACTTCTAACCCTAAACACAGGTAAGGGCCAGATCCTCTGGTGGTGTAAATCTGCAAAGTTCCAGTGAAGTCCGTGGAGATGCATCATCTAAACTCCTGTGAGCTGAGTGCTGCAATCCTAACCATACCATCTGAAGTTAATATTGTTATAATGCAAGTACAGAATTTGAGATACGTTCATTATTGAAGGGCTCTGCTGGAAAAATGTTTCATGCTGGTTTGAATGGAGAGACACGTGGTTACTGTGTATTGGTTTTTAAATCACTACTTTACTTAGGACCATATCTTTGAAAGTATATAAGCTCCCAATCAGACTGATTTCAAATGGGAGTTAGGCACCTAAATACCTTTACAAATCTGGCCTTTGATTCACAGAAATAGGTGTACAAAATTGCTGAGAACGTCAAGATTTTCACAGCTAAAGCCTGGTTCTCCTTTTGATAGTCAGAGTGCTGAGTTCCTGCCTAGATAGCAGTAAAAAGCTCTTTTCAAAAGGCCACATCTTTCGGTTTCTTACAGTTCCAGTCAGCTTTGTCACATCAACAGCATCTAGTTTGGGGTGTTGATTCATCCCTTCCCTTTGAAAGTGTCATCAAGAAGACAGGCCAGCAGCTGGGTCTCACATTCCCCCGAATGCCAATTTTGAGTTTGTGCTGGCTCCTCAGTTCCTCCAGACTCCAAGAGAAGAGGGAACAACGCCACCCTCCTCTTCACATTTGGGAAGAGCAATGTCCAAGTTTTCTTATCAATACTACTGCTCTGCATGGACAGAATATCTGTATTCCACCCGGGAAGGAAAGAATTGAGTTCATTTGTGCCCAGAGATGTTAGCTAATGTGGGCTAAGTGTGCCACCCAAGATGGGTTACCAAAAGTACAAGGGGAGGGTGCCAATAATTCAGGGAAGAGTCAAGCTACCAACTTCACGCTGAAGTGAAGTAGCTCTGAAGGTAAAAAGGAATAGTTCAAGGGAGCTTATGCCACCAGACCAATGCAAGGCACGGAGAACGTTAGACCTTTTAAAACAGCTCCTTGTTCTAACAAGGACCTGGTGTGGGGTGTCAGGAATTTTCTTAACAGCAAGAGCTTGGTGTAGGAAGCATTCTGATGAGGCTATTTGGATCAACATAATACCATAGCTCATATCTGCCATCACCTAGGCTCCATCTGTGTGGACTGCAGTAAACCACCCCACATAGTGTGGAAATCTGTAGCTTCTTCCTGCATGTCTTCAGTAGAGATGTTAAGTGTACCTCAAATGTACTAGAAAATGTGCAGCATCAGATCAATTGACCGATCCAAGTGATTTGCTAGGTAGCTATTTTTGCTGGGTTGAAAGCAGTTGCTCAATTACTCTCAGCCACATCATTAATATGGACCAAGTCAGCGGTATTTGATAAGAGCTCTTTTGATAAAAGCCCTCTTTTCAATTTGGTAGCTCCTTCAGGCCTTACTTTTTGTAACTTTTATTACACCTAAGGATAAAATCTTCTGCAATGGTATGTGCCATACACTGTTGTGCAATTTGTAGAGCCAGCTGAAGGAGGTTAGTGTTGACACTGCCAAGCTAACTCCTCATCATCTTCCATATGCATCACAATATCTAGATTGGCTGAACATCAAGGGTAGCAAGGTGTTGCAGTCCACCTTCCAATTTCTAACTGTGCCTCTCCACCACCACGTTTGACAGTCTGCATTGCTGTCCCACCGTCATACTGTGAAGACTGGGCTTAGCTAAACTTATGCAGTGTGGCAGCCACTCCGGCCATTTCAATCAGCACCCGCTTAAACCTAATCCAAGATTAGCGTCCCAGGTTGCAAACAAGTGGATGTAAGGGAGACATTTCTACTGCCTTCTTGTGGCATCCCCTGTGCGTAGCATAAAGCAAAATGAAAGTAGACAAAATGCAGAACGTAGGCACATTGCCAACTGTCCTTTTCAACCCATGATTCATCTTTCTGAGTTGTCCTTATGACTCTCAAACCAGAATGGAGAACCACCAAAGACATATGCACCAGCCCCATGAGGCTCAGAAATACTCTTGTCAATTATGGCCAACACTCCCGATATTCCAGTTTAGTGACATCTCAGCATGGGCTACGTACATGGGTAGAATCTTAAGACTGGAAGGGACCTCAAGAGGTCTTCTAGTCCAGTCCCCTGCACTCAAGGCAGGACTAAGTATTATCTAAACCAGGTGTGGCCAAACTATGGCTCATGAGCCGCATGCAGCTCTTGCAGTTAGAGTGCAGCTCATGGAGCCCTCCCCCCCCCCCACACACACACCCATTCTCCACCTACCAGACTTGGCGGGGGGGGGGGAGGGAAGCTTGGGGCTTCTGCCCTTCAGCGGGGTGGTGGGACTAGGTACTTCTGCCTTGCAGGGATGGGAGGGTCTAAGGGCTTTAGCCCCGCAGAGGGTGTCAGGGCAGAAGTCACACAGCCCGGCAGGTGCCGGCCTGTGAGGGAGATTCTGCGTGTCTTGCGGCTCTCGAACTTCTGAAGACTGTATGTGGCTCAGAGGGTCAGTAAGTTTGGCCACTCCTGATCTAAACCATCCCTGACAGGTGTTTGTCTAACCTGCTCTTAAAAAATTTCCAGTGATGGAGATTCTACAACCTCCCTAGGCGATTTTTTTCCAGTGCTTAACCACCCTGACGTGAAGTTTTTCCTAATGTCCAACCTAAACCACCCTTGCTGCAAGTTAAGCTTGTTGCTTCTTTTCCTATCCTCAGAGGTTAAAGAGAACAATTTTTCACCTGTCTCCTTGTAACAACCTTTTATGTACTTGAAAACTGTTATCATGTCCCCCCTCAGTCTTCTCTTCTCCAGACTAAACAATCCCAATTTTTTCAATTTTCCCGCGTAGGTTCTGGCAACTTGCTGCATACTCACATACTGCATCCGTCTAATATGAGTAACTAGTTGGGTACAACAGGGCCTGCCTCAGTGGTATCTCCTTGTGGCCCAAAGAGGCACTACTCACCCTGTTGCAGGGTCTCTGACAGCCGGCTGCTGCCTTTCACAGGGGCTAGGGCCATGGCGCTTTGGCCCTCTCGCTAAGGCACCCTTGAGTCCCACCTCTTATGGGGTATTAAAATCCAAAAATAAAGGAATACCATAAACTCAAAACCATGGTTGTCAGCCGGACCCAGCCCTTCTACTCAGGGCTTGTCTTCATGCAGCCAGTCCTTTTAGTCAGTTGGTCTTCCTGGGCCTGGTCAACCCATCCAGGCAGTGTTTGAGAAATCTTGCATTACAAAGACTAATCTGAAGTCAGAGATGAAACACTTATGTTACTTCATGGGAGAAGGGTTCCTTGATGTTCTTCTGCTGCTGAGACGCCTGAGTCCATGCACCCAAGCATAGCTAAGGGAGCTGGAGGACTTGGGGGATTGGTACTAAGATACAGAGTTTCACTTCTGGGGCACTGGCTTGAATCTAAAGTACATGCAGCTGGCACCTACTCTACACTATATGTGGGCTTGGCAGAAGTCAGTTTTTATTTTTAATCATTTCTATAGATATCAATTTTAAGCATTTTCAATTTAAATGTTCAGTTGCACAAAATTATGGGTTTTGAGTATTTTTCAATTTTTATCTATTTACATTTTCATAGTTGCAGGAGATTACAGAGGGGTCAGAAAATATTTAATGACAGATGTTGCAATTCAACAGTTGAAGATATGGACATCAATAAAATGTAAGGCCACAAGGGATCATTATGATCATTAGTCTGGCTGCTTGTATAACACAGGACATAACATTTCACCCAGTAATTCCTGCATAAAGCCTCAAGGGTTGAATCATAGTATTCTAAAGTGTAGCAACCATATATAAGCAATTAAAAAAGCTTCTCCAAACACTAAGGAATACAAGCTGAACAATATCCATCCATGCCCTTTGTAATTTAGTTTGTGAATCATTTAGGTTACCTCAAGAACTCTTTTCCTGATCTCCTGGAGCAGACTGTTGTCATAAAGAGCTTTCAAGAGCCGAAATGTGTTTCCACCACCTGCAGGAAAACAGTGTAGCTTTGCCTTATTTCAGACTAAGAATTGACAGATTAGAAGACCCCAATGGGCCATCTAGTTGGTATCCTGCCTGCAGCAGTAGGTAAAGCCAGCTGCTTCAAAGGAATACTGACCTCAGATGAGGATCAGTTTATGCCCTAGAGAATCTCTGTCACATTTACCCCAGCAAATGTAATTGAAGATACCAGTCTAATACGCACGAGTAAAGTTTTTAAATTATTAGTCTCCACTATACTATAGCAATGTGATCTCATTCCAGTTTTTAGGAAGATTTGATGTCTGAGAAAGAATGGATGAATCCAAAACTCAATCTTCTGTTTATTCAAACTACAGATGATAATTCCTTCCTACGCTGACACAGAATTTAGAGAAGGCGGCAAGAATCGGATCTAACTGGTAGGAACTTGACACTCTGAGAAGTGTCTTTATTAACGCTTGGTGAATTTAGCGGGCTCAGTGCTGTGACTACAACTAGATTCCCTACTGGCAAATTGATTCCAATGCAGCAACTGCACTTACTCCTCTGGACTGTCATCATTAGAAGAAGTTTATTAATGTCTGTACAAGAAACAGACTAGACCCTCTTAGTCAAGGTTCATGCTTTGACTACACCTTGTGCACTTATGGAGAGCAAGAACATTTTCGGAAGCGTTTACAAATAAATTGAAAACTAGGTCTTGTAGCCTGATCCATAGATTACGTATTCATTATATTGATTAATTATATTAAGAATCCTCAGTTATCACTTTGAGGATAGACAGGTTCTTGTCCCAAGCTCAGTCCCAGTATTATTCAGATTATTATATGGTTGGGAACTCTTCTATATTTACAAATAGTTTATTAATACATTTAGCACAGTCAAACCCTCCAACTCAGTAAGGTAGATAGAGATAATACAGAAAGTACATCTGAGTATCCATGCTTGCTACATCCCTTGCAGAACAACCTGAAATGTTAGCCGTTATCTTCCTCCTCATCACCAGTGCCCATCATTCTGGTACATCCCCGGGGCAGTGGGAGAGAGATGTAGCCCACAGGCTGGGAGGTAACTTTTACAATAGGTTACACTGACACCATTGTGTCTAATGTATATTCAGTAGGGGTTTCTCCACTCTTCCTTATTTGTATTTCCTCATCCCTACAAATGTTGAGGTGTCCTTCTTATATAAAAGTTAGTATATTAACCATTTCAATTTATTATCATATGTGTCAATTCGTTGCCATGGCACTCTTGTGGTTGGATGTTCTTTCCAAAACTTTCCAAAAGATGGGGTTTAGCTCATGTTTCTGTGGGTGGCTGATGTCAATATTGACAAAATTCTCCTTACACTCTTTCCAGTTCCCAAAAATTTAGGGGTTACTCTCGGGCCGTTTATCTGTGCCAAAGTTCATAGGCCTCAAGCCTCAGCTAACTGTTGAAGCCAATGTCTTAAAGGATACAAGCCTGTCAGTTCGCTGTATTAGTGCTGAATATAATAAAGGCAAGGCAGAGAATATAATAAAGACAAGCTAGTCTTATGGACTACAGTCTAAAGTTATGCTCAGCAAGGGTTGGTGTAGACAGATACAATACCTGAACGCCAGAAGAATTCAAGTCACATTATTATTTCTGCCTCCATCAAATGGGGAAACAGCCTGTATTCTCTTGTTTTTTTTTAAATCAATATTGATTAATGGAGATATCCTATCTCCTACAACTGGAAGGGACCCAGAAAGGTCATTGAGTCCAGCCCCCTGCCTTCACTAGCAGTGACCAAGTACTGATTTTTGCCCCAGATCCCTAAGTGGCCCCCTCAAGGATTGAGCTCACAACCCTAGGTTTAGCAGGCCAATGCTCAAACCACTGAGCTATCCCTCCGCCCAAGGTTCTGTTACTAACCTTTTTTGTTCTGCTTTTGCCTCAAGTGTATTTTTAGTTTAGATGTCAAATCCAAGCCATGACAGTGTAGTATGTTGTTAGGAGGGCCAATCAGAGTTTAGACCTAAATTATAGGGGTTTCTTAATATAATTGATTCTCTTTAAAATTGAGAGAGCTTGAGACAGACATCAAACCCTTATAGAATTTTTGTATTCCCAACATTTCAGCATTCCACTAGTGCATGAGACCCTGAAACAGATGTCAGTTTTCATTGTTCAGATGCAATATGATACACAACAGTATAAACAGTGAAATGTTTAAGTCTCTGCAAGATCAGGTCTTAACATGTAGCCCCCACCCCAATATACACTCCTAATCTTAACTAGAAAGGGAACTCCTAATTGCCACTGTGAACTAGAAATGTTTTCTTATCTGAGTTGTTTTTAATGACCAGCCCTCTTGGACAGAATCAAGTCCTTCAGTCCCGTTTCTCCTATATAAGTGTTGTGTGAGACTGCACTAATTTTTCCATGTTATACTTAAGGGGGGAAAAGGTCCAAAAACTAACACTTACCAATAAATATTGCTTCAGATTTCCTTACAGCTGCTACAGGATCTGAAGATTCATGAATACTGTCTAACCCATATCCTATAAGAAAACATTTGTTTATCTACCTTTGCCATTTCTATTTAAATAAAGATATGAGATAAGTCGCACCTATTTTCCAAAACCCCTTACAAGAAGCTACTAAGGAAACATAGCAGCCAGAGGTTGAGATGCAAGTACTGTCATATAGTACAAGCTGGCTAGGAGACAGAAGATAGGAGAAGGTCAATTTCAGGGTGGCAAAAGGTTAAGAGGTATGTGCACCACAGGATTATTATAGCAATGGTGGTGTTAATTAGATTTATGGGTGAACTGGAAAAAGAGATTAAAAGGAAGCTGGCAAAGTTTAAAGATGAATAGGCAAAACTATTCATGCTAAGCAGGATGAGGGAGAATGTGGAAATTACTAGAGAGCCCTAACAGACACAGGATTGGCCAATACAGTGCAAAATGCAAGGCAAGGAATAATTTGCACTATTCAGACAAACACACACACTGGAATGAATAAATGAACTATTCATATTACATTGTTGAGGTTTCGGTTATCTGGAGCCACACAGGAAAGTGGCCTGTTAGGTGTCATTGTCGACAGTTCAAAGATAACATCTGCTGTTATCTGTTGAGGGGGGATTTTGTTTTATTTTTGAAGGGCAGAATTGTTTAACTAGATCTTGTACACCAGTTAGACAGATATAGAAGTCATGCAACAGCCTCTATTCCTTGATACTGGCCACTTGAAAAAACTAGCATGTCTATTCACCAGAAAAAACCCACAGAACTAAAGTTCATGCAAAATATTTTAATAAGTCACCATGTTGATTTCCCCCTACAGAAACTCCAGGTCCATAAGCAGGATGCTGTCTTACCTAAACTTTCAAACTTCTCTCTTGCGGTCTTGGCATAGGCATCTCGATCATGAAGAGCGTAGGGAATAAACAAAACTCTCTTCACCTTCCTAGGAAAGACAGATAACATGATCACAACTTGGGCAAACAGTTTGGGCTTCATCAGCTTTGTTATATGGGCGTAACTAGTTGTAACAGCAGATCCAAAGTTTAACCTACTTGGTTTCTCTCTCTCTCCACTACCCCCATTTAAACTTTCCTTGTGACCTAACAAGTTGGAGTTAAATGCAGAGATCACAAGTGGTGATGAAAGCTTCGTATTGCTGAGTGGACATAAAGTTGCATGCTAACGGGGTGAAAGGGAAGGGCTGCTTTTCCTGATACAACCAAGAAGAGGTTTTAAGAAGGCCTAAGATAAAGTAGCCTTCCTCTTCCTTCCTTTTATTTTAAAAAAGAAACTGTTTGCTTTTCCTACTTTTCCATCCACAACATCTGATTTCCAAAGACTTGAACGTCACCAAACCTTCAGTGACAATGCTGATAATGACTACGAACGATCTTTTTAAAATGAATAAAGTTCAGGCTATGACTAACTTATGCCTGCTGTGTGACACTCCCATTTTATCGGCCTGTGTTCAGCCCTACGAATTTCGCTGAAAACTAAACAATGCAGCATTGTTTCTCAGCATACCAGTCTCTTGTCCCATTCTACATATGTCCCTAGAAGGGCCCCAGTCCCAATGCAACACCATTGTCTATACCAGGAATCCCGCTATGCCTCATGGTCCAGGCAGCCCTTACACCTAGTGCACTAGCCTCCCCGCCCCATACTCTCTCACACACACTCTACAGCACATTGTTTGATAAGTCTGCTTAAAATGTAACTACTATGTTCTCTTCGGTAGAGCAGCCAAGACTGAGCTACACCATTATGAAGTGCACGGGACAGCACACCTCGTCAGTGCTTAGCAGACAGAGATAAGCGGCTGCCATGAGTTTACACCCTAAAACTACCCAAGGGATCTGGGCAACCCCATTCCCATTTAAATGATCAGGAACTGGGCACCCAAGCACCAGCGGCAGCTTTGAAAAGCGCCAGCGTTGGTGTACAACTGGAAGGTGCTGCTGGTTGTCTGGGCACAGTGCTAAAGAGGAGGCAGCACTGGAAGCCCTGCCCGGGGGTCTCGCGGAAGGGAAGCACTACAGAGTAGGCACAGACTCTCCACTTGGGCCGCTGGCCCAGGCCAGCACACGCGCCTCCCTCCAGCTCTTGGTGGGCATCAGCAGGCGCCGCGCCCAAAGACGAGGACAGCACTTGGGGGCACAAGCTGCTCCCTGGCTCTGCACACGCCACAGGCGCTAGCCCAGTGGGGCAGCGGAGTCTGGCTGAAGGCTTGTCCGGGCAGTGCCCTGGCACAACGAGTCAGGAGAGCAGAACTGCCACCTAGGGGGTGACCAGATGTCCCGATTTTATAGGAACAGTCCTGATTTTGGGGTCTTTTTCTTATATAGGCTCCTATTACCCCCCACCCCCGTCCTGATTTTTCACACTTGCTGTCCGGTCACCCTAGCAGCCTCCCCGGGCGGGGTCGCGGGGCGCTGGCACTTACTGCCCGAAGAAGCTCCTGACTTGCTGCTCGCAGTGACCCAGGTACCCTGCGCCGCGCAGGGTGGAGTTGGACACCAGCAGCAGCCGCCGGGGGGGCCCCATCAGCGCAGGCGGGTGGGAAGCGCCGCTGAGCAGGGCGGAAGCCAGCGCGCGGCCCCGCCCCTGACCTCGGCCCCGCCCCTCGGAGCTCTGCGGCTCTCAGCGCCGCCGAGTCCGGCCCGGGCTGCTGCGGGGAGGGGCCTGGAGGGAACCCGGGGGGGGGCACCACGCCGGGCTCGATTGCTCTGGTCTGTTCGGCCAGGCCGCCTAGTTGCCAATCGACCTGTGCGGGGACGTGGAGAGCCCCTGGAGCAGCGCGCACGGCCTGGGCCATGCTGGACTTCGCGATCTTCGCCGTCACCTTCCTGCTCATCCTGGTGGGGGCCGTGCTCTACCTGTACCCGGTAACTGCCACGGGGGGGGCGGGGCGGGGCGCGCGCTCTACCCGGACCCGGTAACTGCCACGGGCGGGGGGGCCCGCTCTACCCGGACCCGGTAACTGCCACGGGGGGGGCGGGGCGCGCTCTACCCGGACCCGGTAACTGCCACGGGGGGGGCGGGGCGCGCTCTACCCGGACCCGGTAACTGCCACGGGGGGGGCGGGGCGCGCTCTACCCGGACCCGGTAACTGCCACGGGGGGGGCGGGGCGCGCTCTACCCGGACCCGGTAACTGCCGCGGGGGGGGCGGGGCGCGCTCTACCCGGACCCGGTAACTGCCGCGGGGGGGGCGGGGCGCGCTCTACCCGGACCCGGTAACTGCCGCGGGGGGGCGGGGCGCGCTCTACCCGGACCCGGTAACTGCCGCGGGGGGGCGGGGCGCGCTCTACCCGGACCCGGTAACGGCCACGGGGGGGGGGGGGTGTGCTCTGTCCCTGTTGATATTTAAACAAAAGAGGGTTTTTCACTGCAAATGTGGCATCACTGTTTGACAAGCGCTGATTTTTTCCCCTCAGTTTATTAACGGGAGATGCTTAAGCAAACTGCTGGTTTTTGCTTAGTACCAGTGTTTTGCCTTTATAACAAAACTGTATGGGACAGGCATTCGTGATAATGTGGAGATTGCACTAGGAATGGTGTTCGTTAAAAGCAGCTGCAGAGCGCACTACAGCGTTTCTGCAGGTTTCATGGTAATAGTGGCTATTTTAGACAAAAAGTTTTCGGTGATGGAAGGTATTCCCAAAAAACATTTTTCTGATTTAAAAAAAGATTCTCTCACCCTGTTTTTAACAATCGCAAAACTGATAAAACTATAGTCCTAAAAACCTACCATCACTTTGGAGGGGCAAGCGACAAGCTGTTGAGTCAACACTCTGGTGTCCAGGTTCAAAAAATGCTATTGGCATTGAGTTAAATATGATTTTCCATTAGCTCGCCTTAATACACAGGGAGAGCGCAAATCTAGATTCCCTAATTTCTATGTGTATTGGGACAATTTAAGGGGGGGGGGGGGCTTGAACAATTTTGTCCTGTTATAAAATTGTTAATTCAATGAAAGGTTAGAAGCCTGCAAATTGGTCTTTTAATCTGATATGAAAAGCTTGAAGCAACAGGCCAATAGATGCTAAAATGTGAATCTTCTGAGGCTGATGCTGAACTTTGAGCATCATTTTCTTTCCTCTTAGGCTTCTAGACAAGCTTCAGGTATCCCAGGGATGACTCCAACAGATGAAAAGTAAGTGGCTTCCTCCTTCCCATTCATTTTAACTGAACTTTGTTGCTGATACTCTTCATATAAGTGTGTTTTTTATTCCTGTTACTCTTCCCTCAGAGATGGGAACTTGCCAGACATTGTAACCAGTGGCAGCCTGCATGAGTTCCTGGTGAATCTGCATGAGAAGTATGGCCCTGTTGTCTCTTTCTGGTTTGGAAGACGCCTTGTGGTCAGCGTGGGGTCCTTTGATCTCCTAAAACAACACATTAACCCCAACAGGACATGTAAGTTTAATTTGCTTTCTCTCAGATTCATTTCTCTGATCGCTTTTACCCAGGGTTAAATTCTGGCTCCACGGAAGTAAATGCGGGTTTTACCATTGACTTTGAGGGAGGTAGGATTTCATTCACGGTATTTAAAGGAGTGAAATTCAGCTTGAAACTGAATGAGTGGTGTGAGCTTGAGTCTCTGCTACTGCTTATAGAGATTGCATTTAAATGATAAAACATTGTAACCATCCAGTGGTCTTTATAAAATTAGTTTGGTGATCTTTGTCCACTTCCCAGTGAGCAAGTATCCACATCACAAACCAGCCTTCATTAAACAGAGAGGCCAAAGCCAGAATGGTCATGGAGAATAAGCTACCCAACCTCTCACCTCGATAGGTAGTCCCACCAGGGAAAATGTAGGAAAACCTTAACTGTGAGCTCTGTTACACTGCCTCCCCAGTGAAAATGGAAGCTCCTTCACTTTGGGTCACTTTAAAATAAATTGGACAAAGTACTGTGGGTTGTACTGTAGGGAAGAGAAGAACCCAGCACTGGGCTAGATGATCTCGCAGGTCTCCTGACTAAATTCTATTTCTTTGTGAAAATAGAATTCTTATGAGCACTAGACTTTGATGACACAAATGAAATAAAAAGGCAAATATAGCCAAGTCCCCATGTACTCATTGGGAAGCTTGGTGTATATTCTGCATCAAGGACTCTGAATTCTCTTGCACTCTAAGGCAGCAGGACAGATTCTGCGGTAGTTTCAAATGAATTTTAAAAGGGAAGATTTTAAACATAAGAACGGCCATACTGGGTCAGACCAAAGGTCCATCAAGCCCAGTATCCTGTCCTCTGACAGTGGCCAATGGCAGGTGCCCCAAAGGGAATGAACAGATCAGGTTATCATCAAGTCATCCGTGCCCTTTCTACCAATCCCAGCTTCTGGCAAACAGAGGCTAGCGACACCATTCCTGCCCATCCTGGCTAATAGCCATTGAGGGACCTATCTTCCATGAATCTGTCTAGCTCCCTTTTGAATCCCGTTATAGTATTGGCCTTCACAACACCCTCTGGCCAGGAGTTCCAGAGGTGG
This sequence comes from Malaclemys terrapin pileata, assembly GCF_027887155.1. NCBI lineage: Eukaryota > Metazoa > Chordata > Testudines > Emydidae > Malaclemys > Malaclemys terrapin. Next base: position 20,669,950 of record NC_071515.1, on the reverse strand, counting down.
ACAGTGCATTGCGTAATTTTTTTTATTAAATTAAATTTGAAAATGGATAATACAATTAGTGCAGATATTAAATTTAGCTTATTTAAGAAGTCCTGTATATTTTATTTTTCTTTGTGTAGCAAAATTCTGTATTGGAAAAAACATTTGATTCATAAAAATTGTCAAGAGGGAAATATCCTACTGGGTTTTTTGGCAGCAGGGTAGGAGGGAAGTGGGGCTTTTGGCACTAGGGAAGGTGTGGCAGGTGTTCTGAGTCAGTAGGAATAAGCACATTGGTTGAATGTTTCTACTTAAAGGATCAGCAGCTAACTAGCTACCCATGGTCATGTTTAAATTGTCATCATTAGGTTTCAAAGTTACCAACTTACTGAGATGAATTGATGTAGTTCACACACGGAGCTAATTTTTCAGGCTCTGGAGACTCATAAGGGTCAGGACTTTTGTTTCCCTTTGAAATGAAAGCTTGGATTCCAGATCATGATTCCTTGGCAAATTCCACTGCTGCAGAAGGTGAAAGGGGGTCTGTATAATTTAACATGACACTGTTTTCCATAAGAGACGTGGCACTCCTCTGCAGATGGGTAGAGGAGTAGGTGTTAGTAACAGTAGTGCAATAAGAGCTCATTGGTGTGGGATTGTATGAGAAGCAATGTTATAGCCGAAAGTAAAAGATTCTGGAATTAGATCTCCCCGTATTATATCCTGACACGATTGTTGAAGGTAGTGCACATCCCCCAGCTCCTTCACATTGACTGACACATTGTGTGCATGTCTGCAATGCTAGTGGGTAAAGTGAGGCCACAGAGCAGTAGAAGAAAGGAGACGAGCAGCACTGTATCCATGCCTCTCTCTGGGCCTCCATCCCATGAAATAATTGATTCTAAAATGAGCTTGTGGAGCAGTAGAACAGCAATGTTGTATCCATGAAGTAAGATGTAAACAGATTGTAAGTGAGCCAGGCTGCTAACTAATTGCATTGGGGTCGGGTTGTGGTGTCATCTGATGCTGTACCAAGTTGATGACATTATCAGCCAGGGACCTTGTAACAAGTTATAACTTATTGCTGCAGTTCTCATAAAAATGGTGAGAAGAGCCAGTTGACTGTTTATGTAGCATGGCGGCACTGCACTCCAGGGAGACACTCCTAGGTATGCTAGGAGCAGCATGCTGTACCGTCACATGGAGGATCCAGTTCTGGGTCCCAGATTTCATGGAACAAGAGAGGTTTTGAGCTCTGTGGAGACCATTCCTGGAAGGAGGAAATGCCCTGTATTGCTGTCAACTTAGGAGCAGCACTGACTGAGTTCAAAGGCAACTGAGTTTATTGTCCTTATTCAGAAGAATAGGTTGCCCTACTTTTGGAAGCCTTTCAGCAGGGAGAACATAAAGGGCAAAATGAGGAAATCCCAGAGGATTCTCTAAATTTCCCATTTCTTCCCCCACAAATCTGTTTTGACTGGTGATATTTCAGACTTTTTTTTTTTTTGGTTGGTTTGTTTCAGCGGATCCCTTTGAAATGATGCTAAAGTCCCTGTTGAGGTACCAGTCTGGACTCAGTGGGGATGCGGGGGAGAGTCACCTGAGGAAAAAGCTGTATGAAAACGGTGTGACCAAGTCCCTGCAGAGTAATTTTGCTGTCATCCAGAAGGTGAATTGCTTCATTTGAAGGCTTGTAGTTTGCAGGCCAGCTTGTAACATTTTCCCGGAGAGAACAGCAATCTGTGGCCTTCCATATATATATAATTTCCACTTCGCATTTTACATATTCCTGGTCTGAGATTGGTAAATTTGAGGTTATTTGCACAAAATTTTGCCAGAAGCCGGGAATGGGCGACAGGGGATAAATCACTTGATTGGCACACACTCTTGAGCAGGTCTGGCATCCCATCCAGAACAGATCACTGGCACTCATGCACACTGTGAAGGGACAGACACATGTATGAAGCACATTATTTTCTATATTAAGACAGAGGAATCAATGGAACTGATGTTGTATAAATTGCTGTCAGAATGCACAAAGTAAACAAAGTGAAAGAAATGCTCTCCTCCTCCCCCCCCCATATTCCAGGTGTGGTTGACTTTGTTACTTGCAACAATATTAGATAGCAAGTTTCACAGAGAAATGTAATATTGGTGGTGGTAGCATCCATCTAACTGTATAAATACAGTATGAATATGCTTTTGTTTGCATTAGCTCAATACATTTAGAAGGAGGGACAGGGTTTTTTTACATTTATTTCAAGACATTAGATACAACTAAAATTGCTGTAGTGTCTGAGTTCTAGGTATATCTCCAGAGGGTGGGAGCAGGGCAGGATTCCAGATGTTGGGATTGTACTCAGATGCAGAGCTCTTCTGTTGACTCACTCTGGCAGCCAAATATAGTAAGTCCTATTAGCTCCAACCCATGAGTACTAAACGGTTTAAGCATTCCTTTGTGGTAGAGGGAGCAGGCTCTCAGGGGTCCTATGGAGAAAAAACGTAGGAACAGCCAACCTTAGCAGGAACCTAAGGCTGAGGTTTATTGTTCTTTTAATAATAGTAATAAAAAAAAAACTGCAAGAAGGGGTTCCGTTTGAGCCATATCCACTGTCTGGACTGTTAAGAGCTGGGTGAGAATACTTCCTCTTTAAGGTGTGCTTCTAGAGAACAATGAGGTGAAGTGATAGGTCAAGGAGATTATTGTAGCTTTCTGATTTCCTTTCTTTTAGCTGTCTGAAGAGTTGCTAGCAAAATGGCTGTCTTTTCCTGAGTCTCAACATGTGCCCCTTTGCCAACACATGCTGGGCTTTGCCATGAAGTCTGTCACACAGACAGCAATGGGCAGTAGCTTTGAAGATGACCGGGAGGTAATTCAATTTCGCAGGAACCATGATGCGGTAAGTCTTGGGAAGAGCCAGGAATGTTCTCCTAGATTCTGTCAGTTTTCCAGGTTGATGGCATTAGCCTCAATCACTGCATAGTTTAGCAAGGGGTACAAAACGCTGGAGCAGAGGCCTTCACCTTGGATGTTCAGGTTGGTAGGGTCTCCAAGCAGGTGATTTCACCACTATTTTGTCCCAATTACAGTTAGTCAACATAAAGAAATAGCTAATAAGTATATGCAAAAACGAGGAGTCCGGTGGCACCTTAAAGACTAACAGATTTATTTGGGCATAAGCTTATAAGTATATGGTAATTTTTGTAAGGCTGGAGTTTTCTTAAGCACCTACAGGAACTGGGTATGTGCAAATGTCTTTGAAATCTGATGGCATTTGAGTGCTTAACTCACTTAAACTCTTACGAAAATCCCATCCCAAATCTTTGATTTCTGGTCCCTTCTTAAACCCTCAGTGTTGTGAATAAAGAGAACATCTGAGGTGACCACAGTTAGTCCAAGTAGAGGCCGCCATCCACACTTACAGAACCATCACGCTACCTGCAACGGTAATTATGCAAGATTGGAACTTTGTGATCAGGAGGCACAATACTGAGCTGAAATTGGGAATGAATGGCAATCCCTTTGTAAAGGTTTAAATGGGGCTCCGTGATAAATGCTATTTAGTTCTTATAAGTAAATGGACCACAGTTACTTTGAATCTTGGATGTTGTGCCATCTCCCTTTGACCAGCATATCTTGGATCCTTTATGGACCTTTCTAAAATCAAGAGTAAAAATATGATGTGACCTATGGTAGGATGCTACTCTAACATGCAGAATAAGTAGGTTGAATTTGTGGCCCTGGTGTTTTTGTGCCTTGGGACACCATGGCTTGGAAGTCTTTGCTAATAGAGGTAGGTTCAGCCTCCAAGAAGTGGACATATGGGAACTAATTTTCAGAGGTGCTGAGTACCACTCTAGCTGAAGTCAGTGGGAGCTGTGGGTGCTTGGCAATTCTGTAAATTGAGGCCATAGTTTCCCACTTTTCTCTCAAAAGCAATCTCTGAGACCCATCATGTGCGTTCCAGACTTCAGCCAGAATGCTGATGGCTCCAAAGATGAGGATTCGAAGGTGGAATGGAAAAAAACAGGAACCCTGTGTTTCTGTCAGATATGATAAGGGCCTCTTAAAGATTATCTGCAAAGGCTTGTTTTTAAAATTTGGGTTTGTAACCTTTTTTGCTTCCTTGTGGATAAATGAGGCATACAAAGGATTTTTTATACCTTTTATAAATAGTAGGAATGTTAAGTCTTGTCTTCCCAGGTTTTGCTAGAGCAGTGGTTCTCAATTCTTTTTTCGCAGACCACTTGAAAATTGCTGAGGGTCTCGGCGGATCATTTAATGATCTTTCCAAATGTTGTTTGTACCGTTAGCTAACTATTGTAAAGCACTTTGGATAAAAGCGCTATATAAAAAAAACTTTATAATGTTTTTTGTTCTACAAATAAAAGCACACAACTCATATTTTAATATCAGTAGTCTTACCTTTCTAATGCGATGGATGTGCCCTCTCTCCCCTGCCGCGGCAGCCCCGAGATGGGGCTGGGAAGGAGGGGGGTCTCTTCTCCCTCTGCCCCGCCGCGGCAGCCCCTGAGCTGAGGCTGGGAAGGATTCCCGTCTCTCACCACAGCCCTAGAGCTGGGGGAAGTTGCCTCTTTCTCTGGCCGCCACAGCCCTGCACGTCCCAGATTCCCCCACCCCCTCTTCTCACCCTACTTCCCCCTCCCACCTGCCTATTCCCCCCCCCCCCCCCCCCCCAGGCCGCCACCTCACCTTACATGTGTGTCTTCTCCAGGGTCCACTAATTAAGTGGTTGGCCCTTCGTTCTCTTGTGTGCGGCTGCCCAGGCATGCACCTTAGAGGAACTATCCACGGACCACCTGAATGGAGCTCATGGACCACTGGTGGTCCACAGACCACAGTTTGAGAACCTCTGTGCTAGAGGAATCCCTGAGGTGTTTCTGGAATGTACATTGTGAGCTTTTGCACCTTACCTAGAATGACAGGGGTGTTGAATCTTTAACAAAGATATCTTCTCCACGTTGTTCAATAGTCATTGGAATTAAATGCTTGTTAAGAGAACCAAAGAATTTTACAGTCTGACCAAAAGCTCTTCCTATTAACTCCAGTCACTTAGACTTGGGCTACCAAATGAGCCTCACAGATCCCAATCAGTGATGTAAAAGTAAAGGGCCTTCCTTCTCCCACTCAGGAAATATATCATTTTTTCAGTTGTAATTAATCCCCATGACTGCATCATCTCAGCTCAGTTCCAGCAGCACTTTGCAAACAGCCTCACAAACAGAGCAGCACATGTGATTGTGCCCACACTTAAAACAAGACCTATTTCTTGCTCCTATAGGGAAGGGGAAGTCTTCATTTTTTTGTGTGTGTGTCAGGATAAAGTTAGGCAAAGCTGCCAGCAACCTGTGACTTGGAGGGTAATGGAATTCATCTGTACCTCTTTCAGATCTGGGCAGAAATTGGAAAGGGTTTCTTGGATGGGTCACTTGACAAAAGTATGACCAGGAAAAAGCTATATGAAGATGGTAAGTTGTTTTGTTTTTCCATCACCACTCCCAACTCTCCCTATTGGCTCATTCACACACCTGTGGTTACTGTGTTTGAGGTAACTACCATATGAAGGTGTTTGATTTGCCCATATTTATTTATGTATTGGTTTTTCTGTGGAATTGATCACCATAGTATCTGATTACCTTGCATACTTTATCGATTTTCCTGTGCGGTAGTGAATTTTTGTCATCTCTATTTTACAGACAAGGCCCAGAGAGGGTAAACGACTTGCCCAAGGTCACACAGGAAGCTTGTGGCAGAGCCGGAAACTGAACTCGGATTTCCTGAGTTCCTGTTTCTTGACTTAACTACAAGACCATTCTTCCTTAGTTAGCCATGAAGCAGAATGTAGCAGTCCTGAATTGTGGCTTTAACCAATGCCTTCCGTGCTGTACATTGGTATTCCCAGTACAGCTTACTATTGTCAGTTATGCATCTGGTTCTCTCATGTCAACTTTCATATGCTGCCATATTAGATTATTTTATTTTTGTGCTGTTTTGTCTCTCTCTTTAATTATTATGAAAATATTAAAGTAATATTAAGGACTTAATTTAAACCCACAAAAAACGGGTGTTCCCATTCTTGCACTTGTGCTGTGTGTTTAAGGACATTAGGCCAAATTCTGCTCTGTTAAGCTGATGTATATCCAGAATTGCCTTCATTAGTATTACACCAGTTTTATAGCAGTATGACACAACAGCAAACTCTGATCTCCTTTATTTTGTGTGTAAGTTCTGCGGGGGTCCCCAGACAGCATGTGAGAGGAAGGAGGTCTTGTCCTGAAGGCACTGGCCTGGGACTTGAAAAATCTAGATTCCATTCCTGGCTCTGCCACAGACTTCTTGGGTGACCTTGGGCAAGTTATTTAATATCTCTGTCTCTTAGTTCCCCATCTGTAAAATGGGGATAATGAATACTTCCCTTTCCCCACCATTTGTCTTTTCTATCTGGACAATTTCTTCAGAAGGGGGACTGTCTCTTACTATATGTTTGTACAATCCTTCACACTATAGGGCGCTGATGTTGATTGAGGTGCTACAACAATGTGAATGATTAGTAGCAATAACTCTATAGACTACACAGGCTGTGAGATCTGAGTGAAGTATAAGAATGTTTTGTGGGGTGATTTGTTAAATCCTGAATGTTATTTGATCTTTCTCTCGTGATCTGAGCTGTACCATTTATGTGTCAACTTATTTTGTGATCTCTCTATTTGACTCACGCATTTTTAGATTAAATTACGGTAAACGTCTTGCAAATTGACACTAAGTAACATGCTCAGTACAGAGTCTTCTATCAATGGGCACAGGATGGACAGTTTGCCTGAAAAGCTCTTTGGGAAGATGGATTCTAGAAGAGTCCTCTGCTGCTTTTGGGGGTGACCAGCTTTTAAAATAATGATTTGTTTGTGTGCCTGAAGCTCTGATGGAGATGGAATCCGTCTTAAAGAAAGTCACAAAGGAGCGGCGGGGCAGGAGCTTCAACCGACACGTCTTCATAGACTCCTTACTGCAGGGGAACCTGAGTGACAAGCAGGTATGTACAGCTGTTGGGGACGTACCATTACATGCTAATGGAGTTTCACTAGATCAAGTGTAAATTACATCTTAGCATTTGATTAATTGTCTGTCTTGCATCTCGTTCAGTCCAGATTCCTCACTAGAGTATAACGTGTATTTATTTTCATCTTCCACTCTTTAAATGCATTATATTTTTGGTTACTTTCTGTTTTGCTGCTTTATTGTTCTATGAACTGGATGGGTATTTAGTATTAAGAATCTTTCTTTGCTTAAGTACCCGTTTTAAGCCTTGCATTAATAAGAAAGTAACAGAAGTAAGGAAACAGAGGTTAACAATGGACAAAGCATGAATTCACAAGTGGCGTTGTAACTAATATGTAGCTATTAGATTAAGAAATAGTAAGAAGAAGAGTAATGTGTGATAAGCTTGCAGTTGCGGCTTTGCTTACTAGCACACTTTGTAGCGCATGAGCAGTTTATAATCTGTACAAGGATTGATTTGCAAAATTAGTAAGCCACTCATAAAGCATGTGAATATAGAATGCAGAATATAATTCACATGTGTTGGACTCTTTAGAGTATGTATATAATCTGATTTATAATTATGTACGTTGGAGTTGTGGTGCACCCTAACCAACCCCTACACCTGAGCCTGATCACCTCAGCTTTATGAAATTCCAATAAAGAACCCTCAGGGACAAGTCCAGATTCGCACTGAGTTTTTTGAATTCCAGAGGACTGGATAAAGTGTGCTCCCAAAACTGGACGAGGCATTCTGGATAAGCCAAGTGGAAAAGGTCTTGGAGGGAATCCCAAAACCCTTCCAGGGGAAGCACTATAGAGAGAGTTCAGTCCTATCCTTCCATGCTGGATTTCATGCTGTCTTGAGTTAAGGTGATTTAGTGTGGTGGAATGGAAGATGTGATTTGTCATTAAATTCTTTAATGTTTTCTCTGACTCCATACCCCTGAACCAGATTTTGTTTCATAGATCCTGGAAGACACGATGATATTCTCTCTGGCAGGGTGTGTAATCACGGCTAACTGTAAGTAGAGAACATAGGCAGCTTTCAACTCTGTAACAGAGATAAGGGGACTAAGCTATATTAAAAAAAAAAAACATGTTGAGATGAAATGTATCTTCATGTAAAGAAAAAGCAAAATTTCCCTTTTCTCTTATACAAGAAATTTATTCAGGCAGGTATTTCTACGGCATTGTCCAGGTGCCCTGTTGGTGCACCTTTCTAGTTAGTGGGTTCTCGTGGATTGAAGCCAAGCTGTTAGACACCCCACCCGTGTCATGTAGTGAGTCTTAAAATTTCCTGCTGCTGTTCTTCACTTGGACTCTAAGCCCATCCAGCTGATGCTAAATTAGATGAAATTGTGCCGAAGGGAAGCAGCCCAAAACGATCATCCCTTGAAATAAACTGTGTTGCTCTTGGAAGATTTAGAGCAATCTGATGTTTGACTGGCTGTTTCATGTTTCCCTACAGCCTGTATGCTATCGACTTTTTTTGTTTGTTTGTTTATTAAGTTACTTGCTTTCATATAAGGATTATGAGAAAAGCAAACAGAAATAAGAACCAAATGGAAACCTTTTGGCTGCACACGTTGTTACTATGTTGGGGAACTTTTCTAAACTAAATCTGCAGGATTAACAGGCCCAAAGTCATCCAACTTATCTGGAATCCTGAAGACAACCATCCAAATATAGCACTTAACCAAGATGTTGAAGGGTATTGAAAGTCAAATAGCAAAGCTCACATAAAGAGAATGTCAGTAATACAGGGAACTCTCTCTACCAGTGTTTTGGCTGTTTAATTTTCTGATGGGACCCCCTGTACAACCTCAAGAGTAGAAAATGGCAAAATGCCTGCTCACTCTTACTCTTGCAGCTTGGAAACACTACTTCACATGGGCTTATTTAATCTTAGAGCTGTCTATCGTTCTGATAATTTTATTGGAGAAATCTGCCTAGATAGTATATCATATAAGTCTGTTGCTAGATACAAAAAAGACCAGATCCAGCCACATGGTACAGGGAGTTATACACCCCTTGTGCCACCTGAATCCCTCTTGTGCACAGAGAGAAAGGGGGGGCAAGTGACAATATTGCTGCCACCTTCCCATCAGAGCTCCGCCAGGGGGCTATAAGAGCTCCATTGAGGGGAGGTGCTAAATCAGTGAATCCCCAACTGCTCAGTAACAACCCTTTCCTGGCCAGCACTGTCCACTCTCCTATTACCCACCTGCGGGAGGGGAGGTTTTCGCTGCTTTCTTCACATGCGTTGGAGCTCACTTTGGTAGATTTACTACTCAAGACCCTTTAGTTAAATCTAACCTGATGGTCTAAATTCTCCGATTACCCTGAGTGCTGGCCTGTGCGCTGGCAGTATGACTGTTGTAGGAGCTATGCTCTGGGGATTATGGGAAGAGCAGCAGTATGGAATGGTTGACCCTTCTTAGGACTGTCTGGTCTCTTCTGTGTGGATCATGGAGCTGTGAGGCTGCAGCACCCCAAGCCCATTAAATGACCATTTCCTTCTTAATCCACTTGGTTTGATCATTTTCCAGTATTTCCCAAATTTCTTGTCACCAGGACAGGAAAAGGGATTCCAGATTGTAGTATCCCTGGGTAGCATCATTCAGACTCTGTCCTATTATTCAGTATAGAATCAATAAGGTGTACTGGGTAAATTCTATACAGCTATATTTTATAGTTCATACAGATGTTATCCTTTCACATTTGCATCTCTTGTGTCTCCCTAATGCCTCTTCACTGCATTAGAAGAGTAACATTGCAGAGACAGACCAGGAAGACTGGAGTTGATTTGTCCCCCTTAAATGAGGAGATGGATTTGCTGAGCCAGCACTCTCCTTGTTCCTTTCTTAGTGTGCACCTGGGCAGTCTATTTCCTGACAACATCAGAAGAAGTCCAGCAGAACCTCTACAAGGAGGTGGACCGAGTTCTCGGAAAGGGCCCACTTACACATGAGAAAATTGAGCAGCTCAGGTGGGTCCACGTTAAGAGTGGGAGAAGCACTCGAGCTAAATAAGATGTCATTGTGATCCTGTATGCTAAAGGCTGACTCCTATCCATGCTGGTGAAAGGAGAGGGAGCAGCAACATTGACCAGTGTGTCCAGTGATTCAGGGAGCATGCCCATCAGAAGCCCAGGTGGAGTTTGCTTGGAGTCAGTGGGAGCATTTCCCTTGACTTCATTTGGAGCTGGATTGGGCCCCATGACAAGATGTTTTGTGGTGGGTTCAGAAGCTATGCTCTGAACCATGTCTTGCCACTCCTTTGAGCAGGAACAAAGTGGGTATCCTTGGCTGATGGCTGTGTACCCCTTTGGAAAAGTCCAAGAGGAGTGAATAGGAGAGAGACTTTTTCTGTAGGTGTTAGAACCACCCTATAGAAAGCAACAGAGAATTATACCCCTGGTGTAGGATTCTACCAGATGGTTTAAAAAAAACCAACGTGTTAGACTCTATTCAACTGTAGGTTTTTAGACAATTTCACTAGTACCATATTAAATTTCTGTAGAACTTAGTTTCAACCTTACGAATAATAGTAATCTAGGTGTTGTTTGTGTTGCAGTAGTGCCCAATCAGGAGTGGGCCCGCTTACGTGAGGTGCAGTACAATACAGTCCCCACCCTTATTCAGCACTTAAGTGCTTTACTGAGTTGGGACCAAGGTGCAGAGGATTAAGAGTATTAGGGCCCTCCAAAGTAGGTGTGATTGGGAGCAGTGGGGACATGACCTGAGGTGGTGGTTGAGGACAGGGCACTGTGCGCTGCACTTTCAACAAGGAGGATTAGGAGTCTTGCCAGTGTCCCTAAAGCATGTGCCTCAGCTCTTAGATGCCACAGTGCTAGATGCCTTAAACAAATCTCAGAGAGTAACTCCAGCCACTGATGCAGCATACCTCTGCAGTCCCCTGCTATAGCTATTGTAGGGCCCTGTGGAGCAGTGGAACACTGGAGAGAGAGCTTCCTAGTCTCTCCTTGATGAAGTTTGTTGTCTAGCTGCTATCAGCTGGCCACCGAACAGATATTATTTTTATAACCTCCCATAGAAACCCTCTTGCTTCATCTGCAAATGGTTCAGGACTCCTCACTGAGTGTGTCCTGGAAGCAGCTCTGGGAGAGGAGCTGTGATCCCAAATGCAGAGGGTCAGCAAATCTAGGGCAGCCTTATGCAGAACAGCCATTCCTGATACCACAGAAACATGCACTTGCTTGTCTCAGAAAAAGCTTTATTGGCACAGACTTCCGGTTGCAGGTATTGCCGGCAGGTCCTGTGTGAGACGGTGCGGACAGCAAAGCTTACGCCAATTGCTGCACGGCTGCAGGAGCTGGAGGGAAGAATTGACCAGCATACTATCCCCAAAGAGGTAGGACAGAGGTGGGAGCTCAAACTCGCCCTCTCCTCTTGGTTGATTTTGTTCTTTGCGATTCTGAAGTTCCCATTACCGTGGAGAAGGGGAGCACTGTGCCCAATTACTGTCAAAGCCAGATTATTTCTCCAGCACATCTTACACCAAGATGACAGTCTGTCTTTGATATTTGTGCAGTTTAGCTTGGAGCCTAAAAGGTGCTCTTCCCCTTTCCTCTGTGAAGAGACTATTCTAGAACCCTGAGTGGTTCATTATAATGCCTTCCATGGACTCCTTCTGCTGGAGTGTCTGTTTCTGGGCTAAGTTGTGCACAGCAGATCCTAATTTAAAAACATACGAATGGCCATATTGAGTCAGACCAGTAGTCCATCCAGTCCAGTATCCTGTCTGATAGTGGCCAGATGCTTAAAAGGAAATGAACAAAACATGGCAGTCATCAAGTGATCCATCCCCTGTCATCCAGTCCCAGGATCTGGCAGTCAGAGGTTTATGGACACTCAGAGCATGGGGTTCCATCTGTGATTATCTTGGCTAATAGCCATTAGTGGACCTATCCTCCATAATCTTATCTAGTTCTTTTTTTTAACCCAGTTACACTTTTGATCTTCACAACATCCCCGGCAACGATTTCCACAAGTTGACTGTGCATTGTGTGAAGTAGTACTTCTTTTTGTTTGTTTTAAACCTACTGTGTATTAATTTCATTAGGTGACCCCTGATTCTTATTATGTGAAGGAATAAATAGCACTTCCTTATTCACTTTCACCACACTATTCACGATTTTATAAACCTCCATCATGTCCCCCCTTAGTTGACTCTTTTCCAAGTTGAATAGTTCCAGTCATTTTAATCTCTGCTCGTATGGAAGCTGTTCCATACCCTTAACCATTTTTTTTTTTGTTTTTTGTTTTTTTGCCCTTCTTGGTACCTTTTCCAGTTCTAACATATCTTTTTTGAGATTGGGTGACCAAAACTGCATGCAATATTCAAGGCATGCGCATACCGAAGATTTACGTAATGGCATTATGATTTTTTCTGTCTTATCTATCCCTTTCCTAATGGTTCCTAATATTCGGTTAGATCTTTGACTGCCACTGCACATCGAGCAGATATTTTCAGGGAACTATCCGCAATGACTCCAAGATCTTTATTGAGTTGTTATAGCTAATTTAGAGACCATAATTCTGTATGTATAGTTGGGATTATTTTCCAATAGGCATTACTTTGCATTTATCAACATTGAAATTCATCTACCATTTTGTTGCCCAGTCACCTAGCTTTCCGAGAATCCTTTGTAACTCTTCAGTCTGTTTTGGACTTACGGGTAACTATCTTGAATAATTTTGTATCGTCTGCAAACCATGCACCTCATTGTTTACACTTTTTTCCAGATCATTTATGAATATGATGAACAGCACTGATCCCAGTAGAAAGCCCTGGGGGACACAACTATTTACATCTTTCCATTTTGAAAAGTGACCATTTATTCCTAGCCTTTGTTTCCTGTCTTTTAACCAGGTACTGATCCATGTGAGAATCTTCCCTCTTATCCCATGACTGCTTACTTTGCTTAAGAGCTTTAAGGAACCTTGTCAAAGGCTTTCTGAAGGTCCAAGTACACTATCCCACTGGATCACCCATGTCCACGTGTTTGTTGACCCCCTCAAAGAATTCTAATGGATTGGTGAAGCATGATTTCTCTTTACAAAAGCCTTGTTGAGTCTTGCACAACAAATTGTGTTAATCTATGTGTCTGACCATTTTGTTCTTTATTATAGTTTTAGCCAACTTGCCTGGTTAGGCTTACAGGTTTGTAATTGCCAGGATTGCCTCTGAAGGCTTTTTTAAAAATTGGCATCACATTAGCTATCCCTCCCTTCATCTGGTACAGAAGTTGATTTAAGTGATATGTTACATACCATAGTTAGTAGTTCTGCAATTTTATATTTGAGTTTTCTTCAGGATTCTGGTGACTTATTACTGTTTAGTTTATCAGTTTGTTCAAAAACCACCTCTACTGACACCTCAGTCTGGAACAGTTACTCAGATTTGTCACCTAAAAAGAATGACTTAGGTATGGGGATCTCCATCACGTCCTCTGTAGTGAAGACCGATACAAAGAATTCATTTAGCTTCTCCGCAATGACCTCATCTTCCTTGAGTGCTCTTTTAGCACCTCGATTGTGCAGTGGCCCCACTGACTGTGTAGCAGGCTTCCTGCTTCTGATGTAATTTAAAAAAAAAAAAATTGCTGTTAGATTCTGCTAGTTGCTCTTCAAATTCTTTTTTGGCCTGCCTAATTATACTTTTACACTTGACTTGCCAGACTCTGTGTTCCTTTCTATTTTCCTCAGTAGGTTTTGACTTTCAATTTTTAAAGGCTGCCTTTTTTACTTTAACCACTTCTTTTACTCTGTTTAGTCTGGTGGCATTATTTTGGTCTTCTTACTATTCGTATTAATTTGGGATATACATTTAGTTTGAGCCTTTATTATGGTGTTTTTAAAAAGTTTCCTTGCAGGCATTTCATTCTTGTGACTGTTCCTTTTAATTTCCGTTTAACTAGTTTCCTCATTTTTGTGTCGTTCCTCTTTCTAAAGTTAAATACTACTGTGGTGGACTTCTTTGGTATTCTCCCCCACGCTCATGTACATTATGGTTGCTATTGCCAAGCGGTTCAGCTATATTCATCTCTTGGACCAGATCCTGTGTTCCACTTAGAACTAAATCAAGAATTGTCTCTCCCCTTTTGGGTTCCAGGACTAGTTGCTCCAAGAAGTAGTCATTAATGGTATCTAGAAACTTTATTTCTGCATCCTGTCCTGAGGCAGCATGTACCCAGTGAGTACGGGGATAGCTGAAATCCCCGATTATTATTGAGTTTTGTTTTTTAATAGCCTCTCTAATCTCCCTGAGCATTTCTAGTCACCATCACCATCCTGGTCAGGTGGCCAGTATATATTTCTACAGCTATCCTCTTATTATTCAAGCATAATTTCTATCCATAAAGATTCTGTGGTACTGTTTGATTCATTTAAGATGTTTACTATATTTAACTCTATGCTTTCTTTCACATATGGTGCCACGCCCCCACAAGCATGGCCTATATATTAGGTCCCCTGGTATTAGTGTCCCATTGATTGTCATCACTCCTCCACCAAGTTCCAGTCATCATTCCACCAAGTAGGGTCTGATTCTGTCACCTTTACAGATACAGAGAGAGACTTTACTCTGCATGCAGTCCACTGATTCCAGGGGGACTTACTTTCAAAGTAAGGGACTAATGCAAAGCCCATAGAAGTCAGTGGGAGAAGGGCAATGATCAGGCCCTAAGGTACTACTAACTATGAGCGAGGGTGGCAGAACTGGGCTCTTAAATTATAAAATCCTAATTTATGGGCAGATGCTGCTTGCCTTACTCACTGACCAGAACAAAATCTATTGCAATTCCACTTATTTCAGTTGAGTTGCATCAGCTTGCATTGGGTGTGAATTTGGTCCAATGGGACTAACTCACATAAACAGAACAGAACTTGGCCTGTAAATTGTAAACTCTTCAGAACAGGTATGTCACAACAGAGGTGCTGGAAAAAAAAAGTAAAGGGCCCTGGGACTGTGATTAAGGACATTTGGAAGCCATATACGGTTGACATTTACAAGGCAGTGCTGCTTTTTGAGTGTTTGGATCTCATTTCTCTCTCTCGCTCGCTCTCTCTGTACTTGGTTGGGTTGAGCAGAGCTGACACAATGGTGCTGGCTCCCTTTTGCTTACATTAAACTGCTCCCTGACACACATGCTCTGTTTTAATTTCAATATGGTTTCGAGTAGGTTCCTTGCACAAATGGAAGTGATGGCTTGAATTTATGCTGGTGATGGGCTCAGTCCTAATCTTTAACATACTTTGCATTATTTGTGCCTGACTAGTTGTGGGATGAATGAGGAGATCATGTGTGAAACAGGTTTTGTCTTTGTGTACTAGAGATGGGATTTAACCAGATCCCTGGCCAACACCCCCAGAATTTTAGTGAAGTTTGAATCTGTATCTGAACTTGTGACTGGCTCCTATCTCAATATGGGCTAAACTTGAACTCTGGATATGAACACCCTGGAAGTTTGGATCTGGATATGAACTTAGTGGCTTGATTCCCCACCCTTTATAGAAACCAACGGGGTCCAATTAAAGTTGCTCTAAAGACCTATGCAATTGAATAGAAAATGATAGCTTAAAAATTAAAGGTGTTGGGGATAGGATATGCTATTACATGTGATGTGATGGTCCCCAAACCCCCAATTGAATGGTGTCCTTTTCTATTATGTTCTATATAGAACTCTTCCATAAGGGCTGTCTAATGGTTACTGTCTAGTGGTAACTTTATCCCTATTGTGTATTCTACACTGACTCAGATGTGTTTTTTCTTTTCTTTTCATTTCAGACTCTTGTGCTTTACGCTCTGGGTGTGGTGCTTCAGGACAGTTCAGCTTGGGCCTCACCCTATAAGTATGGGATACCAAAAGCTTTATTATAGTTTGTTCATTTTTTCTTTTGGATTTTGCCTCTCAATGTCCCTATGGGTAGGCTGTCAAACCTTCCTTAAGTAGCCTGTCGTGGAGAGAGGTGGAAGGAACTCCCTGCTAAGATTTGTTGTGGTCTCTTGATTGTCACCAAGGACAGGGTTTTGGGTAACTCCAAATGTGATCTTGCAGGCTACATATTGGTTGTGTATTAAGGAGTACAACAACAGATTTTCTGATTATTCACAGCCCTCCCTTGGCAAATGCTGTGGGACTATTTTTCAGGTTTGCTGCAAGGGGAAAACAGTGATTAAAATGGATTTAAAATCACTGTTCATTACTATAAAACAATGGCTCACGGGAGGAAATGTCAGTCAAAGATTTTTGTTTTTTAAGGGGAAGGAAACTCTACCTCAGTATTTCCACCCATGAAAACAAAACGGATCCTGGCCTGAAAATTAGAACTCCAGAGGGCAAAAGGAAATGCTGTAGCTTGCTTTGGCCTCCAGGTGGCAATTTTGAACACTGGTTTAACATAGCTTAGGCAGGAAGGAATGTGGGTCAGTGATTCTAGTCTGAGAGAAAAGACAGTGGAGCTTGTGGGAGAAAAAATTGCTCTAAGGGCTCTATTCTTTCTCTTACAGCCATAATTCTTGCTTCAGTGGAAGAGGGAGGGCAGAGAGGCCTTCTGCCCTATCATCATCATGCTAGCTGATGCCTCCAGGAGCACTAGGGGATCATACATCAGAATGATAGCTGCACTGTCCTTAGTTTGGCAAGGGGGCACTGGCTGGAGAGGAAGCTGGAGAACAGGGCCATGGCCCACAGTCAGCACAACACACACCCAGTTGTTGCCTGCCAGTAGACCAAGGGCTGAGATTGTGGCTGACTTGGGGAAGGGAGGTGTGTTTGAGGGTTTCTTGTGTGCCCTCCTTTTGCCCACCTGAGCAAGTTTAGCCATAGTCCAGTCCTAATATAGTATGGGTGAATGTCAGCTCTCAACAGTTTTTTCTAAATGACCGAGTTTCCCTTCTTGTTATACCATCTGTAATTTGCCACTTTTAATTAGGGTGCGAATGTAGACCCCATTCTTCCTGCCACTGAAGGTCAATGGGAAAGCTCCTTTTGACTTTAATCGGAGTAGGATCAGAGCTGTAGTTCATAGGCACAGGCAGGGAGCGAACGGTTTGAAGTATAATGGAAAGGATCTAATACACAGTGAGAGAGAATTGCCTTAAAGTCATCTAATTGCATATTTTCTATAATATCATAGCTCATGTTTTAAGCTGCCTGGCATTTTATTAGTCTCCTGTCGGTTACTTGATTATGGGAATTTCATTTTAATTAAACCAGTAGTTCCCTTAAAGCTTTCATCAACCCAATGTGAAACAAGTTCTTCTCGTTCTAATGAATCATCAGCTTCCCCCACACACATGCCAGCTGCTTGAAGTCGAGGGTGAGGGGCAAAAAGAATTGGAAATCTTCATGTAAGCGGAGAAGGAAAGGAGAGAGAAATTAGATTGCATGTGCTCTTCGCAATCTGCATGATGTAGGAGGGAGAAGGCGTTCGATTGATGCAGATAGCAAAGTAGTGGAATCCTGAGTTTTAGGATTTCATTAATCTCTGCCCCTTATGTGTACAGAGGTGCACACACACACACATGCATGCATAGCCAGGAAGGAATCAGTCCCTGTTTTGTCTTACAGATTTGATCCAGACAGATTCAATGACGAATCCGCTATGAAAAACTTTTCCCTACTGGGCTTTTCGGGAAGTCAGGAGTGCCCAGAGTTGAGGTGAGATAAAGAAAAAGCTATGTTTATGTGTGGATGCAGGGGAGGAAGGAACAGCTTGTTCCTCTTAAATTTGTCAAGTATTGAACACCAGCCCTGGCAGACTGTATCAGCAGTGACTGCAGAATTTATCTCAGTCTTTTTATAATTGTTTCCCCTAGGTTTGCCTATATGGTGGCTACAGTGCTGCTGAGTATGTTGGTAAGGAAATTAAATCTGCATCCTGTGAAAGGGCAGGTCATGGAGACCAAATATGAGCTGGTAACCTCGCCAAAGGAAGAAGCATGGATAACTGTATCCAAGAGAAGCTGAGTGAACAAAGCCAGGAGTGTGTGTGTGAGAGAGAGAGAGTGCCTCAGAGAGGAACCCTCCTGCATCATGCTGAACTGGTCAAGGGTTTAATGTCACTGTTTCATTACCTTCTATGTTCTTAACCCAGCAGCCTCTTGGTATTTTTTGTAACTCAGAAAAATTGTCATATTAAAGTAGATTTAATCCTTACGCCTTTTGGATACATTATTTTGACCTCTAGCCATTTTGTGTTCAAGGAAGCAACATAATCTTACAGTTTACTCATAAGAACTGCAGTATTGGAATAGGCCAATACTCCAGCTAGCCCATTATTTGTTTGACAGTAGCTAAAGCTGGATGCCTCAGAGGAAACCATAAAGCCCTCTAATGCAGGGCAAACTTTTTGGCCTGAGGGCCGCATCTGGGTATGAAAATTGTATGGCGGGCCATGAATGTTCACAAATTTGGGGGCTGGGGTGCAGGAGGGTGCTCCGGAGGGGGGTGTGGGCTCTGGAGTGGGGCTGGGGATGAGGAGTTTGGGGTGCAGGAGGGTGCTTCGGGCTGGGACCCAGGGGTTCAGAGGGTGGGAGGGGGATCAGGGCTGGGGCAGGGGGTTGGGGCACGGGAGGGGGTCAAGGGGCACTTACCTCAAGCAGCTCCCAGAAACAGCAGCATGTCCTCCCCCCCCCCCCCCCCCCCGCGGCTTCTATGCGGAGGCACTGCCCTGTGCAGAGGCGCCACCCCTGCTACTCCCATTGACTGGTTCCTGGCCAATGGGAGCTGCTGGCACTTGGGGTGGGGGCAGTGTGCGGAGCCCCCTTGCTGTCCCTATGCGTAGGAGCCAGAGTGGGGATGTGCCGCTGCTTCTGGGAGCTGTGTGGAGTGGGGCAAGACCCCGACCACACTCCCTGGCTGGAGTGGGGCAAGCTCCAGATCTTGCTTCCTGGTGGGAGCTGGAGGGCTGGATTAAAACGTCTGGAGAGCC
Organism: Malaclemys terrapin pileata; assembly: GCF_027887155.1. Lineage (NCBI taxonomy): Eukaryota > Metazoa > Chordata > Testudines > Emydidae > Malaclemys > Malaclemys terrapin. The sequence goes on along the minus strand of NC_071515.1, from coordinate 20,650,951 downwards.
GGATGTGGCCCCAGGCCATAGTTTGCCCACCTCTGCTCTAGTGCAAGGCTGTGCTAGGTGGAAATTTCTTCCTGACCCCAGCTACTGATAAAGCTCAGGAGGCATGAAGATTGAGAGCTCTATATATATATATCAATATCAGACTAGGACTTAAGGACCAACCAAGAATGGGGCCCCATTGTGCTAGGCACTTTATAAACACAGTTTTCTGCTGGTCCCTGACCCATAGAGCTTACAGTCTCACTAGGCAAGATGCCCACAGGTGGGGGAAAGGGGAGAAGACCCCAGCAGAGAGTGATGGCAGCGAATAGTATGTTAGTTTCATAATGCACTTTTTTAGAGGCTTTTAGTTAGGATAAACTACATGGAAAGAAAAGGGAGGGGCAAGGGGATGCTGGAGAAAAAAGGGGTGTTGGGGGCAGGGGAGAAGAGAGAAAGGGGCAGGTCAGGTGTGAAGTGAAGCAACTAGGCAGAGGAAGAGTTGGAGCAAATAGCCAATCAGTGCAGGGTAGAGACAGTCCAGGCAAAACCGTAGGAAGTTCTCTGACTGGCCCAGGTCCCTGCTTTGATGCCTTCTCAGCCCAACAGCTCCAGCTGGCTGGGGTCTCTGGTTGGTTGGTTCCTCTCCCGTTTCTCCTCAAGGCCATAGGGTGAGGTGGGGGGAAGCCAGGAGGCATCACCTGAGTCCTAGTTTCCCCTGATTGTGGGGGGGGGGGTCCACTGAACTGTGCTGGTGGGGAGGGGTGGCCCTGGCTGGTCATGGAGGGCTGGGGAGGGAAATGGTTGTCCAATTCCTGCTAAAACAGCAGTGGCAGTTTTAAAAAGAACCAGGCAGGGATTCTCCAGCCAGCAGATTTTGAGGCCAGCATCTGATTTAATCACCATCAGGAATGATTGCTGAACATCATTAATCGCATAGCATGAGGTCACTACAAGGCTGGCAGAGCAAATGGGGGAAGTAGAGAGGGCTGATTTTATAGGCCTTTGGGTTAATATTCTAATTTACAAGTAAAAAGCCCTTTACAGAGTCCTCTTCCCAACCATTGTTAGCCAAATTAGCACCAAGTACAACCTGTTTGTGCACTCTCCCTCTCATTGCCCTAATACAGTAGTTCCCAACCTCTCTTTTTTTTTTTAGCGTGTTCATAGATTCTAGGACTGAAAGGGACCTCAAGAGGTCATCAAGTCCAGTCCCCTGCCTTCATGTCCCCCTTGCCCTAAATCTTGACACACTTGGTGTCCTCTCTCCTTTATTCTGTCCATTTTCTCACTCTTCCTTGTTTTTTCTTTTATATGTGCTTTCCTCACCCGCTTCCCACTGCTCCTTCCCCCTAAACCTCCTATGTCTGATAACTCTGATCTCCATTCCCTCTCTCAACACGGTGCTGGCCGTGCTCATCTGGGGGGTGGAGTAGAGAAGCTTGGGCTGGAAGGCTGCTACTTCAGCCTGCAGCCACCAACATGTGAGCTGCTCTTGCAACCAGTCATTTTAAGAACCACAGCAGAAGGGGAGAGGCTTCCAAGGAGAAGCTACCTTCTCCCTCATCTGCAGAAGGGTCAGCATGTTTCAGGTGGGGAGATAGATCTGGGCAGCTGCAGCTTTCTTCACCTACACTGTGATCCTTTTCTCTGGCACCTCCAGGTTGGGAAACACAGCTCTTCTAAAAGTGTCTTTGTTTCTTTATTGTTGCTCACTGCCAGCCTAAACAGTGTCCTAGTGGCTCTGATTGGATTAACATCTGATGCCACCTTCGGTTGAAATCTAAACTGAAAACCCTGCCTTTGGGTTCAGAACATCAGCTCTGCTTTTGTGGAGCTGATGAGATTCAAAACTCCAGAATGGTCCCTGATCCCATTGATACACAGTGGTGGGTGGGAGGGAAAAATATATTTTACTATCTTTGTTTTCTGGGTATCACTGTGTGACTCAGCCCCTTGCACCTCACTGATGTTTATTTCATAATGAATGACGCAAAAGCTCCATTAATCTGAACTCCATGTAACTGAAGGTTGGTCCTGCCCCAGATAGCAATGCACCCTAAGCCTTGCTTCACTGCTTATGTAAAACTCAATTTTCCCAAAGGTTGCGGATATTTCCAAAACTCTTTGGAAAAATAAGTATACACAATTGTATTTTAAAATATCCCTGGTGTGTAGGGGAGCCAAAATGGAGGATAATTTATTCTTGGAGTGGCAGAATAACACTGTATCTGTTGAGAATAGCTGATTTTGTAGTATACTTAAGGCCACAATTTGCTTTCTTACTGTCACACAGTGGGAATGATGATTCAGACACTAGGAAGCTCTTTCAAAAATAATTGTCCAAAAGTATCAACCTTCTGTTTAGTTCTGTTCAGAGTTCCCAGAACTGGGATAAGATGTATTCTGATGATGTCTATTAAAGTGTCAGGTACACACAATGCTTATTCATCTCTTATACTGGTGTAAATTGGGAATAACTCCACAGCAGTTGTAAACTTAGTCTATGTCTACACTGTGCACAGTTAGGGTTACTGGAATGCAAACAATATACTAGTGTAAAAATCAGTAAGTGGGAGAAGAATCTAGTCCAGTTAGGTGGAGGAGGCTAACATCTGAGAAATAGCTTGTATTGGCTCTAGTGGTCAGTGCCAGTGTAAAAAAAATCACTGCCCATATCACCTAGGAACTGTGCCAAGTGCTGATAGAAATGGGAGGAAGTGATAAATGCCCAGAATACAAGTTTCTAGCACAGGTACATTAATATTATTACACTTCTTTGAGTGACATTAAGGTTGTGACTGAATTATTTGCTTAACACTGTAAGCAACCATTCTTCATTGCTTAATATCTGTCATTTCAAATTGGAAGAGTCTTAAGATTTAGTTCACGAGTTATCAGCCCAGCTGCACTTTTTTCTTTAACAAGCTTATTTTAAAGGCAGCAGTTCAAGGGTCATTGCTATCTGCTCCCTCACTAATACATCCACCTCTACCCCGATATAACACTGTCCTCGGGAGCCAAAAAATCTTACCACGTTATAGGTGAAACCACATTATATCAAACTCGCTTTGATCCGCCGGAGCATGCAGCCCCGCCCTCTCAGAGCACTGCTTTACCGCGTTATATCCGAATTTGTGTTATAGTGGGTCATGTTATATCAAGGTAGAGGTGTAGTACATTTTCATATTCAAAGCTCAAAAATACATTTTTTGGTCATTTCCAGTAGGCAGCTGTTTTTTATCCAATGTGCGTGGGGTTCATTGGCTGGGGGGTTTTTTAAGTGAATGTTTAGGTTTGCCATTTTAGCTCCTTTGTCAAAGCATTCAGACAGAAAGCCCCTCTAGTCAAGAACAGGGTCAACTTATGCAGCAACACTACAGCCCCTGTGGAAAAGTCCTATAGAAACAAAATTAATAGGGTGGTAGAGAAATTGCCTCCCCGGGCTTTTTTTTGTTTGTTTTTAAACTGTCCTATAGATTTCTACAGTAGAACCTCAGAGTTACAAACACCTTAGGACTGGAGGTTGTTCAGAGCACTGAAATGGTCATAACTCCGAACAAAACATTATGGTTGTTCTTTCAAATGTTTACAACTGAACATTGACTTAATACAGCTTTGAAACTTTACTATGCAGAAGAAAAATGCTGCTTTCCCTTTATTTTTCTAGTAGTTTACATTTAACACTATACTGTGCTCTATTTGCCTTTTTGTTTGTGGGTTTTTTGTTTTTTTTTGGCTCTGCTGTTGCCTTATTGCAGACTTCCAAATGATGTGTGTGGGCCTGGTCAGTGTGTAACTGAGGTTCTACTGTATTCTGTAGCAAAACTATAATTCTCTTAAATCCTATAGGATGGTTAAATCTTATACAGAAAGGTTATTTTCTGTTATCTATGGTATTTTATCATAAAAGTAAGACCTGTGTAGGGGTGAGCAGTAAATCTGTCTCCCTGCCTGTTTAGGTTCCTGCAATGAGAACCAAGCAAGTTCTGGAGGCGCTAAGTGGGTACAGAGGGCTGCCCTTTTATTTGTATTGCGGCATCATGGCGCTTGTCTTTAGCGGAGACTACAAAGGGAGACAAGAAGTGCTATTATGGTGGTAGTTTTGTGATACAGGTACTTGTCAACTAGGACAACCATCTTATTTCAGCCAGGCCTCCAAATAGCCATTAAATGGCATTAGTTTGTAGTCACTATTCCCCAGCATATAAACCAGTTGCTTAGGAATAGTGATATGCATAGCCTATTACCTGACATATAAGAAATGGCTGACAGTATTTGTGGCATCCATCTCTGGGCTGAGTGCTGTATATTTCACTTTGCATCCTGCAGTGGAAATAACTTTCAGGGCCAGCTGACTCTCGCTCTCTGAAAAGTCTTTGTTTGGCCACTCTAGGACTCCTCTGTTAAAACACCTTGAGAAGCTTAAACGCCCCATTTATGCTGTGTTGAATACATCGAACCCCAGTGGTTGTCCATGCAAACTGGAACACCACCTGGATAATACCTTCATGGGCACTTCAGAACCACCCATTTTAAAGGTCAACTATCACTACACTGCAGTGTCTGAGATAATATAGAAAAATGTGCTCTGCCATCGGGCAATAACTAGACTCTCACCTACACTGTGACCCTTCTTGGCTCTTTTCAAGGCTTTTATCATTACTGCAGAAAGAACTACCTGGAATTAGATGCTGGTATATAGATACCAGCATCTGATTAGTGCACTAGAAGTACACTGGATATTTGGATCCGTTCTGTATCCAGCTCTATATATGGAGCTAGTGCAAAGGGAGCCAACTAGGATCACATCTGTGAAAGCAGTTTGGGGAACAGGTCTCTACCCCTTTCTCCCTCCTGGATTGGGTGCTCTGGTCTGAAACTTAAAGCAGTAGCTTTTAATGCTTGAGTTAAAGGTATTAGTGGTTAAGCCTTCAGCCACCCGAAGTTGATACCACTGCAACTATACTAGGAGGTCAGCAAGAACTGCATTTGGCCTGAGCTAGGGCTATGAAATGGGATGCAAGGTGTTTCCCTGGCGCTCAAAGATGAGCACCACATTGGCAGCTGTCTCTTTTAGGGTTCTCAGTGATCACTTTTCAGTTAGGCAGATGCCACATGACATGTCTTGTGCTGAAGTGCCAGGATTTTGGGGATGGGGAAGGGTAAAAGGAACCACCAGGAAAAGACACAAAATGCTTTATATGAACAGGGGGGTGGGAGGAGAGAGAGAGAGAGAGAGGGGGAAGAGAAGATAAGAGTTGTCATGGCAATGTTGCCTCAAGATATATATTTTTAAATCTCTGTGAATTTTGGCATTCAAAACATATTTGCATCTCCCTGAAACATTTTGGGATTTTAAAAAAAGCGTTTTTCCTACTTTTGGGGGCATTTTTTTTCCTGGAGAGCCAGCCCCTCCAGATAAATAAGGTGCTATCAGCCTGATATTAACACTGTCAAAGAAAAATTTTGTTTCCAGCAGGACAGAAGTATCCATTGTTGTCCTGTTCCCTTGGCCAAATGCCTGAGAAAAAGCATATGGTCATCTCCCTGACGGAGGAGGTTGTTTAGCAAGGGCCAGTGCTTGCCATTAAAAAGCCACATGGACAAATTTTGTTGTGTTCCACCCATATAAGTGCCACAAGCAGGGCCAGCTCCAGACACCAGCTTACCAAGCAGGTGCTTGGGGCAGCCACTTCGGAGAGGAGCGGCACGTCCAGCTGTTTGGCAGCAATTCAGCAGACGGTCCCTCACTCCTGCTTGGAGCGAAGGACCTCCCGCCGAATTGCCACCGCAGATCACGACTTTTTTTGTGTGGGGGGGAGGGGGGGGGTGAAGAGGAGGGGCTGCTTGGGACGGCCAAAATCCTGGAGCCGGACCTGGCCACAAGGACTCCTTGGGTTTTTTTTTTTGCTGATACAGACTAACACAGCTACCACTGAAACCTGAATTCTGATTATAGTCAGTGCTTAGATACCAAGTGATATAGCACCTCCACTAATTTAACTGAAAATAGAAGTTGGCCAAGAGAAACTAGGGACTTAAGATTCAAAGAAAGCAAAGAAAGAGGAGACAAAACGTTGGCCCTAGTCAGAATCCTGCACGGGGGTTATAGCATCATGATCCAATGGCTGGAAGTTGAAGCTAGACAAATTCAGACTGGAAATAAGGCGTCAGTTTTTGGCAGTGAGGGTAATTAGCCATTGAAACAATTTACCAAGGTTCAGTCTCCATCACTGACCATTTGTAAATCACAGTTGGCTGTTTTTCTAAGATGTGCTTGAGGAATTAGTTTGGGGAAGCTCAGCGGCCTACAGCTGATCATACGGATCCTGTCTGACATTGGAATCTATACGCTAGGGTTGCCAACTTTCTAATGGCACAAAACCGAACACCCTTACCCCAAGGGGGAGGGATAGCTCAGTGGTTTGAGCATTGGCCTGCTAAACCCAGGGTTGTGAGCTCAATCCTTGAGGGGGCCACTTAGGGAGCTGGGGCAAAATCAGTACTTGGTCCTGCTAGTGAAGGCAGGGGCCTGGACTCAATGACCTTTCAAGGTCCCTTCCAGTTCTAGGAGATGGGATATCTCCATTAATTTAAGGCCCAACCCCCATTTGCTCCATCACTCACTCTCCCCCACCCCCTTTCACCAGGCTGGGGCAGGAGGTTCAAGAGCAGGAGGGGGGTGAGGGCTCCAGGGTGGGGGGTTTGGGTTGCATGAGGGGGCTAGGCCAGGGGATAATGGGCTCTGGGTGCAGGCTCCAGATGGGGCCAGGAATTAGGGATTCAGGTTTGGACCGAAGGGTTCAGAGTGCAGCTGCATACTTTGCATATGGGCAAGGACGGCCCTGCTACCAAGGTCCCTTTTCAACCAGGCGTTCCAGTTGAAAACTAGATGCCTGGTAACCCTGCCATAAGCACCTCCTGTGAAATCCTGCTACAATCAATGCAAAGGCTCCTCTGGTGACAGCAGCATTAATGGCATCATATCCCCTTTTGGCTATAGGGCATCAGTCAAGCCTCAGCAGAGATCAATTTCTTAATAGCAGAAGTTGCTAGATCACAGGCCCTGGTTCTCATGGGAGACTTTAATCACCCTGATATCTGCTGGGAGAGCAATACAGCGGTGCACAGGCAATCCAGGAAATTTTTTGAAAGTGTAGGGGACAATTTCCTGGTGCAAGTGCTGGAGGAACCAACTAGGGGCAAAGCTTTTCTTGACCTGCTGCTCACAAACAGGGAAGAACTAGTAGGGGAAGCAAAAGTGGATGGGAACCTGGGAGGCAGTGACCATGAGATGGTCGAGTTCAGGATCCTGACACAAGGAAGAAAGGAGAGCAGCAGAATACGGACCCTGGACTTCAGAAAAGCAGACTTTGACTCCCTCAGGGAACAGATGGGCAGGATCCCCTGGGAGAATAACATGAAGGGCAAAGGGGTCCAGGAGAGCTGGCTGTATTTTAAAGAATCCTTATTGAGGTTGCAGGAACAAACCATCCCGATGTGTAGAAAGAATAGTAAATATGGCAGGCGACCAGCTTGGCTAAACAGTGAAATCCTTGCTGATCTTAAACGCAAAAAAGAGGCTTATAAGGAGTGGAAGATTGGACAAATGACCAGGGAGGAGTATAAAAATATTGCTCAGGCGTGCAGGAGTGAAATCAGGAAGGCCAAATCACACTTGGAGTTGCAGTTAGCAAGAGATGTTAAGAGTAACAAGAAGGGTTTCTTCAGGTATGTTAGCAACAAGAAGAAAATCAAGGAAAGTGTGGGCCCCTTACTGAATGAGGGAGGCAACCTAGTGACCGAGGATGTGGAAAAAGCTAATGTACTCAATGATTTTTTTGCCTCTGTCTTCACGCACAAGGTCAGCTCCCAGATTGCTGCACTGGGCAGTACAGCATGGGGAAAAGGTGACCAACCCTCTGTGGAGAAAGAAGTGGTTCGGGACTATTTAGAAAAACTGGACGTGCACAAGTCCATGGGGCCGGATGCGCTGCATCCGAGGGTGCTAAAGGAGTTGGCGGGTGAGATTGCAGAGCCATTAGCCATTATTTTTGAAAACTCATGGCGATCGGGGGAGGTCCCAGATGACTGGAAAAAGGCTAATGTAGTGCCCATCTTTAAAAAAGGGAAGAAGGAGGATCCGGGGAACTACAGGCCAGTCAGCCTCACCTCAGTACCTGGAAAAATCATGGAGCAGGTCCTCAAGGAATCAATTATGAAACATTTAGAGGAGAGGAAAGTGATCAGGAACAGTCAGCATGGATTCACGAAGGGGAAGTCGTGCCTGACTAACCTAATTGCCTTCTATGATGAGATAACTGGCTCTGTGGATGAGGGGAAAGCAGTGGATGTGTTATTTCTTGACTTTAGCAAAGCTTTTGATACTGTCTCCCACAGTATTCTTGCCACCAAGTTAAAGAAGTATGGGCTGGATGAATGGACTGTAAGGTGGATAGAAAGCTGGCTAGATCATCGGGCTCAACGGGTAGTGATCAATGGCTCCATGTCTAGTTGGCAGCCGGTTTCAAGTGGAGTGCCCCAAGGGTCGGTCCTGGGGCCGGTTTTGTTTAATATCTTTATTAATGATCTGGAGGATGGTGTGGACTGCACTCTCAGCAAGTTTGCAGATGACACTAAACTAGGAGGCGTGGTAGATACACTAGAGGGTAGGGATCGGATACAGAGGGACCTAGACAAATTAGAGGATTGGGCAGAAAAAAACCTGATGAGGTTCAACAAGGACAAGTGCAGAGTCCTGCACTTAGGACGGAAGAATCCCATGCACTGCTACAGACTAGGGACCGAATGGCTAGGTAGCAGTTCTGCTGAAAAGGACCTAGGGGTCACAGTGGACGAGAAGCTGGATATGAGTCAACAGTGTGCTCTTGTTGCCAAGAAGGCTAACCCGGCATTTTGGGCTGTATAAGTAGGGGCATTGCCAGCAGATCGAGGAACGTGATCGTTCCCCTTTATTCGACATTGGTGAGGCCTCATCTGGAATACTGTGTCCAGTTTTGGTCCCCACACTACAAGAAGGATGTGGAAAAATTGGAAAGAGTCCAGCGGAGGGCAACAAAAATGATTAGGGGTCTGGAGCACATGACTTATGAGGAGAGGCTGAGAGAACTGGGATTGTTTAGTCTCCAGAAGAGAAGAATGAGGGGGGATTTGATAGCAGCCTTCAACTACCTGAAGGGGGGTTCCAAAGAGGATGGAGCTCGGCTGTTCTCAGTGGTGGCAGATGACAGAACAAGGAGCAATGGTCTCAAGTTGCAGTGGGGGAGGTCCAGGTTGGATATCAGGAAAAACTATTTCACTAGGAGGGTGGTGAAACACTGGAATGCGTTACCTAGGGAGGTGGTGGAGTCTCCTTCCTTGGAGGTTTTTAAGGCCCGGCTTGACAAAGCCCTGGCTGGGATGATTTAGCTGGGAATTGGTCCTGCTTTGAGCAGGGGGTTGGACTAGATGACCTCTTGAGGTCCCTTCCAACTCTGATATTCTATGATTCTATGATTCTATACACAACTAGCATTCTCTGCTCTACACCCCCACCCCTCATCATCAAATCCAAGCAGGTCACTGGTATGACAAGCCCAGGGATGAGAGATCTGGCTCCTCTCCTGCCAAATTTCTGGTCTGACTACAAAAAGGTATTTTTAACTGACACTTTCAAGTCAATAAATGACTCAGCCACTGCAGCAAGGGGACTATTGAGCATCATACTTGAAAAGCCAGGACTCCTTGGAAACACAGGCTCACATACTGGTAAGGCAGCCTTCATCCTGCCAACAGAAATACATTGTAGATCTTTTAGACAAGACTTCTGCAACCATGGTCCTCTCTGCTCCATAGTAGGTAACAGGACACCGCTTCAGCTACCCAGTGAGCAGTGATGACTTGCCTGTTTTTGCCATCTTTCTATTACAAACATCCAGGCTGTTCCCCCTTTCAACTCATGTACATTTGCTCTTCAGTTCCTAGGCAAAACAGAACATGATGCAGGCAGTACCTTCTCCAACTCACCCTCTATATTCTTCTACTGCCTGTTCCTCCCAACTATATATATAACCTCCTAGTTACTGAGCCAATTGTCTCATTAGCCCAGTAACTACCACCCAGGTGTCAATAATCCCCACCCCGCAACAGAAACTGTGACCCCTGCAGCCTTCTCTATGCTGCTGTGACTTCGGTGACCAGACTGCTATAGTTAGTCCTCTGTCAAAGCATCCAAAAACCCAAGACACTTTTTTTGCGTGGTAAGTGACAGAGCTGGTCCTAGTGTCATTGGCCAAAATGTCCACTCCCATATCACCGTGTAGGGTGCTGTGTGCCAGCTGCCTGAGTGACAGCATTTCACTGATGGCTGAGGCCATTTCTGTATATATATGATGTATAAAAGCACTATATAAATGCCAGATATTATCCTCTTGCTAGGACAAATAGCAGGGTTGTAGCTGGGACCCAAATTATCACAGGCTATTATACCAGGGAAGGAACTAACTATACCAGAACAGAGGAAAAACAGTAAGTAGCCCTTGGACATTTTGGTCAGGGGGTCTTAAAAACCAAGCTGTAGTTTCAGCTAGTGGAAATCAGCACTGAAGTCAATGGAGCAACACCAATGTAACACTAGCTGAGTATCTGGCCCAGGAAGAGTCAAGGTTCACCTCCAATTGACAACATTTTATTCCCCTTTCACAGGGATTTTCTTACATCTTTTGAAGACCAGATTGGACAAACACCTGTCATGGTCTAGGTTTACTTGGTCCTGCCTCAGCGTAGGGGGCTGGCCTAGATGACCTCTCGAGAGCCTTTCAGCCCCACATGCCTATTATTCTATCTTCACTGGTGACAAAGGCAACAGTCATGGCACATAGTGGCAAAATATTACTTTATGCAGCTCTAAGACATAGTTTCTTGTCATTGTGATTCTCTTTGTTGTTGCCTGCTCAAGCCAGACTCTGATACTTTTTTTTAACTGATCCAGAGGGCACAGTGGTGGCCTCATGCCACACCACTAATATTGAAAGGCGTGGCACACCCTGGGTTTGTAATTCCTGGAATGGCACATTAAACAATTTGCTTGTGCAGTTTATTCAGATGTAAGTGACTAATTACATATATCTTTGTTAGTCCATCTAATCCTTGAAGACAATGTAGGCCTTTCAGCTCTCATGCTGCACAGTGACTCTCCAGTTCTGAAATCTGTATTATGATGGAACACTTGGAGAGCCAGCAATTCTAGGCTAACAGAGGAACAGCAATTCCTGCTCAGTAGGTTTCAGAACCCAGTGTTGTCAAAGGCTGATTGATAGAGATCAATCAATCCTCGTGTTGCTAGTGATGGAACCCAGTGTACTACAGTTTCAAAACAGTACGTGCATCCGACAGTGGTAACTGGATTACCTCTGCACAACCATTTGAGAAGCTGCTGGCTTGTTGCAGCATTTATTAGCATTCTTATGTAGTTCTAAGCTTTCCACAAATAAGATTTCCATTCCAGCAAAGCAACCTTCTGGCAGATTTGCTACTGCCTAACACCTTCTTGCATGCAAAGAAGGGTGATTACACATAATGTTGCAAAACTGCTTGCAAATTTGTCTTTTCTTTCATGCTTTGCAGGAGTGTTGTCCTGTTTTCACCCATCGCATTCTAAAAACCTTTGCACAGATGAAAAGGCATCTTAGGAGCAATAGGACTAAGTTAGTTCATTGAAGATGATAGTGATGACTGCACGAATAGACCGTGGTGTGCCCTGGAAAGTCAACTAGCACAAGTGGGGAGAATGCAGGTGTCCCACATTCAACATTGAGCAAAGCATTGTATTAGAAGGAGGATGTTTGAATCACTTAACCCTTCAGTCAGCCAGTGGAACAGTTTCACATTAAATCTGCAGGAGATTATGCCTTGATATGAAGTGACTTTACTTGTAAAAAAGAAGCAAATTCATCGCTTGCTAATTCACCATTCCAATTTACCGCTAGAGTGGGCCAAGGCTTGTAAGCTTTTATTCACATGTATTGTTATTTATTGTATGTAGTTTCAATGAATTCAATACAACTATTTGCATAGCCTAGCACAATGGGGCTTTAAACTCTGTTGGGACTTCTAGGCATTGTGGACTAGATTTTTAAAGGTATTTAAACGGTGTCTAAATATTCAGATAGATGCCTAATGGGATTTTGGTGATGTTGAAAATCCCACTAAATGCCTACTGTCACTATCAGATAGTTAAGGGTTAATGCCTCTTTTACCTGTAAAGGGTTAAGAAGTTCACCTAGCCTAGCTGACACCTGACTGGAGGAACCAATGGGAGGACAAGCTGGTTCA